>NC_132839.1:44390728-44705596 GCF_048164855.1 Canis lupus baileyi | reverse complement strand
ACAAAAGTTTCACATTTTAATGAAGTCTAGCTTTACTTTTCTCTTGTGGCTTATGCCTTTGGTGTCCTATCCAAGAAATCACTACCAAATCCAATGCCATGAAGATTTTCTTCTATGTTTTCTTCTAAGAGTTTCAGTTTTAGCTCTTACATGTAGGTCTTTGATCCATTTTAGTTAGTCTTTGAGGGCAAAGAACTTAAGTAGACATTTCTCCAAAGAGAGTCAGAAGGTCAAAAAGCATATGAAAAGATGCTCAACATCACTAATCATGAAGGGATTGTAAATTAGAACCACAATGGGATACCACTTCACACCTATCAGGATGGCTATTAGCAAAACAAACAAACAAACAAAAAACAGATAATAGTAATTCCTTACAAGCATGTGGAGAAATCAGAAACATGGTGCCCTGCTGGTGGGAATGTAAAATGGCACAGCTTCAATGGAAAACAATATGGTGTTTCCTCAAAGAGTTAAAAATTCAATTGCCATATAATCCAACAATTTCACTTCTGGGTATATTCACCAAAGAATTTAAAGCAGGGAAACCAAGAAATATCAGACACTCATGTTTATAGCAGTATTGGTCACAAGAGTCAAAGTGTGGAAGAAACTCAAGTGTTTATCAATGGAGATGAATGGATAAATAAAAAGTACTGTATATAAAATGAAAAAAATCTGAAATGGATGAGATTAATGGGTAGAGATTCAGTTTTGCAAAATGAAAAGAGTTCTGGGAATAGGTGGTGGTGGTGTTTGTACAACAATGTAAACGTATTTAATGCCACTGTTTGGTACACTTAGAAATATTTTAATTAATTTTTATTTTATTAAGATTTATTTATTTAATTTAGAGAAAGAGAGAGTGGGGGGAGGTGCAGAGAAGGAGAGAGAATCTCAAGCAGATTCCTTGTGGAAAGCAGAGCCTGAAATGGGATTCAATCCCATGACCCTGAAATCGCCACCTGAGTGGAAGCTAAGGGTCGGACGCTCAACCGACTGCTACCATTTTAAACCATCAACAAAAGAGTGAGGGAATTCATCCACCCTAGTGAATCTCAAATATTCTGAAATTACTTGAAAGTGCCAAATGCCTTTGGGGGAATGATAAAATGTGGTTCAGCAAAGGAAGGCAAGGACCAGTAGCAAAAGTTTTTTCATGCTCTACTCATCTCACACACAGAGGGGAGCCTTTGAAGATTGTGAGGCTGGGAATGACATTATTTGCTTTAAAAAGAATAATTAGCCCCACAACTATATCAAAACTAATATATAGCGATTAGTCCAAATGCAGATACCAGTTCAGATTAGAACTGATTATGACCCGAAGCTTGTTGTGATTTATTAGTATCTGGCATTTAAATTTATATCTATTAAAAATCTTTGTTCTCACCTTTATTTACTTCTTAGGGATTTTGCACATTTTTAAATATATCAATAGTAATAGGTTTTATTATTAATTAAAATGCAAAATATATCCTCCTGAAAAGCATATTTTAAAGCAAGGAGTTTTCCATAATACCTTTTTTTAAAAGATTTTATTTATTTGGGCAGCCCCGGTGGCCCAATGGTTTAGCGCAGCCTTCAGCCCGGGGTGTGATCCTGGAGACCTGGGATTGAGTCCCACATGAGGCTCCCTGCATGGAGCCTGCTTCTCCCTCACCTGTATCTCCACCTCTCTCTCGCTCTCTCTCTCTCTCTGTGTGTCTGTCATGATAATAAATAAAATCTTAAAAAAATTTATTTATTTATCATGAGAGACATAGAGAGAGAGGGGGGCAAAGACATACGCAGAGGGAAAAGCAGACTCCCCGCTGAGCAGCGAGCCTGTTGTGGGACTCTTATCCCAGGACCTGGGATCATGACCTGAGCCAAAGTCAGACACTCAACCACTGAGCCACCCAGGTGCTCTCCATGATACTTATTCTATAGGTAAGAATTCTTCATATGGGGTCTGTCTGGGGGTCTGTAGGAAATTAGTGGGTGGGCACCAGGGAGTCCATATACTCCTTGATATTGCATGAAAATGTGTTTTAGTGTGTGTGTGTGTGTGTGTGTGTGTGTGCACACCATGTGACATTTTCCTTGGAAAAGCATCCCTAACTTCCATCTAACTCTCAAAGAGTTCCTCTGGAATTGATAGAGATTGGGAGATTTATCATACTCCTATAAACTGAGGAAAGGGGTCCAGAGTTAGAAGTAAGAATGCTGAACACTGATTTGTGGTTTCAAATGAGATCATGATGTTCTCATCCTTTGGGGACTTTAAGAAAAGTCCCATACACGTACTAGTTTATAAGATTTACAATTAGCAAGGCACTTGCTGTTAAGACTAAGGGTTCTCAGCCTGCTATCCAGATTTCTTTTCTTTCTTTCCTTTTTTCTTTTTTCTTTTCTTTTCTTTCTTTCTTTCTTCTTTCTTTCTTTCTTTCTTTCTTTCTTTCTTTCTTTCTTTCTTTCTTTCTTTCTTTCTTTCTTTCAGATTTATTTATTCACCTGAGAGATAGGGGGCAGGGGGAGAGAGGGAGTGGTAGGGAGGGGCAGCAAGAGAGAGAATCCTCAAGCAGACTCTTCACTGAGCATGGAGCCAGACTCAGGGCTCAATCTCAGGACCCTGAGATCATGACCTGAGTTGGCCACTTAACCCACTGAGCCATCCAGGAACCCCTGCTATCTAGATTTCTATGTTGATTTTGCATAAATGAATTAAATCTGATGGTCTTGCTCAGACTCATGTGCTGTTTTTTGCTTTTGTAAAATAAACAATCATCAAAAGGATTGCCAGAGAAGTGGGATAGAAAGAGGGTAAAGGGCACTGGCTTCTTGTAAATAAGAAAACAAACATCTGGATGTAGAAGAAAGATTTCTTTTTATTATTTTATACACAAAAGCAGGTAGCAGGTTTATGGTTTACAGATAAGATACAACAAAAGTTTAGGGAACCTCATACATAATGCTCATTTGTTTTTGTGCTTTTTTTTTTTTTTCTGCCAGTGAGCATGAAATAAAGGAAGTATTCTTACAATTGTTCTTATAGCGAAATGTCCCCTCATATTAAAAGGGTAAAATATCATTGGTATCTAAAATAATCCTTTTTTAGAATGGGATATGGATGGAAAAAGTAAAGCCACAGTTTTTTAGAAGAAAGTTTCAATGGGTATTTTTTGTTCATTTTTAAGACCCAATGATTGCATTTCACTATAGCATAGGTAATTCAGTGGTCAAAGGCATGATTTGTGAAATATGCATGTTAGCATGTAATGTCAAACCCTGGAACTGGCACTATAGTCACAGATCCAGGTGATGGAACTCTGCCCTATGGCTTCTTGTTATTTGTAACATTCCCAAAAAGGTGGCTGTCTCATCCACATGAGCCCTGACTTATTATTGTGACCAAGTTTCACGGAAGGGGCCTGCTACCATTACCCAATAGCTCTTGTAAGCAATGCTTAAATCAATGGATCTTTTGTAGTTCTCTTTAATGGAGTCTGGATGATGAATTTACATCTATATATCAGAAACATTGTCTTCTGCCCTACATTACTAATGTCAGAAAATTGCCTCTATATAATTCATCAAAGTATTTCTATAGACTCACTCTTTTATTATCTTTTCTCGTGCAAACTGTATAATTCCTTCATTCCACGTCAGGGAAGACCTTTAATCTTGCCTGGCTGTATGCTGTGGGTCTTTTTACATTAAAGAGCTGGAGGAGGTGCCACTGTAGGCAGTAAAAATGGGAGACAAGCAGTGATGGGGATAAGTCTTACGGCAGTGACTAAAAAAATAGCTAGATAGAAAACATTTTCCAATTGATCACAGCTCTTACAAATGGTTTTAAATGCCAAGCTGACAAAAATTATATTATTCATGTTTACACATTTCTTTATTTTTTCCTTTAGAATTTTCACCCTAGCATATTAATTTGTCCTACTGGCCCACTCCCAATACTCACACTTTAATTGTTTGTCCTCTTTAATATAACAGAGACTAGAAAGGGTGAAAATCTGGCAATATAATCTGTGCATTTCGATCCCAACGTTATAATGGAACTCTTGGAAATGACAGACAAGCTTATATGATTCATAATCCCAAACCTTTGATGTCTCAATGCTTATTCCATTCTTTTCTTAGTGTTTGTTCCAATCGTATATGGTAGGAAAGTAGAACTGAAGTAGAGCTTCTCTTCAAGGGCAGACATACCATTGATAAGTGGATTAGGAACAATGATGATATTGGGAAACACATTGAGAGGATAAAATCAATGATATTTTTAGATGAAATAAAACACATAAGTTTTGAATGTGAGTTTAAAATCCTGACAAAAACCCCCAAGTATGGGTTAGATACACCATGGGAAATTTTCTTCCTTGATCTGGCAGATGTACTGAGCAAAGAAACAAAGATCATTTGGGTTATTTGTGCTCTCAAACTGTGAAGCTCAACAAGGGTACAGATTTTTGGAAACTTGTACAGAAAATTTGCCTTTAGCTGAGAAAAAGAATGAAATAAACCGTCCAAAGGATAATTGAGAAAAAGAGAGGGCTGGAATAAGAGACTGATTTGTATTTATCTTTGTTTCTCCGAGCACTCATCAACTATCTGATACACAGTGACTGTTCAATAGATGGCTTTGGGATTGAGAGGGGGCTTGTACAAATTCCAGGTTTCTCTGAGTTTTAATTTCCTCATCTATAAATTGTGCCTACAATGGGTTTAGGAACTGAGACTGTGGAGTCATACAGTGAGAGAGTACTAATCCTAATTGCACTCTATGTCTAAAATACAAGCAGAATGGGGAGAGGCTTCCCAAGATTCTTTTCCCCGTGTGAGCCTGTGTTAAAATTGGTCTTCAAAGATTTCTGCCTGAGATGTAGAAACGGGGGGTGAAAGATCAGCCAATACATATGGAAGGTCAAAACAGAACCCCAGAGGCCATCAATGGACTGTTCATTATTCCTGATCTACCATTAACCTCATAGGTTTGGAACAACAATCAGGCTCCTCCAGCTCCTTCAACTACCTTACGTCCTAGACAAACTTTTTTTTTTTTTCCCATGAGAAAAGGAAAGAGTACCTCATGCAGACCATCTACATCATCAGAAATGGCATCATCAGTAATCAACAGAAATGGGATCCAGTTTGCCTTCATGGGCTCTAGTTTGTTCTCTTAGGTTCCAGACTGCTCTTGCTTGGCATCCAGTTTTCCTCCCAGTCTTCCATCTTTCTCCCAAAGACATTCAATGACTAGAAAACCATCACCAGATGATTTTGATGGTCTTCCATAGACCCCTTTACCACCCCATCTTTATGGTTTATGATTAGTAACTTTTATCTCATCCGCCAGCTATCTACTTTCAGAACCTTACTTCCCCAGCTTCTTCCACTATTGTATAAATTCCAGTCTTTATATACATCCCATTCTCCAAATGACTCATTATAATTTAACTCCCTTGATACACCCTAACTGATATAGCTCTTAGTTCCAAAAAGGTTTCATATAGGCTTCCCAAATTGGTTCCAGATATCTGGAATTGGTTTTCTGATTTAATTCATTTTAAAGAAATCAATGACCCTCTCTGTAGTGGTAAAAGAACATTGATTGTTCATGCCATAGAGTAGCAAATTTCTTAAGTTATAATTTATGTGCACTTCAAGTAGCTATGGAAGACACAACTTGGTGTACAAGTAGCTGTTATCATAGTATATTTCTTTTAAATAAAAAGATTGAGGGTTTAGTTGACCATCTTCTAAGTGCATTAGGGAACTTGAGTACCCACAGAGACCGGGTTTATGAAAACAAACTAAATTTCTCTTCGTGGGGTTGCTGAATTACATTTCAGGTGAAATTCACACCCTCTGCAAAGTCTTTTATGTTACCACTAGGGCATTGATGGAATGAGATGGAGTGAAACCCTGACAAGTAGGATGGGGTCATAGGAACAGACTCACAATGAAACTGGGGTCTTTGACCCTCTAGAGCCTGAAAATCTTCCAGTACAAGCAACTTTCCTCTCCCAACTGAGGGAATTGCTCCTGCCTTTCTTGAAGAACTTATAGTGGCCTCCTCCATGGTAGATGTCTTATACAGGACTACTGAACTACTGAACTCCTCAATGTGATTCTAACCTCACCATCTTCAACTCACCTATTTGGCTTAGGCAGAAGACATTACTCTTCACAGTCCCATTTCAGGGCCCTATCATTTTTCTGGTTTTTTGTCCTAATCTACCTATCAGGGATATTGACTACTTCTATATTCCAGAGGACATTATCTTGTTGTATTTCACTGTATTATGCTGATTAGAGCTGATGAGTCAGAAGTCACAACTATCTAAACAACGTGGTAAGGCATATGAATGGCAAAATAGTGGGTATAAATGCAACAAGAATTCAAGGGCTTACCAGATCAGTGAACTTCATAGGGTTCTACTTGTCTGAGACTTGTTGAACTATCCCTTTTAAGGTAAAGGATAAGTGTTTGCCTCTGATTACTACTATATGAGACACAATAGCTAGTGGACCTTTCTGAATTTTGGAAGCAATATACATCTCATTTGGGTGCACTATTCAAACCTACTTACCAAGTGACTCAAAGGTTCTGAGTAGGACCCAGAAGAAGAGACAGTCTATGATATATCCAGGTTGTCATTCAAGCTTCTCTGTACTAAGATCAAATGACCAAGAAGATATGTTGGAAATTAATGGGACTTTGGTAATTAGGGATACTATACGGAGTATTTGGCAGGTATCTACAGGTACATATAAATACAGACTTTAGATTTCAGACTTTAACTATATAACTCTCTGCAGATAAATATTCTCCATTTGAGAACTGGCTTCTGGCTTACAGAAGGCTAAATGCTTGACAATGGATTGCCAAGCCACCATGCAACAGGAACTGCTCATTATGAACTGGAGGTTGTCTGACTCACAAGTAATAAAGATTACCTTATAAAGCAGCATTCTATCAGGTAGGAATGGTATTTCTTAGAGCAGACACTCACAACTCTTATTCCTACTACATTGCCTTCTCTCTCTCTCAACCCATAGAAATGATCTTACATGAAGGCACCTATGTGCAGCTACTAAAAAAGGAAAAAAAGTCATTTATAACTGGTTATTTCACAATATGCTAGCCTCATCTGAAGACTGACAGCCTATGCAACATTATAGTTTCAGTGTGTAGGGTGGCCCTGAAAGATTGTGGTATAGGAAAATCTTCCTAGTGAGTAGAACTTCAAATAATCCCCCCTATTTATTTAGTCTAGAAGGAGAAATTGTGATGGGCAATGACCAAGAGTTCCTCTTAGAGTCCTAGATAGAACAAATCTGGAAAATTAGTTTTAAGAAATTCTGGGGAAAAATTTTATAGGCAGACTTCTTTAACTTGGTGCAAAGTGAAGATTTTTGCTTCTTGTGACTGTCTGCCAAAAAGAAAGCTCAGCAGAAGAGTATCTTCAGAATCATATGAATAAGATGATTATTTCTATTCAATATCTCTTTATGCAGTTGCTCTTGCCTTTGCTTAAAGGGCAATTGGGCAAATCAACCACGGTAGCAGGAATAGAGGTTATACATAGGCTCAACAACAAGGATTTCCAATCCCTAAAGATGGCCTGTTGCTACAACTGCTTAATGTCCTACCTGCTAACAGCAGAGACCAATGTGAGCTCCTCATGAACCCAGGGGATCATGAGAGGGAAAGTGCTTTGTTCTCACTTGAGTACACACATATTTTAGATGTGGATTTGCCTTTCCTGTCCACAATGCCTCTGCCCAAACTATAGATTTACAGAATGACCTGTGAAACTTCACAGTATACCTCAAATTACAAATAATTCCAAAGTGTTGGAATTAACTTTATAGCAAATAAAGTTAGTAATGGACTTATGCTCATGAAACTCATTGGCCTTACCATGTTTCTCAGTTTCTCATCATGATAAAGCAACTAGCCCAACAGAATGGTAAAATCATCATTTAGTGCCAGCTGGATAGCGTCATCTTGCAGGGTTGGAATCATGTTCTTCATAATGTGTTCTATGCTATATATCTGTAGTGAATATATGATGCTATTTCCTCCATAGCAAAGACTCATGAGTTTGAGAGTCAAGGATGGATCTGCAAGCTTCTCTTCTAATTCTTACTGCTAACGAAACATTAGGGAATTTTTTGTTTCTTTCTCCTATAACTTTAAACCACTGATTTAGAAGTCTTCATTTCCAAGGGAGGAATGCTTTTGCCAGAGTTTACAGGATATATTTCATTAAAATGGAAGGTGAGACATCTCCCTGACTACTTTGTGCTTCTTATACTAATGAATCAGTAGGGGGTGATTGAGAATTTTGTATATGCTGGCATGATATAGCTGACTATCAAGAAGGAATTGTGTTGTTATTATAGTGGGCATACAGTGAGTATGCCTGGGAAGCAGGAGGTCCCTAAGGTACCTATTAGTATTCCTATGTCTCCCAATAAAAGTTACTGAAAAACTAAACAACTGGATACACAAAGGCCTGCTAATGGACTGGACAGGAATAAAGGCTGAGGTCACTCCACCAGACAAGAAATCATAGCTACTCAAGTTTCTTGCTGAAATCAAGGGGAATATGGAAGAGTTAGTGAAAGAAGAAATATTCTAAGTATCATCCACAGCCATCTGATCCTTCTGGAAAGTATCTGCCTTATCTTAATGTAACTATATTTGCACATGTATTAACTAATTCTTTCCCACTGTTCAATCCCAACTTTATAGGTTACCAAAAGAGGAATGTTACTAGGAAAAATTATTACCCAAAGAGGGATAAACAGTAATTTGAGTTTTGCATCCTTTCCTGGGAAAAGTTGAGTGTATTTTTAGTTGTAAAAGGTATGATTCCATCATTTTAGGCAGAAGTGTGATTTTGCTATTGTCATTATTTGGAAGTAAAATATAGTTAGAAGAGCATATGAATGTCAAGTTGACAAAGCATGAATGGTGCTGTTCTGTACTATGTCAGCTTAGCTAAGCTGCAACTGAATATCCCAAGATTTTCTTTTATATATAGTTATGAGTTTGGTGGAACACCAGGAAAATTAGCACAAGAGTTGAGAGGCAGAGTGAAGTAACAGTCACTTGGAGTTGAGTGGAGGACCCAGAAAAATCTGCTCACTCACTTTGTTGGTGGGGTGGCAGCTGGACCCACAGACAACTCCAATGTAGCTATAGGTCTTCTCCTGCTTCTCTGAGTCTTGGACCATGGATATGTGTCACTGTGTAAATAGAAACTGTCTCTTCTGAAAGTCACCAGATGTTGGAGTTGAATGCAGTGAGAAACAGATGTAGGCTCTGGTTGTTCTTGTCTTTCCTCTTTCTGCATCAATCTTTCCTACCTGCCTGCCCGGTTTGCTGACCTCCAAAGAGATCAGTCATGCTGCCAGACTGAGATGCTTCCAAGGCCTTTGACACTAGCTCACCTTAACTCTCCAGCTTCATGATGTTCTTTCTGATTCTCTAACTGATGCCTTATATATCATTACTTTCCTAGCTTTGTGCATAATTGTGTATGATCAAATAGTCATAATAACTTCATTTTTGTTTAAGTAAATTCTTTCATGTGTATCATTTCAGTTTTTCTGAGCAAACCGGAACCAATACAAATTTTGAGTCTGAACCTTTTATTAAATGAAGTCCCATGATATCCAGCATAGCAATCACATATGATTCACCTTTAGATTCCTTGAATAGGTATCATGATGACAGACTGGGGACACAGTTCTTAGAGGCCCGTTGTTACTGTGATTAGGTCTGGGCAGGGGTTATTTGGCCTCCATTTTTTTCTATTTTGCCCATGTTTTATTTTGCACAAACCCATTTACATTTTTATATTTATATTTTCTACATTCTGTGTATTAAGAGGGATTGAACTTTGAGAACTGTTGCAAGAGGATAACAAAGGACTGGAGTCAAAACAGCATTCAACAAAATGTAACTGTCTGACATTAGAAAGAACTAAGATTTTATTCCATTTTTATTTATGTTGTATATTATTTGTCATTTATCTCCATGGTCAGAACATTGAGGACATAAAGCTGCTATGCTACCTGGAATGGGAAATACCCTTGTATTTTCCTAACTCTCTCTAACTGCCCTAAAAATTGACTCTGAAATCCAGGCAGAAGGCCAGATTAGCTGATTTGGGTTCTTCCCTCTCTATTTGTGTGGATCTTTGAGGACTCAGGTCACAGATGAGTAAGGGTAGAAAATCATCTTCTGGGACGAGCTAAAGATTTTTTTCACTTCTCAACTTGAGATTTACAATGGAATATAGGAGTTCTATGAGCTCTCTAAATAATATGTAAAATTTGATATGTAAATGCATATATGATTTTTCTGGGGGAGAAGGTCCACGTTATTTATTAGATTTCCAGAAAAGCTCACAATTCAAGAGTTTTACAGGTATGGCTCTGCTTGAATCTGTATCTAACTACCAAGAGCAGGTGGATCAGTGGAGGGATTATTTATGGAGGGAGCCATCATTTTTTATCCTAAAACCATGTCCTCCCAAAATTATTACTGCCCATTGCTTTAACTATAAATGATTTTAAACATTTCAACCACTGATATTACTAAAATGAGCACGATTCTCACTTGTAACCAAGAAGTATGCAAATAATTTAAACTCAGTAGAGAACTGCAAGTATAAGTACATTACATTAAATAAAACACACCAAGTCAAGTTCATTCTAGATTTGCAGCAAAAAAAAACAGGTAAAACTCGGTAGAATTCTTCTTTTCTTTCTATTCACCTTAGAAGATTTAACTCACCTCCATGGCTTCAACTTCAGTTCAAATGCAAGTGGCTCTAACATCTATCTCCAGGTTCATGAAGATGCTCTACTGATGTCTCTGAGAGTTGAACTTTAGAGATTGGAGGGCTGCATTCACTGAGGAAGTCAATTCACTTGGAACCACAATTAGAAAACAAAATCACTATTGATGTGTGTGAATGCACACACATCAAGAATTAGCAAAAGGTGTCTTCCCTAGGATGTCCAACAGAGTTCTGGCCTACAGTGCATGGATGAGAGAGACGTGTATAGTAGCAATGTCCTCTTTCAACACACGACTGCCTTTCAGCGCCTTACTAGAAGGGAATGCTATGTTCACACTTTGCCTATGAGAAAGTTATTTTTTCTTGCAATGAATTATATAGGTTTGTCCATTGCATTTCCTGGCTTGCTTCTGGCTTATCACTCTGGTACTTGTGAACCACAAAGCATGTCATTTAAAAAACATCAACTGGTAAGGATAAATGTCTCTGAGCCCATGCGCAAAATACTTGATATTAAAAAAAAAAGAAAAGAAATTAAAAAGGATAAGAGCTTTTCAATCAATTTGATAAAAAATTTAAGTTAATTAAAAGAAGCCTCTATTTTTCCCTAGAAGGCGACACTGATCTTTATTATTAATGCATACAAGCGTTTCATAGCTGTGCATAATGATGGCCTGTAACATCAGGAGCAGTTTCATCTGGAGCCTAATTTGTTATAAAATCTTTTCTAGTATTCTTAAAGTGTGGCCTCTGCCACTGCCTCCCTCCTACTTCTGGGCTAGTTCTGAACTCTGAGAGAATGTCTTCCTTTCTGCCTTCACCTGAGAATTAATTTACAAAATTGTTTTTAGCTTTAAAGTAGTTTCCCAACCTTCCAAAAAAAAAAAAAATCAGTTATAGGATTTTCACATAGCTTTCTTTTTTTTTTCTTTGTGAACTATAAATAGAAACTATTGTCAGAACATCACACACATGCAATCTTCTTTTCTGTAAAAACAGCTTTAACAGGGAGAGCAAAGAGAAAGATGATTAAAAGATGTCACATTTTATTTCAAATATTAGAATTAGAGAAGATGAAAATATTCCCATTCATGCCTACATTTACTCATGTGACTAAATATTTATTGGGTGCTTCCTACATACCAGGTACTGTATTTAATACTAGAAGATAAAGAAGTTTAAAACAGTTTCTGCAACCAAGAGGATTATGGTATTTATTACCTCATATTTGTTGTCGCAGATATAAGAATAAAGGAAAACTTAGTAACATCCCCTACTTTCAAGGGATTATGATTTCATACAAGTGTACAAGGTAGTCATGCCTGGGTGGCTCAGTTGGTTAAACATCCTACCCTTGGTTTTGGCTCAGATCATGATCTCAGGGTCTTGAGATGAAGTTCCACATGGGGCTGCATGCTAAACTGAGGGTCTACTTGAGATTCTTTCTTTCTCCCTCTCCCTCCCCCCTTTTTCATCCCCCATGCACTCTCTTTTCTCTCTAAAAATAAGTAAATAAGTAAAATCTTTAAAAATAAATAAATAGATAAATATAAAAAGAAACAAAAATTCCCAACGGGAAAAAGGGAGAATGGAAAACACAAAGGAGTTGGTGATTCAATTAGTGGTCATATCCTGCTAAGCAGGCATTGCAAATACTCCTGACCTGGCAGCACAATTTCTTGATTAGGGCCCTGATCTATACTCTATGAGAAACTCTCCTCTCTGTTATGTTCCAGGAGTCCTGGCTTTACCATCTGAGACGTTCTTTTGTTCCCCTAACTTTGGGAACAACACTGAAGAAGATGAAAAAAAGTATTCAATTCTTGGAGTTGCAGAGTTTTGTAACTCTTAAAAATACAAGATGAGCATTGTTTCAGGGATAGAATGAGCACAGGCATTTTTTAATTTGGCGTATCATCTGTTTGGCAATATAATGACCTCAGACTTAGTAGATATTCAGTCTACATGCTTCCAGTTAGGTCCAAGTGCAAGCAAACACTTGAAGCTTTCTTCTACACATAAATCTGGAGCCTCCACTTTCAATTTTGTTTTCTGGCCTCCATGTTTGGCTTATCTCTCTCTCTCTTCATTTTAATTGTGATTCTTTGAAGTCATTTAAACAGCAAGCTTCAGTGACCTTTATTTGGGATAACCTTTAAGCTATATTTTTTGGTGGACAAATCTTAACGATCTATGCTTGAGAAAGATCTGGAACTTTATCACTTGCTGTTTTGTCTATAGAAGCAGTGATGTTCTTCCATCCCAAAGACTCCCCAGCTTTGGATTTCCATTTGGTTTAAATTTAAGGCATTCCTTAATCCCCAGAGCTCAATTTCATTCCATTTTACCTGCACATAGGCTCACTCTTGCTCAAGCTTTCCCTCTTATAGACTTTCCTTGAAGCAGCAAGGAACATCCAAAACACAAAATAATCCTGAGTTATTTCTCTATTTTCTTTGGAGTACAGTCTTGAAAAAAACTAAAGATTTCATTAGCTTCCCAAGCTATAATATATGTTTTTTTTTTCCACCCAACAACAAACAAACCTTTAAGAAAATACTAAACAGGGTTCCCGAGGTTGCTCAGTCTATAAAGCCTCTGCCCTCAGGTCAGGTGGTGAGCCCAGGGTCCTGGGATCAAGCTCTACATTGGGTATACTCCACAGCGAATGCACTTACTCTCCCTCTGCCTGCTGCTCTCCCAGCTTATGATCTCCCTCTGTCTCTCTCTCTCTCTTGATCTGTCAAACAAACAGATAAATAAATAAACAAATAAAATCTTTAAAAAGTAAAAAGAAAATACTAAACATGCCATGATATATTCAAAGTGCTGAAAGGAAAAAAACTTACAGCCAAGACTACTGCACCCAGCAAGTTTATAATTCACAATTAAAGGGAAGATAAAGAGTTCCCCAGACAAGCAGAAGCCAAAAGTCTATCATCATGAAATCAGTTTAACAGAAGTATTAAAGGGACTTTTCAATGGAAAAGAAAGGCTATAATTAGAAATAAAATGTAACTCTTTGAGGAACCTCCACACAGTTTTCCAGAGTGGCTGCACCAGTTCACATTCCCACCAACAGTGCAAGAGGGTTCCCTTTTCTCTGCATTGTCTCCAACATTTGTGATTTCCTGCCTTGTTAATTTTCCCCATTCTCACTGATGTGAGGTGGTATGTCATTGTGGTTTTGATTTGTATTTCCCTGATGGCAAGTGATGCAGAGCATTTTCTCATGTGTGTGTTGGCCATGTCTATGTCTTCCTCTGTGAGATTTATGTTCATGTCTTTTGCCCATTTCATGATTGGATTGGTAGGAAATATCAGAAAGGGAGACATCACATGAAGACTCCTAACTCTGGGAAATGAACTAGAGGTGGTGGAAGGGGAGGAGGTCGGGGGGTGGGGGTGAATGGGTGACGGGCACTGACAGGGGCACTTGACGGGATGAGCACTGGGTGTTATTCTGTATGTTGGCAAATTGAACACCAATAAAAAATAAATTTATTATTTAAAAAAAGAAATAAAATGTAAAAAATAAAAATTCTCACTGGTAAAGATAAACATAGAAAGGGTGGTGAATCAACAACTTATAAAGCTAGTTGGAGTTTAAAAGAGAAAATAGTAAAATAAACTATATCTGCCATAATTAGTTAAGCAATACACAAAATAAAAAGATGTAAAATATGTCATCAAGAACAGAAAATGTGGCAGGGTAAATGTAAATGTATAATGCTTTCATAAAGTGTTCAAATTTTAATCAACAGCTTAAAACACACTGCTATGTAATAGGATGTTATATATGAACCTCACAGTAACTACATAAAAACTCTGTAACAGCTACAAAAAAAAATTAAGAGAAAGGTATCTAACATAACACTAAAGAGAGTCAACAAATCCCAAGGAAAGATTGCAGAAGAAAGGAATGCAGAACAAGAAAACCCACCAGAAAATAATTAACAAAATGGAAATAAATACATACCTATCAATAATTACTTTAAATGTAAATGGACTAAATGTTCCAATCAAAAGACATAGGCTGGTTGCATGGATAGAAAAAAAAAAAGACCCATTTATTTACTACCTTCAAGAGGCTCACTTTAGATCTGACAGCAACCACAGACTGAAAGTGAAGGGATGGGAAAAGATATCCCGCACAAATGCAAATGAAAAGAAAGCTGGAATTGCAATCCTTCTATCAGGTAAAATAGATATTAAAACAAATGCTGTAACGAGGCAATGAAGGGCCTTATATAATGATAAAGAGATAGTCCAACAAGGAGATATAAGACTCGTAAATATGTATGTACCCAACATAGGAGCTCCAAAATATGTAACAAGTACAAAAGGAGAAATTGACAGTAATATCAGAAAAGAGGACTTTAACACCTCACTTACATCAGTGGATAGTTAATCCAGATAGAAAGTTAGAAAGAAAACATTGACCTTGAATAACACATTAGTCTAAATGGACTTGATAGATATATACAGAACATTTGATCCAAAGCGGCAGAATATTCATTCTTCTCAGGCATACTTGGAACATTCTTCAGAATAGATTAAATGTCAGACCACACAACAAATCTCAAATTTAAGAAGATTGAAATCATAGCAAGTATCTTTTCTGACCACAATATGGACCTAGAAATCAATTACAAGAAGAAAACTGGGAGAAAAAACCCCACAAATGTGTAGTCTAAATAATATGTTGCTAAACAATGAAGGTCTCAGTGAAGAAATCAAAGAGGAAATCAATATATATATTGGGAATATATACTGGGGGTAAGAGGTTCTGATAAATGGGTTCACATAATTATTATGGAAACTAAAATGTGCTATTCAAAATTGGAGACTCAAGGAAAATGGTAGTTTAATTCCAGTTGTGGTCTAAAAGCCTGCAAACCAGGGGAACCAATGATATCCATTCCAGTTCAAGGAAAGGAAAAGACTGATGTCCTGGCACATCCCAAGAGACTAGGGTGGGCTGGGGGTGAGATGGATTTCTCCTCCTTCTTCCTTTGTTTCTATTCAGGCTCTCAACAGATCTAAGGATGCACACTCATTGGAGAGGGCAATCTACGTAACTGAGTTCACCAATTTAAATGCTGCTCTTATCTAGAAGCATCTGCACAAAACCCACCCAGAAATAATCTTCGGCCTGGGCACTCTATGGGTACAGTGGAATGACACATAAAATTAATGATCGCAAGAACTATTCCCTTTTTCCCAAGTGGTAACTCCTGCCCATTATCTGTATCTTTTATTAACTTCCCAATACCTTTAGGAAGTTGCTTTTATATTTTGTCGCGTTTATGCTTGTTCTCTCTTAGAGGTTTGGTCCAACAGGATCTGGTTTCTATTACTAGGAGCAATTCCTACCTACTCAACTCCATTTCTTGCATATAAGTCGATGGCTGCCTTGCATTCAAGGCTGCATAATCTGGCTTTAAACTTTGGCTTCCATTTCACCTTCATATAGATTACCTTCCCTTCCAGACACATTGCATCTTATTTATTAAACAGGAGGCTTTGAGCTCTTCCCATGTATCAGGCAGCTGGAGACAAACCCACTATTATTCTGCCTTCAAGATGACGTGAACAGCATAGAAGTCTTACAAATGTGCTTGGTCACTACTGCTTGGAATCTTTGCTGATGCTTGGTTACATCCAATGTATTTTATTTCCTGTAAATATTCTCTTTTATCCTTTTACTTATCAAATACTGCCCATCGCCAAATTCTGGGGATCTGTTTTCTCTTCTTGAATGAATTAAAGAAACATTGTCAGGTATTCAATGCACTGTCTTCACATTACAGTGGTCACTCCACTGTTGGTGTATGGTTATGCTCAGTAAATGAATTAATGCTATTACCTTCTTCAGTATATGATTTGTAATTCATCACAATGTTAAGCATAGAAGAGTTTTTGCTAATGGCACAAAGGGTTATGTTAAAGGCCATAGGTTTTTTATTGAAAAATGAAAACAAGGTTTTATAATAACTTTCAAATCATTGTGGTATTTTTATGCTTGAAAATAATTTACCTGCATACTTTTCATACTAATCTGAATCATAGGCATATTAAGAAGAAAAATCATCAGAATTCCATATTGATGTTTCACTGCTAATTACCCTTAGTCATTATAATATCTGAAATGCTTTTGTAGTAACTTTTATTTTCTTTCAACCCAGGAGTAAATCAAGAGAATCTGAAGGTCATAGGAACACGTTCTCTTTATTTTGCCTATTTGCATTTATCAATTTATCTTTCCTCCCATCTTCCAGCCAAGAGTGGCCTTAGCGGTTAGGGGTGCAATGGGAGCTATTCACATCAAATAGACTGGTTCAAGTCCAACAGAGGTCCAGAGAATAGTTTTTTTGATACTTGAAACCATAAATCTTTACTTAGAATTTATTGCATATGCATTAGTGCCTTTCTCTTTAAAAAAAGAGAGAAACACATATGTGCATGTTCAGATAAAAGCTAGATCATTGTTATCCATCCTATGGGAATCTATCTCTTGAACCACAAATCAAAATGCTGACAAAAGTTTCCGTGCCACTACTGAGTGTAAAAGGATATATGTGAAGTATAGGTTACATAATGAAATGCCAGAATTTCAGAATAATATGGTGACTAATATAGCTGAGTAATAACTGGAATCAGAACTGCCCTGAAAAACCCAAAGCCCTTCATAGGTTTTCATTTTAATGCAGAAATGATGACCTCTATCATGTGTGCTATCAAGATTCTGAGTTTCTCAATAGAAAGTCTGTATCTTATTTTGGATCCATCATTGTACATTGTGCAGTCCTGAGAGCACACAGGCAGGGCTGACATTTAGCAGTGCACTCCAGTATGGCCAAAATAATGGTTTAGCTACCATCTGTTCTGACTGTCAGTGTCCGTACCATATCAGTTGCTAAATATGTTTATAATATACTCTCTCTCTCCTTACAAAGATGTTTTATTTTAAAGCACTGATTTTCCCTAGAGGGAGTGGAAAACACTGTGGAAGGGACATAAGACCACATATTTTTCATACCAACTTATTATGTTTCTTCTACATTTTGTCAGGAGATGTGTATATGCATATATATATTATTAGTGTGTGTGTATGCTGCAAAAGCATATGCCTGTGCATCCATAACATGCACATATACATATAGATTTACATACACATATATCACTTCCCTAGAAAACATAGAGGAAACACTTTGAGTCAGTGTACAAAAATATATGGTCTTACCTCCCTTCCACAGTGTATTCCATTTCTTCTAGGAAAAATCCACAGTTTGAAATAAAACACTCACATTTGGTTTTATAAATATGTGCACCAATAACAAAAGCATAATACTAGAAGCCCATCTCACTTGAAGACATGGTTCTACACAACTTAAATTCTCTATGTCAACTTGCACAATTGTGACCTGGCTGAGGGAGGTTACAATTCATTTATCCAGGATGCTTGATTGCATCCTGAGATATGGATGGGACACATGGTGGGTTAAGAGCAGTGAAGAGGAAGAGGAAATAGAACTAAGTGTGAATGTGGACACCATAATAGTAACAATCAGAGAGGAGAGGAAGGCAAGAAGATAAGTAGGCATTAGCTTTAGAACCAGACAGAGTAAAGGGTGAGTCTCAGTTCATCATGGGGTACCTAGGTAGCTCAGTCAGCTGGGTGTCTGCCTTTGGGCTCAGGTCACAATCCTTGGGTCCTAGGATGGAGTCTGGTGTTGGGAGTCACAACACTTAGCAGGGAGTCACTCTCTCCCTCTGATGTTCTCCCTTGCTCATGCTATCACTCACTCTCTCTCTCAAATGAATACATCTAAAAAGAATTTTTTTTAATTGAAGTTCGATTTGCCAACATATAGTATAACACCCAGTGCTCATCCCATCAAGTGCCTTCCTCAGGGCCCATCATCTGGTTACCCCATTCCCCCACCCACCTCCCCTTCCACCACTCCTTGTTGGTTTCCCAGAATTAGGAGTCTCTCATGGTTTGTCTCCTTCTCTAATTTTTCCCACTGAGTTCCCCTCCTTTTCTCTATAATCCCTTTCACTAATTTTTATATTCCCCGTATGAGTGAAGCCATATGATGATTGTCTTTCTCCAATTGACTTACTTCACTCAGCATAATACTCTCCAGTTCCATCCACATCGAAGCAAATGGTGGGTATTCATCCTTTCTGATGGTTGAATAATATTACATTGTACATATATATCACATCTTCTTTATCCATTCATCTGTCGAAGGACATCAAGGCCCCTTCCACAGTTTGGCTATTGTGGACATTGCTGCTATGAACATTGGGGTGCAGGGGTCCTGGCGTTTCACTGCATCTGTGTCTTTGGGGTAAATACCAAGTAGTGTAATTGCTGGGTTAGAGGGTAGCTCTATTCTTAACTCTTTGAGGAACCTCCACACAGTTTTCCAGAGTGACTGCACCAGTTCACATTCCCACCAACCATGCAAAAGGGTTCCCCTTTCTCCACATCCTCTCCAACATTTGATGTTTCCTGCCTTGTTAATTTTCCCCATTCTCACTGGTGTGAGGTGGTATCTCATTGTGATTTTGATTTGTATTTCCCTGATGACAAGTGATGCGGAGCATTTTCTCATGTGCTTGTTGGCCATGTGTATGTCTTCTTTGGTGAAATTTCTGTTCATGTCTCACCACTGTTATTCAACATAGTACTAGAAGTCCTAGCTTCAGCAATAAGACAATAAAAAGAAATAAAAGGCACTCAAATTGGTAAAGAAGTCAAACTCTCCCTCTTCACAGATGACATGATACTGTATATAGAAAACCCAAAAGACTCGACCCCGAGGTTGCTAGAACTCATACAGCAGTTCAGCAATGTGGCAGGATACAAAGTCAATGCCCAAAAATCAATGGCCATTTCTATACACTAACAATGGGACTGAAGAAAGAGAAGTTAAGGAATCGATTCCCATTCACAATTGCACCAAAAAGCATAAGATACCTAGGAATACACCTAACCAAAGAGGTAAAGGATCTATACTCTACAGAACCCTTCTGAAAGAAATTGAGGAAGACACAAAAGGAAAAACATTCCATGCTCATGAATTGGTAGAATTAATATTGTGAAAATGTCTATGCTACCCAGGGCAATTTACACATTCAATGCAATCCCTATCAAAATACCATGGACTTTCTTCACACAGTTGGAACAAATAATCTTAAGATTTGTGTGGAATCAGAAAAGACCCCAAATAGCCAGGAGAATATTGAAAGATAAAACCAATGCCAAGGGCATCATAATGCTGGATTTCAAGCTGTATTAAAAAGTCTTTATAACAAACAAACACAAATCTTCCTGTGGCCAATCTCTCCTCCATCTTCCTACTCTTATGGGAGAGGTGTACCTTCTCTTACTGCAGGCCACTCTTCCCAAATGGGCTCCACTTACTTCCTGTCCTCAACTATGTCCTCAGGAATCTTTTCTGGAAATGTTGGTGTGATTTTTTATCCTTTGATACTGACCATGGTTCTAAATGACATTGATAAGGTGATGATACCCATATTTTGATCTTCTGCTATCTAGATAGGCTCTAGACTAGACTTTTATCAAATATTTGACTTAATACCTCAGTTTGGATGCTTAAAAGACAGCTCAAACTTTTTTTTAAAAAAGATTTTATGTATTTATTTTAGAGAGAGAGCACAAGTGGAGTGAGGAGCAAAGTGAGAAGCAGGGTCCCAGCTGAGCAGGGAGCCTGATGCAGGGCTTGATCTAGGGACTCTAGGATCATGACCTGAGTGAAAGGCAGACACCCAACCAACTGAGCCACCCAGGAGCCCCGACAGCTCAAACTTAATATAACCAAATACTCTATTTTCTTTTCATTCATTCTTTTTTTTTTAGATTTATTTTTTTTAAGAGTGAATGTGGGGGTTGGAGGAGGGAAGGGCAGAGAGAGAGGGAGACAAAATCTCAAACAGACTCTGTGCTGAGTGCAGAGCCCACAGGGGACTCTATCTCAGGACCATGAGATCACAATCTGAGCCAAAACCAAAAGTCAGAAGCTTAACTGACTGAGCCCCCCAGGCACCCACTTGATTTCTTTTCTTAATTTTTATACTCTGTCTGTTTTTTCCGTATTTATAGAGTTTTTGCCCAGGCAAATACTCAGGATCATTTGTGATCCTGATTTCTCTCATAGCCACATGTTTAAAAAGTAGGGTGGTTATGTTAACTAACTAGAATTTAAATAAAAATTTGAAAAAAGAAAAAAAATTAAAAGCAGGGTGGTTATCATACCCCAAGCACATTTAGTTTTTGTCTGTTTGTTTTATTTTGTTTTTAATCTACATTGACAA
The DNA here is from genome assembly GCF_048164855.1 of Canis lupus baileyi. Taxonomy (NCBI): domain Eukaryota; kingdom Metazoa; phylum Chordata; class Mammalia; order Carnivora; family Canidae; genus Canis; species Canis lupus. The sequence goes on along the minus strand of NC_132839.1, from coordinate 44,684,432 downwards.
GTTGGAGGCTAAAGCAGGTTTTGCTGGAAAAAGAAGGAAATGTGATTTTCACAAAAATATTGTGAAACAATACCCAATATTATTTAAAATTTTGACCTATATAAACCATGCAGCAATACATGAAAATTAATTTTTTTAAAGATTTCCTATTTATTTATTCATGATACACAGAGAGAGAGAGAGTCAGAGACACAAGCAGAGGGAGAAGCAGGCTCCATGCAGGAAGCCTGATGTAGGACTGGATCCTGAGTCTCTGGGATCATGCCATGAGCTGAAGGCAGATGATCAACCACTAAGCCACCCAGGCATCCAAAGTGAAAAGAAAAACTATGATTGCCTGTATATTATGACATAATACATCAAATAGTAAAAGAACATGATTCTTAAAGTCCTCCTTCTCCATGAGAATTAACCCTATTCTTAATTGGTTTTTTATCATTCCTGGGCATTCCTCTGAACTTTTATTACAAATTAATAGATTAATTAGCAACGTAAAGAGATTTTTGTGTGGTGTAAAATTCTTTATAAATGATTGTTTATATACACTCTTGGGTGAGTTGCTTTTTTCTTTTTCAGTATTTTATTTTTGAGATGCAATCATTTTACTACTTGCGACTCTAATTCATTTCCATGGATAAGAGGATTCTTTTTTTTTTAATTTTGTTTTTAATTTTTATTTATTTATGATAGTCACAGAGAGAGAAAGAGAGAGAGGCAGAGACATAGGCAGAGGGAGAAGCAGGCTCCATGCACCGGGAGCCCGATGTGGGATTCGATCCCGGCTCTCCAGGATGGCGCCCTGGGCCAAAGGCAGGCGCCAAACGGCTGCGCCACCCAGGGATCCCGGATAAGAGGATTCTATTCTGTGAACATACCACCGCTCTTTCCCATTCTTCTGCCAATGGGTGTGTTACTATTTTTCAGTTTGTGATTTCCTAAGCAATTCTGCTCTGAACATTCTTTTTCATGCCTTCTAGTATATATGTGCAAGAGTTTCTCCATGATATATACTAAGGAATGCAATTGCTAGGTGATAAAAATATAGGCATCTTTAACTTAACTGAATATTATTTTTTTAAGATTTTATTTATTTATTCATGAGAGACACACAGAGAGAGAGAGAGAGAGAGAGAACAGGGAGCCTGATGTGGGACTCAATCCCGGGTCTCCAGGATCATGCCCTGGGCTGAAGGCAAGCACTAAGCCACTGAGCCACCCAGGCTGCCCTTAACTGGATATTATTAAATCATTTTTTCAAATCGGTTAAGTCAATAATATCACTATGAATTGCCAAGAATGCCTTTGTTTACAACCTTGCCAACACTTGGATTTGTCAAACTTCTTAATGTCCTCCAACCCAATAGGAATAAAAATATATGTCATTAAATATTTATTTTATTTTACTGTATTAATACGATTGAGACTATTTGATATATTTATTGCCTATTCATATTTCCTCCTCTATAAATTACTTGTTCAAATCTTCTGTCCAATTTTATATAATTTATTTTTGTTTTCTTCCTTAGAATACTATTTTTTCCCAAAGATTATTCAAAAAGAAAATAGTTGAAAAGGCACCTCTTCCATGAATAAAAAAGAATATATGTGAACTTGGTCTTGGCTACCAGCTACTTTTTATTCTCCTAAAAGATAAAAACAAAAGGAGTCAGATAAAGTTTATCAGTGGAACATAATAGCTCTTGGAATCTCATTAAATTGCAAGTAGGGAATTGAGAACGCTTTCTTTCCTGGCAGTAATTGTACTGAAGGGGTTGCCTTGATCATGGTGGTCTTCTAGTCTGGAAAGGAATCTGATATAACAGTGGAGAGTGCCTTGGATATGCCCTGGGAATACACTGTGAAGGGCCTGGGTCCAACCTCTACTTACTTTGACTTATCTCACTCTCACTGATTAAAGAATGAGAGTGCCGTCCAGACCCTACTGGCTCTTCCAAGCAGATGTGTGCAGGTGGCCTGCAATCTTAAGTGCTCCTCTGTAAATAAAATTTATTAGAGGATTAAGCGATCACTTGTCAGTCTTGAAAGTAGTAGATTGGACCTCTGAGTCTGACCATTCAAAGATCTGAGGGATGTCCCTGGCATGTCCTTGTCCATGAAAGCTTTCTTTTCTAGATCTGTCTGTGCCTCTCTACCTCTAGAGACTTCAGAGCATTTTTTTTTATACAAAATACACAGCCCATAAGCAATGTAATGTATTAGATTATATAGGGTGTAATAAAGCATTCATGTTTTTCTCCCTTAACAGATAGAAAACAGATGTGTTTCTGAAGCAGCTCAGAAAGTGAATGTGTAAGGAAGGAAGAATCATATTTTGTAGCTAAGAAAATGAAAGAACTGTATTTCAGACTCGGGTCATGTTGTGTGTATGGGCTCACCTCCACACCTGGGTGAGGTCATTTGTCAATTCAAAAAGGGGGAGAAGTGAGTGATCCATTTGAGCATATCCATGCCTGATATTTGTGGTCACATTGAGATGTCTATACAAATTAATGACAATAATAATGAGGGGAAAAAAACCTTCAATAAATTGAAGTTTCATCATATTAAGTGCAGTTGAGATGACTGAGTCCTCTTCTGTAGATTTTATAGATCACATTACAGTGAGAGGTTGAATTAACTTATTTGAATCTCAGTTCCCAGTAACATGGGGATGTTGCCATAATGTTTGAGCCCAAGTACTTGTCTTAGAGCTAAATATTATATATATTATTTATATATAATTTTATAACACCATTTTAACAATGGAAAATTACTAATACCCAGGGTATTTTTCTGCCTTTCTCATACTTATACAGCTTATAAATGAAGTCAGATTCAACCTAGACCCTAATCCAGTGTTATTTCTGTTAACATATTTTGCATTTCCTCTTGGTATAATGAAGTTTGATGGTCAAATGAAAGTGTTTTGAAAAACTAAGTCTGTAGTCTGTTAAATGACTTATGGTATTAATTCTCAGAAAGAGGGGGAAGGAGTGGGAGAGAGAGAGAAGAGAGGTATTCTGATTCAGCCTCTGTCAATCATTTAAAAATAAAATTGCACAGCAAATCATTATGTTGTGTGCTCAGGGTGCAGGGCACAGTCTCCTTGCCACTATTGACATTTTGAGTTGGATAAATCTTTCTTGGGACTTTCCCAATGCATTGCATGATGATAAGCAACATCCCTGGCCTTTACCCACTAGATGCCGGTAACAAGCATCCCACTCCCAGATTCTAGTTATGACAACCAAAAATGTCTCCAGAAATTGCAAAATGTTCCCCACTCCAACTTTCAGTTGGAAACCACTGGTATAGAGATATGGAGCATGGGACTTGTTTTCATCATATGTTCTGCATATATGCAGGATAAGATAGAGGGGTAATGTTTAGTCTCATAGTAAGTTGCTATATGTGTGTAGTAAATGCAAAACCTGGGCAGGTTAGTATTGATTACATCACGGAGGGTTTTGCATGAAGTGCCAAAAGTTTTGTTCATGTTTTTGCTGTTAGATTTTTATCCCATCTGTTTGAATAACAACAAAGACGTCTATGACAGGAGATACGCTAAATTTTAGGGATCAGGAAACCTTGACGTTTCCTTGACTACAGAGTCTGTCATAAGAAGCCAGTCTTTGATGACACTGCATTTCCAATTTTATCATAAATTAACAAATAAACACCATAGATACATGTTCTATTAAAATTCAAAGTATAAGAAGTGTGTTATTTGAAAAACGCTGACTTTGATTCTCTCATTTTATCTGAAATGTTTTTCTTTGATCTTGCTATTTCATTGGTTATCCATCTTTTGCTTTATGATGTAATTTTTTGTTGTTGATTGGTGTATAAACATTTGTGCTCCTCCTTTAACAAGTACCCTGATTATATCTATCTACCTCTTTCTCCCCAGTAATCAGTTTTCTCTTCCCTTCTCTTTTTTATTTTTTGTTTCTCTCAGGCCTGTCATCTTTGTCTATGGCTGTGCCAGTGACATATCTATTCTACTTCTCACTCCTTAGAATATGCTTTTTCATTCCTATAACAATATTTTGTCCAAATTTTTTGAGACATTCTGAGACATGTCGGAGGAAGAAAGATTAGAAATTGATGAGACTAGTGAAAAACTCAAATTCATCTTCCTTCTTTGATTCAAATCCTTCGAATCTGGGAGACCATGGACAAAGAGGAGAAGCTAAAGAAGGAGCAGGTGAGGAGGTTGTTTGTGCTCATGCTAAATCTGAGTCCACACCATGATTTCTGAATGGAACTCCCAGCACAGTTAAATGGATTTAGAGCATAAGCAAGAATATTGAGATTAAGTTAGTGCAAGGTAAGAAGGAACAGAGGATAGCAGAGGGTGGTTGTAATAGCCATTCCATAGAAACAGAATATATAACAAGATTTACAATAAGACATTGGCTCACAAACACTACACATAATTTAAGGGTGAAAAAAAATCATGGGATGCCTGGATGGCTCAGTCAATTAGGTGTCCAACTCTTGATTTCAACTCAGGTCATGATCTCAGGTTCCTGAGGTCAAGCCCCGCATCTGGCTCTGTGCTATATATGGAGCCTGCTTGAGATTCCCCCCGCCCACCCCCCCGCCTCTCCCCTGCCCTTAAAAAAAATCACATATTGCTGAATGCTAAAATTCCTGCCACAAGGACTGAGATTTAAAAGTATCCATACATATGTCAACAAAAGGTTAGACCCTCACTAATTATAGTATTCTATGCATTTTCTTGGATTTAACCTCCGAATCCCAAAATAATATCCCTGTTTTAAGTTCCTACCTCTAAATAGCCCACCTATACTAAACTAGGAGTTAAATTAATGATGATAGCAATACAAATATTTCAGGAAGAGTTGCAAATGCACATATTTACAAACCAAAAGATCTTACGTTTTAGAATAGTCAAAGTAATTATTCTATTGATTGAGAGAAAAAAACACAAATGCTAAAATAAATCATGAGAGTTAAGTACACAAATGGGAAATCTTGTAATTATTCTGTTTACCAGATTTTTAAGTGATAAACAGTAGAAATCCAGAGCCCAGATTAAACACATCATCAACAAAACCCAAGCATATTATAATTTAATGAATTCCAGTTATAATTAAATAAGTCATTTTGACTCTCTGTGAGAGCTGAAAGCATAGGTGCTCTAGAAAGGCCTGCTATAGAGCACTACTGATGGTGTCAGCACGCTAAGCACAAAGCCAGAGGAAGAAATCACTCATTACTTGAGCTCCTGGGAAGGCTCTGGTAGTCATCCTAGCTGAACCCACTGAGCTTTCTGAGCATTTACCTTGTATCAGGATTTTATGCATTAATGCATTTATATAATATCTATATCATCACAACAACTCCAGAAATTAGCTAACGTCATTGCCACCTTCTTGCAGATGAGGAAGCTAAAACCCAAAGTATTAAGTATAAATGAAGCCTTCAAAGTATTCAGTTAAGAACTTACATAGCAGGGATGCCTGGGCGGTTCAGTTAGTTAGGTGTCTGCCTGTGACTTAGGTCCAGGATCCCAGGACCTAGCATCAAGCCCCACATCAGGCACGTTGCTCATTGGGGAGCCTGCTTGTGCTTCTTCCTCTGGCCCCCCATCCCACTTGGCTTGTGCTCTCTCTTTTGCACACACACATTCTCTCTGTCAGATAAATAAAATCTTTAAAAAAATTACAAAGCAAGGACTCAAATAAAGATACCTGTCTCCAAAGCTCAATGTCTTCACTTCTTTATATGACCTCTACAGAAAGGAAAGGAGCTCTGCTCTGCTGGTCCCACCTCAGCACAAGAAACTGGAACCTTTATATTTTAATCACATATACTGGCAATAATCTCTATGTCTTCAACATTTTGGAAATCCTCAACACGACATTCCTCACTAGAATTTTTATTATCTAAGAGGAGATGCCAATAAAGGGTCAGAAAAAGGAATTGCCAGGGAGGAAAGTAGAGAGATAAGAAGAAATCTCAAGGTGATTTTAGCTCAGTGTATATATTTTGGGATCTTACTATTTCTCAGGTGCTGTGGTCCATGATACATGTACCTTTTCAGCAAACACAGCAGCCTAATTGAATCAATCTTATGGAACCCGTTAGTAATGAATCACTGAAAGTCATGAGCAGTTCAGGGTCTTGTTCAAAGAGCCAGAATGAGAACACACTTGAGCCAGTTCAAAAACCAAACCCTCTGAATCCAAGATTGTAACATTTTTCTGTCTAACCAGAAAGTTTGGGTCAGAACAGAAATAAAACATAAAAAGAACTTACAGTATAGCTACAGACCTGACAATAAATTTAAATACTATAAAGACCACTCAGACTAAAGAGTTGAAAATGAGTCACTTGGTTTTCCTCTTATCACACTATGGGTGCCACTGCCTCCTTTCTCTATGGGTCCCCAAAGTAGATGTTGGTCATTCTGGGAAAGACCTAAGCTCTCTTTGAGGGTGGGGTTTTGGTGTGCAAACATTCTGTAGTGCCTCCAGGGCTTTTTATTTTAGATTAATGGTACCATCGAACATTACCTAGACACTGGACTCATTTGCTCAGAGGGCTCCTTAGTTCTAAAGTATACAGACATCTTTGCAGGCTATGCATGGTGGTGTTGAGAATCAGCTGTCTCTGAGAGGGACTTGTGGTTCTATACAGTTATTGGTAATCCTCATAGGTGCAAGTTTTGAACCACATGAAAAGTTTAACTTTTAATTAAAATACGCTATCGTGGCAATGTCCATCAGAAGACTCTGGAATGAAGCTTATCTTATAGTGGCCTGGAGCAGGGAACAATAGACTGGGTGTAGTGTGAGTAACATTTCTGGTTGCCCAGGATTAGTAGAGTTCCCAGGACATGCTAAAATAGGGAAATTCCTGGGAAAAAGAAAGACTAACATAATGAAAGGCAAGGGCCAAGGGTTGAATGTGCTTGCCTTGTCAGTGCAGAAAGCATGTCTGAAGAGTGAATAATTCTACAGTCAAATAGTGACATGGTTCTGCAAGTTGACTAAATAATATGGTCAAAGATTCCCCCTCTTATATTACCATTTGCAGAAATCTCATTTTTAATATACACTTTTTTCCAGTTTTATTGAGGTATAATTGATAATTATTTAAGCTAAAGATGTACAACATAGTGATTTGGTATATGGTTATATTGCAGTAAGATTAGTTAACAGCCATTATCTCACACAGTTATAATTGTCTTTCCTTGTGATGAGAACTTTTAAGATCTCTCTTAACAACCTTCAAATATACCATACAGTAGTGTTAACTATAGTCATCATGTTGTACGTTGCATCTCCAGAACTTAATTATCTTATTCTAGAAATTTGTACCTTTTGATTACCTTCACCTAATTCCCCACCCTCAGATAACCACAGAACTGATTTCTATTTCAATGAGTTTGATGTTGTTGTTTTTTAAGATACCACATATAAATGAGATCATATAGCCATTGTCTTTTTCTGTCTGAGTTGGCATAATACCCTCAAGAGGTCCATCCATGTTGCCACAAATGGCAGCATTTCTTTATTTTTATGGTAGGAAAGTATTATAGATATTGATATATTTTATTCATCATGTATATATACCATAATTTCTTTATGTGTTAATCCACTGATGGACTCAGGTTATTCCCATTTCTTGACTATGTAAATAATGCTGCAGTGAAGGTGGGGATGCAGATATCTCTTCAATATGATTTTATTTCTTTCAGATATATACCGAGGTGTAATTGCTGGATCATATGATAGCTCTATTTTTAATATTTTGGGGGAACCTCCAAACTGTTTTCCACTGTGGCTTTACCAATTTACATTCCCACCAGTGGTGCAAGAAGGCTCCCTATTTTCCACATGCACACCAGCATTTGTTATTTCTTGGCTTTTTGATGATAGTAAATACACACCTTTTCATTCATCCTTTCCAATGCATTGGCAAAATTTTTATTATCCCAGAGTGTAAGATAAACAACAACAATAACAAACACTAAGAACAAACTCAAATGGCCACTTAAAAATTAATGTTGAGAAGGGTTTTAAGAACCATCTGGCCTTTTTTAAAGATTTTATTTATTTATTTGAGAGAGAGAGAGAGAGAGAGAGAGAGAGAAATAGTGCCTGCAAGTGGGGAGAGGGGCAGAGGGAGAAGGATAGGCAGAGAATTTTAAGCAAACTCCACAGAGTGAGTCACTGACATTGAGCTCAATCTAACAACACTGAGAACATGACCTGAGCTGAAACCAAGAGTTGAACACATAACCAACTGAGCCACTAGGGTTCCCCTTGGATGCATCTGGTCTTTCCACATTCATTGACTAGATAAGAAACTGAGTCCCAGGAAGCAGAAAAGAATTGCCCCAAACCATCCTTCTGAGCCTGGTTTTATTAGGTGCAATAGTGAGATCTGATCTTATTAGAGGAAGTCCCCTTCTTGGATAATTTATCATTTTGCCAAACATTGAAGATGCACTTGGACCACAATTCAAGTTGCTTTCGTGTAACAGGATCCTGTTTTGTTTGCCTAAGTTGGCAAAGTTGCTGTGTGAGGACCCGGGAATCTCTGCAGCTTCAGTGGGGGGCCTGCTGTCAGAGGGAGGGTGGCAGCAGGAGCCACTGGTTGCTAGCTTGTGAAAATGCCTTCAGGTGGTCACCGCATCTGAAACACAGCCCTCAGAGAGCTGACATCTCCTGGAAGGACTGCCAAAATATTACCATACAAATATGGAATTTTGAGCCTTTATTAAATAGTTTACAGTTTCTGCATTAGCAAATGTTGCACACTGCTGTGAAGATCCCCACCATGTCTTGAAAGAGATACAGGAAGATCAGCCAAAGAAGAAAATGTTTTGGAGAAATCCCATTCTAGTGGAGAATCCTATCCTGTTACCACTCTCCCAACTGGGAAACCAAGCTGGAAAAAGCCAGCAGTTGCCTTTATCTGTGTGAGCATCTTGGGGAGTGTGTGTGCGTGCATGCGTGCATGTGTGTGTGTGTGTGTGTGTGTGAGAAAGAGAGAGAGAGAGAGAGAGAGAGAGAGAGAAATCAACACCCAACACAATGATATTTTTTAAAATATTAATTTCCTTGATTTAAGAAGGAAAATCTAAGTGGAATTAGCTTGTCAATGTGAAAGCATTACTGGTTATAATTTATTTCAGAATGTTGAAAGTATTGGGGGCAGGGAAGCACCCTGGGCCGATAATTTGCAATATTCTGTACCCAGTTAATGACCTTTTACATATGGACTTGAGCAGACTCCGTGGGTACAATATATTTCTAGTGTCCCAGTGGGTCGGGCCTAATTGATATCATTAGAGCCCCAGTCCTCTCGCACGTGGCCTTGGAAATGTCGGTGTTACTAAGAAAGCTGCTTTTGATTTATTTTGCTTTTCTTCTTCATTCTTTACCTCTTTTCTTTCTTCCTTTCTCAAGTTCTGCTCAAAGGCCAAACTTGTGAAGGTCAAAAACCCACAATCCAACTGCAAGGTTGGAACATTCTGGCTTGCAAATCTGTTTCTAAAGTCAGGACTTCTAACGAGACGCCGTTGGCATGTCTAACAGGGAGTGAAGGAGACTTTTTTTTTTTTTTTAAAGGGGGCAGACTATGTGTAAAACACACTAAAACATTCCATTCACTTCTCAGATGTCTCTTGTTCCCTTGGAAGGAAAGTATCTTCTTGCTCCAGCTGCTGCAAAAAACTTGAGGTCTCTAAATGATCTTATAAAACTTTTCTCTGTTCAGGTTCAAGTTCTGTGTCCCCTTAGCTCCGAAACAAGTTTTCATCCTCAGCCTGCAGCTTACAATGGAATTTTTATAGTAATTGACTCTTGTAAAAAGTCTTTAGGTTTGACTTCTTTTTATTTAAGCTAAAACAAGCCAATAAACATGTTCAAATTGATTGTGGGAAATAAGCTTTTGTGTTTTAGATTATTTTCAAATCTCTCCTTCTGTCAACAAAAGAGATTCTGAAAGGCATTAGCTAACGTTCACAAATTTTAGTTGATTCTGGGAGTTACCAGTGTTCAGGTGTGTCATTGAACAATACAGATTCAATTGTTTGGTGTATTCATTTCTACCAACTGAATTGCATTAAAAAATATTAAATGTGTCATTCTTTGATGTTCATTTAGAATGAAAGTGTGAAAAGAATACCAATCATGGGATTCTATCTATCCTTAAGATTTTTTTAAAATAAATGTTGTAAGCTCTTGTGTTGATAAGGTACAGGATGGATTACAGAACATCTTCACAAGCTTTTTTTAAACTGATGTTCACAACCATAGAAAGTAACAGGGAAATTCCTGTATTTCAGAGGTTGAAATAGATAGGCAAAATAGTTTGCTTGTATCCATATAGTTAAGAGAGAACATAGACTGGTGGTACCCATTCTCTATAATTTCTAGTTCACGGCTTTGTCCATGACCAATTAGCAGCCTATTTGGGGAAGGTGTACTGAACTCAGAATACGGTTTGCAAAGCTTTGAAAATTTGTATTGCCAGGTCAGTGTCCTCTGCCCGATTTTGTATCACTTCATGTTCTGCTAAGTCAAACTTACTATGCCAAATTCTATTTTCTTATTCATTGGTTTCTTTATTTTTTCCTCAGCCTTCTCTGACAGTCTTCTGTCTGCGTGGAATATTCTTAGTATATTGCTATTTGTGCTATGGGGAGACATAAGGTTACATTCTCCGATTAGTAAACAATGTTCTTTACTGTAGGACTTCCCTGGATTAATATGCTAAGTGTGCCAAGCTCCAAGATATAGACTGATTCCAGAGTGCTGGCCTAATTTGAATCCCCTCCACCGGGAGGTGGGTAAGTGATTTGCCCAAGGTCGTGGAGCCTAATAGCAAACCCATTATCTGGGCTTCCTAGGTCTTAGCCCCAAGTCCATGCCATCATGTCATTCCAACTGTCTGCTTTCTGCAGCGGACATTCATCTGTGCACTTTGTCCAAAATACTGTACAACTGTTTGGGAAGAAGGAAGTCACAGAAAGAAGCTGGCATTGCAAAGGAATGGAGATTGTGTGAAGAAATGCAATTGCTCCCCAGCGCCCATATCCAGTGGGTAACTGCATATGAGAGCTTCTAAAGCAGAAAAGGCTTAAGCATATATCTTAAGCCAGATGAGTAGCAATGACCAGCTCTAATTTTACAAATAGATTGGTCCATATAAAACACTGCAATCTATATTATTAAAATAAAAATAGAAAAGCACACACACACATACTGCTTGAGCCACTTTTACAGAACATTTTTCTTTAATGACACACATTTTAAAGAACATCAGTAACTTCAGTCTTTACAGATTGATAGAGCCTGACACTTAGTGAATTTCTGGGAGACAAAATAAGTGGAAGAATAATCTGACACAGGGAGAGATCACAGACAAGAGAAACTTCATTTTTGAACTTGGCATTCCCTAATACTTCTGAGTTCCTTGGCTTCACACATAGTCCATACTATGCTTTAATGCAAATTAGAAAAAAAAAAAACAAAAACAAAAACCCTGCATCTTCCTGGGCAGAAACAACCCCAAAGCTAAGGCACCTCTTCTTCCAGGAAAGCCCAGCCCTCTTCAGGACTGACAGTTTGGGGAGCAGTACTCAGGCTGGATTCCAAACCCCATCTGTCCCTTAGCTGGATGTCCTAGGGCAGTGAACTCCCTGAACAACTGGACTGGAGCACTCACTGCAGAGCACTCACTGCATCCACTCATCCTCTGTTCTCTTCTGCTTCCCTCAAAATATGATGTGTCATGCTTGGTCAGGGAACACAGTGCCATTAGGGACCATTACCACCTAATACATTTTTATAGGCAAGGAGTGTTCTTCTATAGACTCCCCCCTTGGGTACAGATCATATAACCACAAATTTCCCAGAGAGCTTTCAGTTTCTTTGTTATTATGCTACATCACCTCTCCACCCCATCGATTCTGCTCTCTGGAATTCTCTTCCTTATTCATCAGGCTTCCCTCCACCCTACCTCTCTTTTGGCATATGCACTCTGACCTTCACAACCCCACACATATGTATAGTACAAAGAGCTCCTCAGCCATGATCAACAATAAATAAATCCCAGAGGCAGCATTGAATTACAGAAGTTTTATTTCCACCATCATTCTCCCCCTTGCCTTTACCGGCTTCTCTCAAAGTGAAAAGAACCTTGATGTTGTTGGGAAACCAGATGAATGGGTTTGGTCCGCAGAGATCTAATGCTTGTGCTGTTTCTTTGGGAAATCTGAGGGCCAGAGGGCAAAGTAGCCTCTCTTTTAGGTCAGGGAGGGGCCTATGAGTTACTTGCTTTAAAAGGTATTGTTGAGAATTAATCAAAATGAAACACAGGTTTTCCTTCTCGGGGGAGAGCCAAGAGCCTGAAGTGAGGTCAACCTGAGAGACTGAATTTTGGTTTGGTTACAAACTGCCCAGGAACCTGGGCGGGACGGTTCACCCTGCAGCTCAGAGTCCAATTCTGCAAAATGGGAAGGACAGCGCCGCCTGCTGGCCGTTCTGCAGGGAGAAATGGAGGCTGTAGGGTCCTTTCCCTGCTCTCCCTTAAAGTCTCTAGGTCTTCTCTGTTCTTCCTGCCTGTCCTTCTTTCTCCATTGTCCCTGTCTTTTTTGCTCTTCTTTCTCTTCCTCTTCTCCCACCTTCCCAAAGGAGGGTGGTATATTTTATTTTTTTTTTCTCTACCTTGTTCTTTAGAGGATTTTCTACTGTAGGATGATGTCACAGACCTTCCCTCCTGTGAATAGAACCATTTTGATCAAGACAAAGCCACCATGGGAGCCTAGGAAAGGTCACCTGGAGCCACCGTGTGTAGAACTAGCCCCGCAAAGAAACCGCCCTTCGTGAAGAACTTTTGAATTGAAAAGAATGTTTCTATTCACCACAACATCTTTCCAACTTAACAAGGGGAAGTTAAAAGACTTGCTCCTGAACTCAAGGAGCATCAAACTTTACATATTTTGCTTCACCATAACCCTAGAACAGTGAACTATTCCCAGAAAAAGGCTTTCATGGCCATTTCAAGAGAAACACCCCGCAACTGATTAAGGACCTGACCCAGCTGTAAAGCAAGGGACAGACTTTTGGGGGTGATTTTTCCCCCCTGAGGTTATTGTTCCTGGGTCAGTAAGAAGACATTGTGTTTAATAACGTTATACTGATTAAATAAAAGTAGCCCTCTACTCCAGTCTCTTTCCAGAAACATTTGGGACCAACTCAAACCCGTCAGGTGAATGAATTCAGTATTTCTTTACAGCATTAAAAAGAAAAATCAATCTTTGCAATTAAAAATTTCTCTGTATTTCTATATCTGTATTTACCCATATGGATGGGTAGATAGATGATAGATATAGATACCCATATGGATAGATAGATAGATGATAGATATATAGATAGGTAGATGATAGATATGGATAGATAGAGAGGTAGATAAATAGATAATAGATAGATGATAGATAGATAGATAGATAGATAGATAGATAGATAGATAGATGATAAAATCTCTCTGGGTATCTAGATTTCTCTATAGGTCTCTGAGACAAATAAGACTAAGTTAAGGTTGAGTTGGGAAGAAATATTTATCATTTCCACTTTTTCCTCTCCTATTTTCTTTTCTCTTTCCATCCTTCACATCTCCTCCTTCTCAGCCTCACCAGATCCCCTGAATTGTGGTAACCACTTCTGACAAAGCCCCAGCAAAGCACAAAGGTCTTTCCAAGAACCTATCTCTTTCTATGAATTCATATGTCAATTCAGTTAAATTGTTAAATTCCAGCCATCTTAACTCAAAAGCCGTTTATTCAAATGTATTTATATAGCAAACACCAAACCCACCCACTATCAGAAACTCACACATATGCACACTTAGGCACCTCAACAGCTCATGCCGACCCGATAGTAGGCAACTGCTATATTTTATGTTTTCTGAAACGCAATAATTAGCGCCTGTTAAAGGAGGGGAAGAAAAGAATCACTACCTTACAACAAATTACTGGAATCAGTATGTCCAATATTTCTAGACTCAGCGCTGAAAGGAAAATCTCAGCTATATGTTAGTATGATGTGGCTGTCATGATTCCATTTACCAGCCCTCTGATATCAACACATGGTTTTCAGTTTCTCTTTAATGGGGAGACTGTTTCCATTGGAATTCCTGGAGGGAAGTGAGCTAGAAAGTCATCTGTCTCAGATTCTTTATAAATTTTTTTAAAAGATTTATTTATTTATCCATGATAGACAGAGAGAGAGAGAGAGAGAGAGAGAGAGAGAGGCAGAGACACAGGAGGAGGGAGAAGCAGGCTCCATGCTGGAAGCCCGATGCGGGACCCATCCCGGGACTCCAGGATCCCACCCCGGGCCAAAGGCAGGCACCAAACCGCCAAGCCACCCAGGGATCCCCATCTGTCTCAGATTCTAATCATCAACTTCCTAGGTTTGGAGGCTTACATTTCCCTTTCTAGTTTGATTACGTTGTCTGGTGTTTGTTTGTTTTGTTTTTTAGATTTTATTTTTTTATTTGTGAGAGAGACAGCACAAGCCAGAGCTTGGAGGCAGAGGGAGAGGGAGAAGTAGACTCCCTGCTGAGCAGAGAGCCCAACATGGGTCTGGATCCTTGGACCCTGAGATCATGATCTGAACCAAAGTCAGATGCTTACCTAACTGAGCCACCCAGGCGCCCCTGTCAGTTCTTGTTTTGATGGCAGGCTAAAATGCAGTTATCAGTCAGGATTAATCCACCTTCTTTTTCCTTCCTTGTACCTGTTCATTTCAGTCCATCACTGCCAATTCTGTAAACTTTTTTTAAAACAGATTTTATTTATTTATTCATGAGAGACACAGAGAGAGGCAGAGACAGGCAGAGGGAGAAGCAGCCTCCTTGAGGAGAGCCTGATGCAGGACTCAATCGCAGGACCCTGGGATCACAACCTGAACCAAAGGCGTTAGACACTCAACCACTGAGCCACCCAGGCATCCTTATTCTGCAAATTTCAATCCACTCATATGTAAACTATGATGTAGATATCCTTCTCTTATTTTCATATGAAGGAAGCACCATTCAAAGTGGCTGGCATTTCCTAATGCAGAGAATGATTTCTTGGAGAGGCCAGACTCAAATTTCCCAGCCTCTACCCAAATTCTCCCTTTAGGGAGAATTTATTTATAAAAATAAATAAATATACATATATATTAAAGTATTATATTCTTGGAAGATAGTGAACCCAATCCTGTAGTCATAACTGCACAATATAAATCGACAGCAGTGGGAATTCCTTATACACAAGAGTCCATTAAAATTATGAAACTGGGCTCAGGGTGGGTTTAGGGGCATTAAGGTTCAGACACACTTTGACATTTGCAACAGGAATGGGCCAGGCACTCCCTTCAGGATACCTTTTTGCTTATCATTTAAACCTTCCTCTTTTCTCCTGATTTCAAAATAAGGAGCTTCATGTTTTCACTTCATCTTGCAGGGCTGATTAGCTGGCTAATGGACCATTTTTCCATGGTTTAGTTTTCTCATATTTCATTAAATGCACAAGACTTTTTTTCTCACCAGTCCCTCTCCTGAGAACCTCAGGTTCACAGTTGTTCCTACAAAAACACAAAAGTGTTTAGATCTCTTGTTTTTCAGAAATGATGGAACCCCATGAGTCCCCTAGTCACTGACAAAGGTCTAATCCTTCCATCTCAGTACTGCGCCTAGTCCTTCTGTGCTTAGTCCTTCCATCTCAATATTGTGTTTTGCCTCCAAAGATCCTCAGCCAGTGCAAACATCAGTGCCAGGGACCAGTGGGACAGTGTGTCTCTGAAGCCACAGGTCCTCCCAGCCTCCAGTGACCATTTCCTCTGCTGTGCTGAAAGAAGAGCATTGTTCTACTGCCTGAATGGAAATCTTCACTGGATACCTTCTTCACCATCTTATTAGTACAAATCATTTCATGTTTCCTGGGATATATCTTTAAAGGGGTAGGGGAGAAAAGTAGGGGTTTTCCTTCCTCTTTTGCAGTCCTTGATGCTATTGGAGTTAGTCATTACTATTTCATGTACAGAGAACTGGAAGATTTTGAGAAGTTATCAGAAAATCAGTATAAATGAAACTGTCAAGACTAAAATGTGTGTGTGCTGATTTACTCAGCAGCAGCTATTTATCGAGCATGTGTGGTTTGGGCCAGGCATATTGATACAGAGATATGTAGAGGCACTTGGATTGCCCAGTTGGTTAAGTGACCAACTCTTGGTTTCAGCTCAGATCATGATCTTGAGATTGAGCTCAGAGTGGGGCTCTGCACTCAGTACAGAGTCTACTTGGGGGTCTTTCCCTCTTCCTCTCCCTCTGCCATACCCCTACTCAAGTACTCTTGTTCTCTTTCTCTTTCATTCTCTTAAATAAATTAATGATTTTTTTTTTTTTTTAATGTGCAGCATCTGGATGGCTCACTTGGTTAAGCATCTGCCTTCAGTTCAGATCATGATCTCAAGGTCTGGGGAACAAGCCCCACATCAGGCTCCCTACTCCATGTGGAGTCTGCTTCTTCCTCTTCCTCTGCCCTCCCCCTGACTGGTGTGCTCTCTTTCTCTCTCTCTCTCTCTCTCTCTCTCTCTCTCAAATAAATAAATAAATAAATAAAATCTTTTTAGAGATGTGTTAAACATGGCTCTGACTTCCAGGACTTTAGCAATCTCACCTACAACAGGTTATGTTTCTGGTTCCAAAGCAATGACTAACATATTGCCCAAATTCAGAAAGTTTAGAAAAATTTAGGTAAATTTAATCTCATCAGAGATGAAAAGGGATGTGTGGATATTTCTTAGAAAATGTTACACTGCCTCTTCAAGGCAAATAACAATATGGCTAAAATTAGAGGAAAAAAGTAAATAAAACTTTGGTCTTCTAGAGTCATCAAAGTCATGAAAAGGTCACTAAGTTAAGCACCTGAGTTAGAGATTCCAATATTTTCCTGCCATTGGGGAGATGCATGTATTCCACTGAGTAACAGAAAAGAGGTTCCTCTCTTTCTCCTTCTCTGATATTAAATAATTTATATATGTGATATATAATTTAAACTTATAATATTACACATTATATTATGTAATTACATATTGTGTATAATATAAATATAAAATATATGATTGTGTATACAAATATTTAAGATAATACCTGTTACAGTAGAAATTTTGAAAACCAAAAAACCTATAAAGAAAACTAGTACCCTGATTTTTTAAGGTTTATTTATTTATTTATTTATTTATTTATTTATTTATTTATTTATGAGGCTGAGAGACCAAGCAGGGAGAGGAAGAAAGACAAGTAGACTGTGCACTGAGTCCATAGCTGGATGCAGGGCTTGATTTTAGGACTCAGAGATCACAATCTAAGCTGAATTCAAAAGTCAAACACTTAACTGACTGAGCCACCCAGACTCCCCCTTAAATCACTTGATATTTTCACTACATATTGGTAAAAAAACAAACAGACAAAACAAATGGCTTTGGAAACTAGTAGCTAATAACTAGCATATGACGTTTTCTACTGAAGATAAACATTGCTTAGAAAGTAAATAATAATTAGAAAAAGTCACTCTGAGACCACTATAAAATCTGACAAAAGCAAGGACACTCAGTAATCATGCTTGAGTACAAGGCAAAGACAAGGGCACTACACAACCATCTTCCTTTGAGTTTTAAGTGGTTGCTAGTAGTTCTCTGGGAAATTATTTTGTTGTAGAATAATTTACATTTAAGGCTAAGCATAGTGGGGTATCTAATACTGATTTGGGTCTTAGCTATTGTGTGGTCGGAAATTTTAAAGTCACTTTTGTAGTTTATTTTATAGTAACTGTAGCTTTTTACGGCTTAGTTAAGTTTTAACTTTAGTGTCAGCTTATCTTAAACACGCTTTACGCTGTGGACCTATTAGTTTGGGTTAATCATATGACTGCAGTGGCTGGCACGAAATTTACCAGCCCTCTTTAGTATAGTGTAGTAGAACTTTTGCTCATAGATTAATTTTTATCACTGCTGTATCCCACGGGGGTGTGGCTTAGTAAGGCGTTATGAGCTACTTTTGGAAGTGTCCTTGATACCTGCTCCTTCTAAACATTGGTGATTTTGAGGGCATTTTCACTGGGGTCTGGAGGCTTGCAGGTGCTATCTTACTAAGGACAAATAGGAAGGCTAAGACCAAACTTTTGTGTTTCAGGAGTCTTATGACTCATCTAGGCATTTCCAGTGCCTTGCTTTATTTATTAAGGTACATTAACAAATGTGGTTATATTGATGTTAATTCATAGAAATACCGGCGTTAAGAATTTTGTGTTTGTTTTGGATTTATCATATACTTAATGGGAAGGTGGAGTCAAGGGAGGCCTATGTATAGATAGGTTGTAGATGATATAAGTGTTGTAATTGTTTTACTAAATTAATTGAGATGTTAAGTTTGTTGCATGAAGTTTAGGCATTAGCTTATATATGTTGGATATACTTAGTCCTGTTTTTGGGATTTGGCCAGATGTAAGTAAGCATTTGTGTGCTTTAAAAGTTTATAGAAGTCAAGAGGGTTTGGCTAAGTTAATTTAATGTCTTTTTTTTTTTTAATTTAATGTCTTATGTGTACTTGTGCGTGTATGTATATGCATACAAAAATTTATATGTCCTGTAACCATTGACTGAATTACAAAAATAACCAAATATTTTCCTCTGTTGGCTTAAATCAGTAATTATTGCATAAATGGCAACTTCATCCCACTTCATTTCTTTCATTTTTTAATAAAAACCATCAGTATACTCAACTTCTAAGTGCTCCCATTTCAGGAGAACACCCAAGATCAAGAATAACCTTTTATTTCTGTAAACCTTCTCCAAAACCACCCAGCAGAAGCTCAAATCCTATATATATAAACTCATCCTAACACCTTAGTGAGAAGTACCTTGGGTACCGTGTCGCAACAAGCTACTATAACTTTGATTTGTTTCTGGTGTCCTTTGACTGGGGCATTAAAAAATTAATAGTGTCTAAAATCTGAAACTTAGTATGAATAAAATAAGGATTATACCATGGTTATTTTTTAAACAATTCTCATTGGTCTTTATAAAGATGATTTTAAATGTCTGCTTAAGGATTCTATTATACAGATATTATTCCCTTTGAAAATATATAAAATGTATGAATTATACAAAAATTCTATGCTTCATAATTTACAAATTATGTCACAAAATGTTCTTTTTTCTCCCAGCTTTACTGAATGAATATTATTGATGCATAACATATGTAAGTTTTTACGTGTACAATGTATTTATTTGATACATGTATATATTGTGAAATGATTACCAAAACAAGGTTAGTTAACACATCCATCCTCTCAAAAATTAGCATTTCTGTGTGTGTTGATAGCATTTAGTATCTACTTTCTTAACAATTTTTGAGTATGTAATTCAATACTGGTAATTATAGTCACCAAGCTGTCCATTAGATTCCTGGAACTTATTCATCTGATAGCAGGAAGTTTGTATCCTTTGATTAACATCTCCCTATTTCCTCCAGCACCTGGCAACCACCATTCTACTCTATTTCTTAGACTTTTTAGGATTCTACACATATGTGAGAAAATAGAGTATCACAAAATATTCTTATTATAATTTGTATCCATGCAAAAACTCTGTAGGGTGAGTTATAGAGTACTATGCTCATTTTAAAGTTGAGAGACTTAAAATTCAGTAAGAAAAAAATAATTTACACCACAGCAGTAATTGACAAGGTTGGAACTTCATTCAGTGGAATTTAGTGTTGTTTATGGTACACACTCTGATGGCTCTTCTAACTTCAAAAGTCTTCAGGGGTCTGGCTTGCCCTTTCATACATGGTATGTATTAAAATCTGGGTTTTATGTTATTATACTTTCATTGATGGATATATCTGTGTTTCATAAATCTGATACCAGATTTAAATTCCTTTGCAAAGGTTTATGACCTCAAGTGTGGCAAGATAATTTACTGCATTATGTGAACAGTGCAGAAGCTAAGGGAACAGATTTGGTTGCCAGAAGCCTTGATTGGAATCCTGGCTTCACCACTTCATTGGTTGGTTGGCTTTCGGCATTTTATTTAACATACTTGTGCCTCAGTATAGAAAAAATAGAGATAGTAGTATTTCTCACAAGAGTGTTGGTGTATTATTTTTTAAAACCCATACCTGATTTATAAGCTAAATTTTCAGTTTGCAACAAATTCTATTTTTAAAGGCGTTGCAAATTGTATCATCCTTAACAGATGGTAAAATCTAATGGTTCAAACACCATGGCTGTAATTACATGTTTTGTCCATGCAGCTAATTCCTTCCATGACTTTGCTATTCCTCAGGTTCATTTTCCCATTCAGACAGACATGCAAAAGGGTACAAGTGACATTGTTTCTAGGACCCCATATCTTAAGCAGATCCTGAATGGAATTTTCAAAATATGGGACTCTAAGGTGAATCCCAAGGTTCTTCCACTGTAGATGTAGTACAGAGATACAACTTGTGAATTTGGATAGAAAAAGATACACTTTATCTTTTAATTTTTTCCAATTTATTTATTTTTAAATTTTAATTCCATGGTGAATATTATGAATATTATTCACTATGTGAGTAATAGTGTTATATTGGTTTCAAGTATACAATATAGTGATTCAACAGTTCTATATATTACTCAGACCCTTATCAAGGTAAGGATATTCTTAATCTCCATCACCTATTTCACCCATCCCTCCACCCATCTCTCCTCTGGTAACCATAAACTTATTCTCTATACTTAAGAGTCTGGTTTTTGGTTTCTCTCTCTCTCTTTCTTTTTCCCCTTGTTCATTTGTTTTGTTTCTTAAATTCCCCATATGAATGAAATCACATGGTATTTGTCTTTCTCTGATTTATTTCACTTATTTCACTTAGCTCTCTAGCTCCATCCATGGTGTTGCAAATGGCAGATTTCATTCCTTTTTATGGCTGAGTAATATTCCATTACATATATATGTATATATATATATGTGTGTGTGTGTGTATATATATAATATTTCATTGTGAAATATTATATATATATATATCACATTTGCTTTATCCATTCATCTATCAGTGGACACTTGAGCTGCTTCCACAATTTGGCAATTGTGAATAATGCTGCAACAAACGTAAGGGTGCATGTGTCCCTTCAAATTAGTGTTTTCATATTCGGGTAAATACCCGTTAATGTAATTACTAGATAATAGGGTAGTTCTATTTTATTTTTTTGAGCAACCTCCATACTGTCTTCCACAGTGACTGCACCAGTTTGCATTCCCACCAACAGGGCAAAAGGGTTCCTTTTTCTCTACATCCTCACCAACGGTTGTTGTTTCTTGAGTTTTTTATTCTAGCCATTCTGACAGGTGTGAGGTATGAGGTGGCACAGTCAGTTAAGCATCTGACCCTTGGTTTCAGCTCAGGTTGTGATCTTAGAGTCATGAGATCAAGCCCTGAGTCAGGTTCCAAGCTCAGCAATGAGTCTACTTGAGACTGTCTTTCTCTCTCTCTCCCTCTGCCCCTCCCCCCACGCTCACTTTCTCTCTCTCTCACTCTCAAATAAATAAATAGATCTAAATGAATAAATGGATGGTGACAAATTGTATCATCCTAATGGTATAATTAATTTGTTTTCTTATCAACAAAGCCCCAAAGCCTGCAGTACCTCATCTCCCATTCTCTATATCCATGGCTGAGGGTTTTGGGTGTACACTGTGCAAGTGGAGACCCAGTTTTAATAGGATGGGGGGTTCACATAAATGTGCACCCGGATGCCTGTGTTTCTCAGTGGTTGAGCATCTGCCTTCCCCTTAGGGCGTGGTCTCGGAGTCCAGGGATCGAGTCCCACATCAGGCTCCCCTCAAGGAGCCTGCTTCTCCCTCTGCCTATGTCTCTTGCCTCTCTCTCTGTGTCTATCATAAATTTTTTTAAAAAGTGGTATTTTTTTGTCACCATGCTCACACTCCAAATATATATACATATATATACACACATATATATACACATATACATATATATACACACACACACTATATATATATATATATATATATATATATATATAAGCTTTTCCTCATTTTACTCTAAGGAAATGATTCCAGCCAGAAAATATTTCAGTAAGGGGGCACCTGGGTGGATCAATCAACTAAGTGAGCTAAGTGTCTGCCTTCAGCTCAGGTCATGATCTCAGGGTCTTGGGATCGAGCCCCCTGTCAGGCTCTTCTGCTCTGCCTACTTGTGCTCTCTGTCAAATAAATAAATTAAATCTTTTAAAAATATATTTCCATGAATTCTTGTCTATTTGAGATCATTTTTCTTTATCAGATCTATATACTCTGAAAGAAGTCATTTTATTAAGAGTAAATATTTTTAAAGCTATAAAGTACAAATCTTTCATTGTTAAAAATGAAAGATTCTGGAGCTCCTGGGTGGCTCAGTTGGTTCAGTGTCTGCCTTCAGCTCAGGTCCTGATCTCGAGTCCTGAAATTGAGCCCTGCAGCAGGCTTCCTGCTTAGCAGGGAATCTACTTCTTCCTCTCCCTCTGTTCCTCTCCCCCTGCTTTTGCTCTCTCTCTCTCAAATAAATAAATAAAATTTTTTAAAAAAATGAATGATTCTGATTAACTACATATTCTGCTTCATTGAAAAATGTGTGACCTCTGTGCCATGATGTTATGGAGGCAGCAGTGGACACAAGCCAAGGAAAAACAAGCATTGCTGATACCACCAGAAACTAGGGCAAACATGAAACACATTCTCCCTCAGAGCCTCCAGAAACAACCAACCCTGCCCACACCTCAATCTTGAAATTCTCGCCTCCTAAAAAGTGAAAGAATACATTTCTGTTAAGTCACCAAGTTTGTGGTACTTTGTAGGCCAAGGAAACAAATACACTAAATGATGCCTATTAAGATATGATATTTTTTTCTACTCTTTATGAAAAAAAATGAAAAGTAAAAATGCCAATGGTATTTCAGTTTCTTATTTATCTTTAATGAATAAAACCCAATGGACTACATGTAGAAAAAAGTGTTTGATTCTATGTAATAATTTCTTTTATCAAATACATTTAAAGAGTAGTTTCTTTATTTGACAAGCCACATGTCCATTTTCTAAGTTTAGATGTCTCTTAGCAATTTGGAAACTATCAAGAAATCAATTAAAGAATAGTTCTATAAATTTGAAATGATAGTTCATAAAGCATGAGACTTAGAATAAATACCCAACACTATGAATATAACACTCAATCTTAGAGATAGTTATACAATTCAGTTGATGAGATTTCTACACTGTGTAGCTATTAACTTTGGGGAATTGGGAGGGACTCTAGAATCCTTCCTTCTGAACTGAAATCTATGTTCCCCACTTTTGCCATTAGAACTTGGACATTGGGTATATCCTTTGTTCCTCAGGATGAAAAATTATAAAGTAATCAACTCATCTGCTATGGTGGCAGGTGTAAACTAGTCTTTGAGGACAAAGGGGTAGTTTTCTGTTTCTGAAAACATTAGGGTATCCCTGTTCCTATCTAGTATACACAATGTGTAATATAGGAGGGTGATTTTTCTCTTCTACCAAGGAAATGTACATGGTAGCCCATGTAACTCCATCTGGATACTGGTCCCATGCCTCAAAAATTATAGTCTTGAGTGGATGAGAAAAAATAAAGATTATTTACTTTTATAAGACTTTGGAGCCAAGTTAAACGTTAACCATGTTAATCAATATTAATAAAAGTCATAGTTGTCAATATAACCATTGAACATTCAGTATAGACATTAGAGGGTCGAGACGCCTGGGTGGCTCAGTGGTTGAGCATCTGCCTTTGGCTTAGGAAGTGATCCTGGGGGCAGCCCCGGTGGCTCAGCGGTTTAGCGCCGCCTGCAGCTCAGGGCGTGATACTGGGGACCCGGGATGGAGTCCCATGTCGGGCTCCCTGCATGGAGCCTGCTTCTCCCTCTGCCTGTGTCTCTGTCTCTCTCTCACTCCTCTCTGTGTATTCTCATGAATAGATAAATAAAATCTTAAAAAAAAAAAAAAGTTTACTTAAAAAAAAAAAAAGGGAAGTGATCCTGGAATCTCGGGATCGAGTCCCACATCAGGCTTCCTGCATGGAGCCTGCTTGTCCCTCTAACTATGTCTCTGCCTCTCTCTCTCTCTCTCTCTCTCTCTCTCTGTCTCTCATGAACAAATAAATAAAATCTTTAAAACAACAACAACAAAAAAGAAATTAGAGGGTCTTAGAGAATCCCAAAGATGCATGTTCATGGCCTCAGGAGAAATTGCCACTGGGAATTGGCAAACACAGACATGTTCTTCCTCTTGCTTTTCTTTTAGTTGTTTGCACCTACTTTTTCTTTTAAGATTCATTTATTTATTTTAAGGAGAGAGAGAGCACATTCATGGTGGGGGAAGGGGCAGAGGGAGAGAGAAGAATTCCCAAGTAGAACCCTTGCACAGTTTGGAGCCAGAGACAGGGCTCAGTGCCAGAACCTGGAAAACACGACCTGATCCAAAATCAAGAGTCAAGGTGTTCAACCGACTGAGCCACTCAGGTGCCCCTGCATCTACTCTTTTCATTCATCTGGGCAAACTGGCCACAACTCCTTCCTGCTTCTCAGCCCTTGCAGTAGAAGATGGCCAGCCCACAGTTTAAATTGCAGATGTTTCTCATCACCAGCCACACATAGAACTATGTAGTTTTCTCTGCATTCCATTCCCCAAATCTGGAGAGCTTGTCTGATAAGCCTCCTCAGGAAATCCCTGAACTCACCAGCTTTGGCCCTGGGACATGAAGAACAAGGCTATATTACAAAATTATGGCTGCGACTTTGCCCAGATGTAGGGGAGGCAGAGAGCCATTGTGGTAGCTACAGACCTGGACAGACACCTTGTAAAGTATCCCAAGTCATTGTCTTAAATTCTTTGGTTCTTTGGATGATATTGTAGCAATGATATTGAAAATAGTTTCTTGTTCTCCAAAGTCTCACTGTGTATATAAATCAACATGTTGTTGGTGGTGACCACAGGTTTTGGTTGCAGGCAGACCTGGCTCTGTCTTTTTGAGCTATATCTTTTTTACCAAGTTCTTTATTTCCTTCCAGTATCAGTTTTCCTGTCTGTAAAATGAAGAAAATCATGACAGTCATACAGTGATGTATCATGCATAAAATAAGAAAATGCAAACAAAATAATCAAAATAAAATACCAGTGTAATACTTGACACTAAGTAGATGTTCCATAAATAGTGCTCAATAAAAGAATTGTTAATTTGGCATCTCCCATTATGACAATAAATTATTACACCAAACACATATTAGCACTGGCCTCAACTTGTAATTTCCATGGTCAACCTGTTGGGTTCACATATTCTAATATGATATCCTGATGGGATCAAGATAATTTCATTTCCCAACTACCTCTCTTGTATAACCTCGCCACACACACACACACACACACACAAAACCCAAACCTATAATAAAATGGAACAGTCACATTGGCCAGTAAACAGAAGGCGTTGTCCATGTTTTCTGGTTATGTATTATGAGAGAAGAAGTCAAAAGTAGGTTGCCAAAATTCAGCTAAGAAACCAGAATCCCCAATTCATTATATTGACTTGCTGACATTATCATAAAGACTATGTGTTATGACCCTTTTCCAGATGAACTCACCAGAAAGCGTGAAGGAGATAACATCGAGTAAGCATTTTTAAAGGGAAAATGTCTTTTCTAACTGATAAGCTTTGACATACACACACATACACACAAGGGGTAAAAGATGGGAGAATACAGGTATAATTAGCGGTTTCTGTTTCTTTTATGCTATAGGATGCAGTGCCAGGACAAATCATCAGGTCTCAGAGTGAATTTTCTAGCTACCATAGATGATGTATTCAGTTGGCTGTGGTGAAGGATTGTTGGCATTAGTGGTCCTGAGTGTGATTAATAAGGCTGCTCTGTCTTTGACAGAGTGGGAATGCACCTCTAAAATGGAGGCAAATGGAACGGAGGTGAGCCTACTAAAATCTGTTAGGGATGCTCCTTGGGGGAAGAAATGGTACAAAGGAAGTACCGGGAGTAGAAGTCAGTTCACCAGCTGGAGCCATATAGATCAAAGCAAGATGGCAAGGTCCCATTAACCAGAAGCACCTTTTGCTTCTCACTTGGTCTTCTTCACAATGAACAAACCCAGATTCCTCCCCTCCTTCTACAGAAGTATATCTTTAAGTAGTGTCATAAATATATATATATATTTGTATGAACTGTTACCTATGTAGATAAGAGGAAAAATCAAAATGATAATACTTTTGCTATTGACTACATTTTTTTAACTAAGTACCTTTTTGTTTTAAAATTTATTACCTGTCAGATTTGAAAAGAGAGAGACGGGGTCGATCTTTGGTCTATTAACAGATGTGTTTAGCATTTAGACTAGAGCCAGGGTTTTATATGACACAAAATGAAAATATATTCTCTTATGACAGTACATCTCTCATCACCATTGCAATATGATAAACCTGAGCAGTGGATAAAAAGAAATATGTGAAAAGTTGGGTGAAGCTGTGTTGTATATTAAGACTTAGTATAAGAGAGTGATGTTTCTGGGAAGCCCAGGTAGCTCAACGGTTTAGCATAGCCTTTGGCCCAGGTCGTGGTCCTGGGGACCCGGGATGGAGTTCCATGTCAGGCACCCTACATGGAACCTGCTTCTCCCTCTGCCTGTGTCTCTACCTCTCTCTCTCTCTCTGTGTGTCTCTCATGAATCAATTATTTTTTTTTAAAAAGAGAGTGATGTTTCTAGTTAAGTTGCATCAAGAGACCTAAAAAGAGTAAAATATACCTTTGTCCGTCTCTCAGAGCTTCAAAATTTGTGTTGTGTGCTTCTGCAATCAAAGACAACTGTTCTTATTGGCAGTCCCTCTAGAAGGACTGACAACACAGAGCTTGCTACTTTGCTAGTGGGCAGAGTAGCAAGGGCTTACAAGGTGCTGTTACTGATCAATTGCCTTGTATGATCAATGTGGACTTTTCAATACTATATTGAGAAATGTCAATACTACCTCAACATAATCGCCGCTTAAAGGTGGTGGAGTCTTGTAGAACAAAACCTTTAGTGACAACATTATCAACATAACAAGGATCTGCAAGATGCTGGTTGAGCTTCTATTTGTTCTAGATAAAATTCTCAGTGTACAATAAATGCAACTCCCTCAGTCTGGAGCTTTGGTTGTATGCAGATGCTGTGTGAGCATTCTTTTATAAATGATTGGTATTTTATTATGTTTACTCCATCTTCCTTTTTTTCCCAGTTGCAGTTAGGATAATTTAGCAATGGGGATAATCTATACCTTTGTGACACTTTATGGTTTAAAAAAGTATTCTCTATCTGTGATTTCGTTTGAAAATCACAACTTTTTGAAATATGCTGGGCTTCTCCATATATGTTTCCCTGTCAGATACAACCTTCCCTAACTAAGATAGATCAAACCCACAAGAGAGCAATATGCAGGTGGCTTTTATTAAATACTAGTTTCTAAAGGCATAAACACATGCTGCCAAAAGCTGTCCCTCTGTAGCAAACTCAGGTATGCACTCAATTCTTATAAGCACATTTATATGTTTTATTGAGTTCAAAATAGTTGACCTACATTTATGTTTCACGTGATAGAAATGTAAAGATTTACTTTTAAAATTTTGAATAAATACAGGGGTTCATGAATGCATGTGATTCTAAAATACAGTAACTACCTACCACATATTAGTCACGGTCTCTATTTGTAAATTAAATGTCTTGGCTTCCATGTGATCACTGAATGCTGATGCATTGTCATGCTGCACTTACCAATGAAAGCACTCTGCCCCTGCTGACACTTGGGGAAACATGCCTCAGGGATGTCATATATTTAGAAGCAGGACATAGAAAGTGGATTTCAGGGTATGCCAGGCAATCTCACTCTAACACTGTTCCACAGACACAACACGGGTGGCCCAGGCAGGGCCTGTGTGAGAGTGAAGATGGAGAGAACTTGGTCTAGGTGTCCAAGGAGGTCAGCATGTTCAGTTCCTTCTAGGTAGGTCTGTCTGGGAGTGTCCAAGTAAACCACAGTACTGGCCATCTATTTCTCTAGAATCTACCCTGGATAAAGTGCTAATCCTCTAACAAGAAGTAGAATATTAGGGTGCATTTGACCCACATGGATGTAGGGCAGGCAGTGGGCAATATAGAAATAAATATTTCTTTATATAGAAATAAAAAATTTCTTTTATAGAAATTGGGTTTCCCATTGCCTCAGCAGTTTGCCACCGCCAAGCAATTTGTGCTTTTGAGGAGTTGTCCCCAGTAAAAGAAATATGCCACTGTCAAGGCCCTGCCTGAGGTCCATGCTATCACTTTTAACTCAGATTCTCTAAAAGTAAAAAATGAGAGCAGAGCCTAGTCTTAAAGGACTCCTTCTTCCCTACCCTCTCCAGCTGCCAAAGGGTGGCTGTCACAGCCTTCTCTGCCTGTGGTCCTGTAGACAATGAGAACCCTGTGACCCAGCTTAGGGCTAGTTACCCATCAGCTTTAGCAAGATTGTTTTCTTTGAAGCTCTAAGCACTCACTAAATATCAGGGCAAGTCACCCAGACACTTTGGATCTACTTTCTCATCTGTAAATAAAATATAGATAATAGTAATACTGATGTTATTTTGTCAGAGAAAAGAAGAGTGCTTTAAAATTAGTAAACTCTCAAGAAACTAAATTTATTAACTTCTTAAGTCATGAATGAATCTATAAAATGTGTATATAGATTGCTCCCAAAGTTAGTCTAAGATTTTTTCCCTACTGGATGTTTGATGTTAAGTGAATGGAACTAACACTTAATACACATGCATAAATAAGTGTTGGGAGGGTGGAGGAAAGCGCTCTAGCTGTAACCAAAGGAATACGTAACAAAATACTTCACACAGATACATTTGCATCGGTTATAATTCAGTCACCCCCACCTCACCATTCAGAAAAAAAGTTTTGTATTGTGCAATGGGTGATAGAACAAATTATTATTTTCACCAAATATAATTTTTACCAAGGTTTATTTATTTTTCTTATTGAGTGGGATCATTCTACTAATTATGTTGCTACTGTTTGTTGGATTTCTTGTTTCACCATTGAGATTATGAGACCCACTCTGAGTAATGTGATAGTCTCTGTAAGATGTTATTTTTGTCACAGATGGAAAAGAATAATGTCTTAGCTGCTTTGAAAGGACTATAGCAATCCTGTTGAAATAGTTTTCAGAGTCCTGTATATCATGGCTCTCCTCCATAAATGTTGGTTGTAGAATGGCCAGACTGCAATTTTTTAATCTGGTCAGCCTGGGGCAGAATCAGGATGAGGATGTAAAAGTCCTGGCTCTTTAGTCCCTTAAACCTACATAGCTGTTTTAACTATAACAGTTAAATAGTTTTCACCAAAAGCCATAATGAGGTCACTTTAACTCATTTCAAATGTCATATATGCCAATATGTGGCACGCCACAGAATTAATTTTCTTCTATAAGAGCTACCATTGGTTTTCCTCCTTGCACACTCAAACTTGGTTACGTTTTTATTTGAAATGGTAATAGTATTCTTCTCAAGGTCTCACTGGAAAGAAATGTTTATAATCAACAATATATTGCCTGATTTCTAGGCCTATGGACTGTATTTGTTAAGTTCCCCTCAAGGACTCACTGTGTTCAAAGAAAAGAGATCGCTTTTAAACTTCTCAGAGAAGATCAGGTCACCTCTCACTTTGAACCAACTCTGTTTATTGTTCATTCTTGATATTACCCAGTGTCAGGAATTGTCAGCAAAAGGGGAAAAAAATAACTGTAATTAACACTGACTATAGAAAAAAAAATCTGTCAAAATGTCATGAATGGACATGAATCATTCCTGAAGGATTAGCTAGGGTGAGTCTTGGGCCAAAAGAAATTGAATTAAAAAGGGTAGGAGGGGGTCCTGAAATGTCCATACTTAGGTTAAGGCAAAGACATATAGGAAAAGGTCTCTGTTGTATCCATGAGCTGCAGATAGTCAATTTGAATAAGAAGAGAGGATTAGTAGAGAGCTTTCTCAGGTATGATTTCAGTGTCAAAAACTTTTATGGAATAATCCATTGGGCAGATGAACACCAAAAGATATTTTGGAAACTCTGTCATTTTGTAACCTTTGAGGGCGGCTGAGGCCAACTTGCCAAAGTTGCACATCAAATGATTGCATATCCAGTTGTACTAGACAAAGCTGGAGCTAAATACTTGTGTCTGTGTCCAGAGCAGAAATATTAAAAGCTGGGTGATCTTAGAACTTTTGTCAACATGTGCTTCAGATCACTGATTTCAAGTACAAGGATTACAAATAAAGAAAGAAAAGCTTATTTAAGAAAAAAAAAATGAAAAAAAAATTGCTTTCCTGGGCAATGGACATTCTTCAGGATCAGTTTTTATCAGAGAGAGGAAGGCATAGTCAGGTTAGCTTCCTGGACACAAACCCAGTGGTGTGTGCTAACCTGGGCTGCCAGTTGAGTTGAACACTAAACTTTATAACTCATCAGAGTCCCAAAGGGTCTAAAACAGAGAAAAGAAAAGAAGAAAAGAAAAGAAAAAAAGAAAAGAAAAGAAAAGAAAAGAAAAGAGAAAAGAAAAGAAGAAAAGAAAAGAAAAGGAAAAGAAAAGAAAGAAAAAAAGAAAAGAGAAGAAAGAAAAGAGAAAAGAAAAGAAAAAGAAAAGAAAAGAAAAGAAAAGAAAAGAAAAGAAAAGAAAAGAAAAGAAAAGAAAAGAAAAAGTTGATTTTGAGGTGAAAGAAAGCAAGGAACAAGTGAGGTAAGTTGAGCCAAGAGCAAGGTGGGCAGGAAGGAGTCGCTGGGGGCAGCCAGCAGGAAAAAAAACAAAACAAAACAAAACAAAAACACTAAAAATGTTGTTCTAAGCGTAGTGGGGCATATCTTCTGTGTAATGGAATCATTTGCTCAAACAGCTCTTTAAATATAGAGGAAGGCATTCAATGAAGAGTAGTTTCTTTATGACTTTTCTGAAACACCCAGTTTTACCTGCATTGAAGTACAAGTATAAACACAAGACAGTGAATTGTAGTGGATTACAGCTTTCCTCTTACTGCTTCCAGGCTTCTCGACAGAATTTGGCATTAATCGAGCTGCTGGGCTTGAATGTAAGAGAACTCATCTTAAGGTGTCAATAGATTCCATGACACACAAAAGAACAGTGGACAATTATTATTTTTTTTCAAACAATGGTGCTAAAGAATAACCGGACAGTGTCCAACCGGCTTTTGACACAGGGAATTTTCTGGAATTAAATCAGAGACAAGATTGTGTCTTTCATCCCCTTTTTTGAGGAGGATACATGTGCTGTGGTTTTACAAGGCAATCCAATGCTGAATCTTGAACAGGGAAAAAGCCATTGTGTATTTATTAGGAATATTTTACTGTTGAGGAAATCCATTGCAAAATTGAGTACTTATGAATTTCCAGTATAGGAATAACTAATATTTATTGAGTTCGTGCACTAGCTCATGACCTAGGTCATGTTAAGGTCCTGACTTTGATGATGTCATTTAATCATCATAACATCTTTATGCATTGCTTCTTATCTTCATTTTATAGATTTGATATGTGAAATAATTTTCCAAAGTTATAAAACTAGTAAATACAATATCATGATGGTTTCCTCTATAAGACATCAAGAATTGATTTTGCTACTTTATTGATAGGCTTTAATTTTTTAGAGAAGTTATAGGTGTACAGAAAAATTAAGCAGAAAGTACAATTCCTATACACTTCCTCTTCTTCAACACATAGCTCTCCTGTTATTACTATGATGCATTAATGCAGTACATTTTTTACAATTGGTGGAGAAATATTGGCACATTTTTATTAACTAGTGTCCAAAGTTTACATTGGGGTTTACTCTTTATCTTGTATACAATTCTGTTGGCTTTCACAAATGTATAATGACCTGTATCTACCACTATTGTATTATACAGAATAGTTTCAAACCCTAAAAATACCCTGTACTCCATCTAATTAATCCTTCTTGCCTACTCCCTAACTCCAATCATCACTAATCTTTGTACTGTATTCATAGTTTTGCCTTTTCCAGAATGTTTTGTAGGTGAAACCATATAGACTACCTTTCACTTATGTATCTTTTACTTTCACTAAAATATGCATTTAAGTTTCTCCATGTCTTTTCCTTGCTTGATCTTGTTTCTTTTTAGTATTGAGTAGTATTCCATCGTATAGATGTGCCATGGTTTACTTATTCATTTAGTCTACTGGAGGACACCTTGGTTGCTTCCAAATTTCAGCAATTTATGGATTATGAAAGAATTTTTTGCCTATTGGGTCTGTGAACTGTATTACCAAGTGTTTATCATATCATTTCTTATAAAACTATCATACTGTTTTTTAAATGATCAAATACATAATTTCAAAATCAATGATATGACTGTCAGCATTCCAGATTTTTCAGGCTAAGTTATGAGGAATTGGATTGACATATGCAGAAATTAGATGGCCAAGTAAAATATTCAACTAGTTGTTATATTTTCAAAAAATATACAAGTTAAAAATAAATGGACAATTACCTATGATAATGAAGCAAACCTATGTTAAAAATATTTAATCTTGTAGTATAATACTACAAAACAACAACAGCAAAAAGATTTATTTTTTGTAGTCATGACATTTATATTGAGAATAAGAACTGGGGGAAATAATCACCTCTTCTCCAAGGAATACTTAGATATTAATGGAGATGTAGCTTTCCAAGTTTGGGAAAAGATGAGGAACTTTGAAGTAGAAGAAAAAGATATTATATGTACATGAAATAATTCATATTTTTAATGTCAGAATAATTCCAAAAGTCTTATTTCTTTGTGTATGGCATCTTTAATGTACTGGAGACTTAGACACCTCCCAAACAGCACCTATTTTAGCCAATGAGACAAGGGTGTTATCTTATTAACTAAAGGTAAACTGATGCATGGATAGACATGATTTGTTTGTGGAAAAAATATTTTTCTGATGATGCTGATTTTTATGGTACTCAAAAGCCAAATCAACCCAACCAAACAAAAACAATCACACAGCCAAAACAGGAGAGACCAGGAGTCCAGTGATTTGTATAGAATAGTAGTAGGTTAATCATAAAATGACTGGTAATGTTTTTCTTTGGATAATCTATTTTCTAGAATAGAAGTAACAAATCCCCAGTGTTTATAGAAAAAAATAAAAGAGCAGATAGTTACATATATTCAAAATAGAATCAGAAGATAAAACTATTGAAACCAAGTTCCAAATATACTCAGACTATTTCCTATGTAAGTCAATCAAAGTCATTATCTGGAGACATCAGCCAAATCACATTCAAATATAATTAGATTAAAATAGTGAAGTAAAATGATCTGTTTTTACACCCACTTCCCCTTTATCAGAAAAATAATAGTCTATGCTTTCTTTGCTCATCACCATAGTCCTTGTGCCTAGATACGAGTTTGGCATGAGATAGGTTCTCACTTAACAATTAATTAGTTGATTCGTTCTATTCTAGTACAACTCTGGGGGAAAACTATAAGTCAAATCTCAGAATCATGAAGAGAGGAGGGAAGCAATGTCTGCTCAGCCCATTAGATACCCAGCAGCTTGTCCTGAGGCTTCAAATTAGGAGTATCATATAGTGTCTCAGGGTATTGGTTTACAAAGTCATTGGTAAATATTCAATCTGTCACAGCTATCACAAATGTGAATAAATGATGTGCAGCCTGTCTAAGCTGGTAAAAAAAATAAATGCAAAATTATAGACTAATGGATATTGTCCTTGTTGCTCATTGCTTTCCAAATGCAGATCTTGGCTAAAGCCCATGTGTACATATGATAATCATATGCCCACACAAAAATGACATCCAATTTCTAGTATAACCATTCACAGTGTAGCATCTGTCATTAGAGAAGGTAGCGTCAAGGGAGGGATGAAAACACAATGTAACCACACTGGAGTGGATGGGGACCTTTGACCCAGTGTCCTATGGTTGTGTTATCATGCTCTCCATTTCTCTCTCTCTTACACTCACTGCCTCTAGGGATCGAGACCAATTCACAGAGTGGTACTGGATTTAGGAAAAAAAAAATCAATGACCTATTCTTTTGGTCAGAGCATGAAGTGTTGTGAAGGCAGTCAGCACAGCAGGAGATGAAGAGGAAAATGAATAAAAGGATGCAATATCAAGGAATGGGGGGTATAATTATGCTTGCAGAAAAGTCCACTCAATAACCAGATTGCTGGGGAGTGGCAGAGACTGGCTTTTCATAAATATGAAATTGGAATTGGGTTGAAACATTAGGACACTAGAGCTCTTTCTCTGAGTAAGGAAGGCATGATAATAGAGGTTATTTCCATGTCATTGCTACCTGCCATTTGTCAATCACCTAATTACACTTAGTAGAGGAGGCTACTGCTAAAGTTCTCCATTGTGTTAAAAGCTTGGGTGAGGGGACTGGCTTGCTTTGTTTTATATATATATATGTTAAACTGTTTTTGGGGTAAACTGAGGGAGAAAGGGGAAAGAAAGAAGAGGGGAGGAAGGAAGGAAGGAAGGAATAGAAAGGAGAGGGAAGGGAGGAAGGAAAGATAGGAGAAGGAGGAGGAAGGAAAGAAGGACAACAAGGAGAAAGAAGAATGCAAGGGAGGTACCAGAACAGGCTGTTCACGTCTGTGAGGAAAAGTACATCTGGCTCAGACCAAGCTTTGGGAACTCAGCCACTCCCCTTTAGTCATTACAGAAAGAGAGCTGCCAAGATGAGAAATTACCACAGGAGGGGTTGGATATTAGGATTAATTGTCTTGAACCAGAGCACTGGAGCAGGTATGCAAGGAGAGGTGGAGATAATGATGCCAATGAGCAGTCCTCACGGCCTTTTTTTCCCATTTTCCTAAAGAAAAGTAAAAATTTAAGGAATGATTACAATGCTTTCACCACCAGTAACAAATTTCATAAATATCAAGACAAGATACTGGCTTTTCTGTTTGTTAATAATTTGCATTAAAAGACGGCACATCCTTGAGTAGCCTGAAATGTCTGGAAATCTATTGTAGGACATGTTTCCTTTTTTTCTCCTCCTTGCCTCCTATGAAATTGGCTTTACTTTTTGATATTTATATTGACCACTGACCTATTCCTTTACAAATTTAGATTCCTTTAAATTATTCTAACCAACAGTTTCGGGAAATTACTTACTGACCAAGTGATACTTTAGAGTCATTGATATTAAGGCTAGGGGATAAGCCTGGACGTGTTCATCTGTAAAATGTTAGTCAATTAAAAGTCATCAGTTTATAAATGATATGATACTCCCTTGTAACCGAACTGAAAAACAAAGGGTTTTGGGTGATGTGTGTATTTTGTAGCAGTAGCTACTTCTACAAAAATAATTATAAAATTCTATGTAGCCACTGTCTTAATGTGTGGCTGTCCCAAAAATCCCTTTGCTTTTTTTCCTGATGTCTTCTTGTCTGAAGTCAAGAGTAGCAGTTGAGATAATTGAGTCATTGTTGTGCTGTTTTCCATTTATTTTGTTCATATTTTTTGTGGATTAGCTGGATACTTCAAATTCAGATTAGCTGTAGATTTTCTTCTTCTTATGAACTATCAGCAATGTTTTCCAATTCAATGCATACTGATAATTCATTCCTGAAAGTCTAATGGAAATTGAGTATTTGTTGATGAAACTCTTTGTATACCTCTATTAGTTTTCTACTGGTGCTGTAAGAAATTAACACACTTTGTGGCTTAAAAAGAAAAAGTAAATTTATTATCCTACAGTTCTGAAGACCAGAAGTAAAAAAAAATAAAATAAAATAAAAATAAAAATAAAAAATTTGTCAGGGCTGTGTTTTTCTGAAGGTCCTAGGGGAGAATCCATTCCTTGATTTTTCAACTTCTAAAGGTGACCCTCATTCCTTGGCTTATGCCCCACACCATTCAAACCT
Organism: Canis lupus baileyi; assembly: GCF_048164855.1. Taxonomy (NCBI): domain Eukaryota; kingdom Metazoa; phylum Chordata; class Mammalia; order Carnivora; family Canidae; genus Canis; species Canis lupus. The sequence continues at coordinate 44,648,348 of NC_132839.1, read as the reverse complement.
CTTCTCCCATCATCATACCTTCTTATTTCTGACCCTGACCTTAACCCTCCAGCCTCCATGCATAAGGACTCTTGTAATCACATTAGACCCACCCAAATGATCCAGGACAATATCATCATCCAAAAAGATTTAATTTAATCATATCTGCAAAATCCCTTTTGCTATGTAGCACATTCACAGGCTAGCATGTAGATACCTTTGGAGGGCTACTATTTTGCCTAGCACACACAGCACTCAAAATTTAAATAAATGAGTTCATTATTCTCTTTTTGGCATATCTGTTAAAAGAGAAAGAGAAAGACTTTACTTTCCTTTGAATGCACATAAAAACATATTTTAGTTTAGTTTGATTGAGTGTATTAAAAATAGGTATTTAACTTTTTGAAGACATAACTTTCAGTACATCAGAAGTCATTAATTCACTGCCTCTAATGTACCCCAAGGATCTTAAGATTGGGACAAGCCCTGGTTTGCTTCCCAAAAGTCTTTGTAGATTCCCAGAGCTTTGATTTTTAAGCTTCTATTAGGGCTTATTAACATTTAAATATATGCAAGGGAAAAATACACTCTACCTTCTTCTAAGTACTCTCTTAGGAACTGACTTCCTATTGCTATATTTCTAGTATTTAGTGCAATATCTGTCATATAGTAGATTTGCGTCCAGTGTTTTCATTGGTGTCTTGGCTCATTTCCTTATGATGGCCCCAAATTCCTTTTTAATGATTGGGTGAAGAGAAAGATGACAAGGCTTTAGAATTACTGGTGTCCTTTGATGGATCCCTGGGGTGGTAGAGCCCTGGGAGGGGATGAAGGAAACTAAGCTTTGTTAAAAGCAGCTCTGGTGAGTAGCCACTCCCCCAGCAGGTGGGCATTGCCAGTTGGTGGTTCCATTCACAAGAGAAACTCAGTACCTGAGACTGGAACTATAGAAGGAGCTGCCAAAATCAGGGTGGAAACAAAATAGGATTGGGCTCTAGCTTCAGTGTAAAGCAGAACAGTGAGGCTGGAGCTCAGCAGAATTGATGGAAACATTACTGAGAAGGAATGGCAAGATGATATCTCAGTGAGCACCATGTGGCAACAGGGATCTTATATCATCTCTGGGGAGCCTGGAGGTCAAGGTAGGGCTGAGTTTGCAGGTTGAATTACTACATAACATTCAGATCAGCTGTGGTAGGCAGAAATTGACATGACCATTTGGAAAGTATTTTTAAATTATAACTATGATCCTCAAAGAAAGTATGCCTTCACCTCATTGGAAAAAGGTAATTCAGAAATGGAATAACCTTGAAACAAGTGATGAAGCTTATGGGTTATTTATGCTTTCGTCAATGAACAGACTGTCAAGAGTCCAAGGGCTGGACTGAATACACATTAGGTTCTCCCAAAATCTCTGTTTCCCTAGGTAAGGACTAGGGGGGGTTGGAAAAAGTGATTTGTTCATGTCCTCAAAGTCTCTTTCTTGGATTTTAAGTCACTTTTTCTTTAAACAGGCAACATAGGCTTGTGCTGTGCCCAACAGAGAGCAGAGGCCCTGTCTGATTTGGAAGACTGCAGGCATCCTTCTCAAAGCTAGGAGAAGCTCCAATTGGATTCTCCGTCAGAGCCCGACCCTGTCAATCAGAGTGGCCTGAGGCCACAATTTTCTGGGAAACATGGAAAAATCAGCATCTACAGTAAATCTGCTGGCTGCATCGTTTTCATATCATCTACATTTTATTTAAAATTTGGGTGCAAGTCTCCTATTGTTTTTGTATCTCCAAACTTTGATTAACAATATCTAGCTGAAGAGTAGCCAAACTGAATGTGGCTGAAAAATCCCTCCAAAGGACCATAATTTTTATGTTTTAAATTTTTGGTTATTTTGAATAAAAATGCTTGCCGTAAATCAACATGTCCTAGTTATCAAAAGACTTCCTATGTGCAAGACACTATTGAGACAAGGGCAGGCATGGAGACATAGTCTTGACCTCAAGGATCTCTCAATATTGCTGGAGACAGTCATGTTTTTAAATACATTGCTAGGGTTTGATAAGAAGAGCAATCCTGAGGACCTAGGGAGGAAAGGAAATTTTCCATGGGCAGAAGTGTGGAGGGTAGAGAAGACCCTTTAGATATGGACTAGTAGTCTGGTATGGTTACAGCCAGGAATGATAATTAGCAGGAAGTATCATATGACACTGGGCAACTGGGTTGGCACCACATTGCAAAGGGCTTAGGTTGTCTTGATGCTAGAGGAGAGAGTGCTAAGTCACAAATTAACCTGGGGGTAAACTAGAGAATGAGGTACTCACGATGCCATGTGACTTCTGCCTCATTGGGCTTGGTGGAACACTTTCTCTTGAAAGTGAAAACACAGTCATTGTTTTAAGATAGGTAATGCACACATGGCATCAGAACAGATTCTTTTGATCAGGCAATTCCTTAGAATGTCAAATAATCCAATTCACTTTACTGTGATTCAGACAACTCTTTCCATAGTGTCCTGACCAAATAGTCAGCCAGCCTTTGTCTTAACAGATGTACCTCATCATATGACTTAGTTTAGTGGTATGATTATGGCCAACATCTCCTCTATACCTAATCACATCTGCCTGGGTAGAGCTTCCCTAGCCAGTCTCAATCTTGCTCTCTACAGTTACATGAATAGTTATCAATTTTCTCATATGCTATAGATCTGCAATTATTTTTATAGAACTGCTGGTCCTGGGGTACCTGATTAGCTCAGTGGTTGAGTGTCTACCTTCTGCTCAGGTCATGATCCCAGGGTCCTGGGATCAGATCCCACATCAAGCTCCCCTTGGAGGGTCTACTTCTTCTTCTGCCTATGTCTCTGCCTCTCTCTGTGTGTCTCTCATGAATAAATAAATAAAATATTTTAAAAAAAATGCTGCTCCCTTGGACCTATTCTCTCCTCCATGCAACTTCTCACAGGACTTAATCTTTTTTTTATCACCAACCAAGTTTCCTTTTTCCTAAAGAATGGACCCTACAAATGAAATATATATATATATATTTTGGCAAATATATATATATATTTATATATATATATATAGTCATACCCTGATGAAAGAGAGTTGAATGTAACTAATACCTGCCCCCTAGTGATCTATACTTCACTGAGAATTTAACAGCTATCAATTATTGAGCCGATGCCCTACCACAAGCCTGGAATCATTCACATGTATGAATATATTTAAAATGAGTGCCAGGGAGACCATACAACTGGCCTAGGCTCGTGCACATAGCACAAAATTTAAATCTAAGCCAGATTCACTTCAAGGTCTACCTCTTTTCATTGTGCTATGATGTCTTTCATCTGCTTACCACAGTACATCAGCAGCCCTCTGTGAAATGAATGTGGACACATCTAAGAATGCACTATTCAAATATAAATATAAAGGAATAATCAAAGCCTCTCAATCTAGTTCAGCTTCTTACTGCAGTGTGAATCGTAAATAGTCCTCAGATATAAGTAGTGTTGGTAAATGAAATACACTAATGGTTTTCAGAATGTGGTAATGTCAAGGAAAGCATTGGGTTTAAATGGATTGAATTGAGAGGCTGTAAGAGGAAATGGGGCAATGGGAGGTGTGCTCTTGCCAATTAAGGCAGTAAAGTGGTTTAATTTTCATTTCCAGAAATATCCAGAAAATATGGGCAGTTGTTGTTCCGAACAATTTTCCTTGAGCTACAAGTAGTGGCTGATGTCCCTTGACAAGGCCAACGTGATTCACAATAGACTTTGGGGTCCTACAACATTTTTCCAGCCTGTGCATTTTGTTCTTATAAATTTGACCTTAAAAGCTATTGTTAGCACTATAAGGAGATGACACTTTCACTATTTGACACTGTTATAAGGTAAACATATTTCTTAATATGCTAAGAATTAAGAAAAATTTTAAGATAAGAAATCATTTAGGTATTGGCATGAGAGAGCAATCGGGGGAACCTTTTATGGAACATATTTATGTAAGACATTTTGGCAAATGTACTTTGATCTGTGACCAATCCAAACCTTTAGGGTAATGAGTTGTCCTATGAGGTACTCTACTCAACCAGAAAACATTTTTCTTATCTTCTTGACATATAAAGACCAAACTGGTAAATTTGTCTTTTTTTTCACTTCTATTTATAATTTCAGAAAACACTGTTATCCATATTCTCAATATTGCACATATTTGTTGTTTTAGCCCATATTTTAGTGAATATCTGTGAAAAAAATAATATCCACTGATTCACTTTGTCCTAAGAACACTAACATAATTGATATAGCAGGAGAAAATTTAATTATTAGGTAACATAATCCTATATTATGTCTGGGATTCCAATATTCTGACTATTCCCAGTGATACAAAACTCATTTCCAAATAAATTTTAGACAATTTAAAAAATTAGCATATGATTTCTATAGTCATTCTGTCACTCTGAAAACTAATGTGTAAAAAATATGATGAGTCTTTGAGCTTAGTCATTATAAAGAAACTTGTGAATTAGAACTTGTTTGAATTAGTCATGACTCTTATTAAATTATTAGCCAATGTATGAGAAAAATAAAATATAATTCTAAGACTTTTTTCTTATTTATTAGATATAAATATTGAATCCTAATAAACACAAGCATAGCTTAATTTATTGATAAATGGGTATCCAATGTGGTGGTGTCTCATTGCTGCTCTTAATTGGTGTGTTGATAATCAACAGCATTTTTGTGTGACAAATGGGTAAGTGAGGGACAGTTGAAAGCAAGGTGGCCTTGCAAATTGTGAGGCACTTTGGAATTTTTTTCTCCTTCTGTATTTAAACTAGATCTGAATAGGGACACCTGGGTGGTTCAGTGGTTGAGCATCTGCCTTTGGCTCAGGGCATGATCCCAGAGTCCCAGGATCAAGTCCCACATCAGGCTTCCTGCATGGAGCATGCTTCTCCCTCTGCCTATGTCTCTGCCTCTCTCTCTCTCTCTCGAATAATAAATAAAATGTTTTTTAAAATATAAATAAATAAACTAAATCTGAATACTAACATTTACACTTCTGAGAGGTATGTTTTTGTGTGTTTCTAACACTTAAACTGAGTGTGACTTGAAATAATAATGAAGTATATATTTAAGTCCTTTGTGAGAAAAAGTGTCATTAGAGGTCTATGGCGCATAGACCATGGCACATTATCAACTTTAGGAAATGTACCAATCATGTTAGTATGGTGACTTCTCAACAAAGACCCAGTCTGGGAAAGGGTATATAGCAAAATGTTTACCCTGGAAATAGAGTGAGAACAGTTAATGTTTGTGCTATTTGTAAGGGCTATCTGAAAGGAAAGGGGTGGATCCTGGCCCTTACTTCTAAATAATCACAGTCCAAATGGCCTCAGAGCAGTTTTGGTTCTGAAAACACTCCTGCTATATAATAAGGACAATCTTCAGATGAATATTGAACCTTCGGTAATATTATTAGGGCCCCTGGGGAGATGCATTGTTCAAGAACAGATGCTTTAGACAAAGGAAAAATAAGGGAGGGTATCTACGTAGTTTTGTTTAATTCACCAGAGTGACTCAACACTCAATTATGCTAGAGGAGTGTTGAATTTGAAAAACAGTATGTCTACCAACAACTTCTGACACCATTTTTTACAGAACATTAGCTAACTTTTCAGAGAAAAAGAAAGATCTAGCATACATGATTCATAATCCCCTGAAAAGAACCTCTGCATATCCAGATCAGCCTTGCAGAACTACTTCTTTTTTTTCTGAATTTCTCATATTTTCCTTTTCTTGTATCTTTACATATAGCCATTTCCAGAATATTTTCCCCTAAATTCTGTTTGGCCAGCTTTTAATGGTCAAGATTTTGCTCAAATATCACCTATATAATCTTGTCCTAGACCTTCTGAGAAACACCTTTCTCTGAGCTTCTCTCCTAGCACCTATGCCATCTCTTATCTAACTATAATTATTTCCTTATATGCATATTCTCTCCTGATATCATGAGTAGATAAATCATATGGCTATAATTTTTGCATTCTTAGAGCCCATGTTTGTAGTTCCATTGGCATTTGGTAAATGTTTATGAACAAATAAATGTATATATCCTTAAACACAGGTCACCTTCACTATATTAGAAGAACATGTGGATTGGTTGACATTGAAGTGGCCACCTGTGGAAATACAATCTGCTACACACTTAGATTTCTTTTTTTTTTTTTTTAAAGATTTTACTTATTTATTAATGAGAGACACACAGAGAGAGGCAGAGACACAGGCAGAGGGAGAAGCAGGCTCCATGCAGGGAGCCCGATGTGGGACTCGATCCCAGGTCCCCAGGATCATGCCCTGGGCTGAAGGCAGCACTAAACAGCTGAGCCACTAGGGCTGCCCCACACTTAGATTTCTTAAGGTGATAATGGTAAACTCACTAACTCCTTCCTTCCTTCCTTCCTTCCTTCCTTCCTTCCTTCCTTCCTTCCTTCCATCCTTCCCCTTTCCCTTCCCTCCTTCCCTCCTTCCTTTCCTCCTTTTAATAATTTGTTTTCCAAATCTTCACTGAATAGTTATTCTGTGTCAGGCCTTCTCAGAGAGTAAGAATAAAGAGGATTTAGAAGTGGTCTTAGAGCAACCACAATCTAGTAGGATTGAGCTGAGATATAAAGAGATCATTGTAAAATGCTATTTGAAGTACAAGAAGTATTGAAGAATATAGAGGATGGGCACATTGTGGAGATGATACACAATATTACTTCCATGGGAGACATGACACATGCAATATATCTTAAAAGATGAGCAAGCATGTATAAGACTAAAGTAAGAGAAAAGAACAACTAGGCAGATAGTGAAGAGAAAAAAACATGGAAGATGAAAAACAAATAACTGAAATTATTATGTGCATGCACAAGAAAATGTTAAGTTGTTTATTGTGTTGAAATATAAACAGTGAGTCATGGAGTGATAAAATACAATGCTGGCAAGATTGAAAGAAACAACATTGTGAACAATATTTTATGCCGTATCGAAGACTTTGATTTATTTCCTCATTCAATAACTTCTAAGCAATGACTCAACATAGTAAATTTGTTTTTGCTCAGTGAATGGTTAACTTGATGTGTAGGACAGAAGTAGTTGTAATCATTCACAAGAGAAATGAGGATGCAGAGTGGAAGAATTAGGAATTACAATTCAGGGGTTTGACTGGCTCAGTCCAGTAGAGCATCCAACCTCTTGATCTTGAAGGCCTGTGTTCAAGCCCCACTTGTGCATGGAACTTACTTTAAAAAAGGAATTGTGATTCAGATTTAAAGTATTCAGAACATAAATGTTTGCGGACTTGTTATTTTATTAGATGGAAGGAAAGAGAAAGAAGAATCAGGAATGATCTTTAATATTTTAGCTTGAATGACGGTAGATTTCAGTGGTGGTATAATTAAATTAGAAAAAGAAAGAAGAGCTGATTTTGAGAAAGTGAGAAGTTACTTTTGGGCATGAACTTGAGTGCCCGTGGCTTGTCTAAATGGAAAAATCTAGAAACAGGGAGATTTATAGGTCTGATGATTAGGGAAATAGTTTAGATTCCAGTGACAGGTCTGAGGGAAATCTAAACATTCAGGATAATCAAACCTTTGAAAGTGGATAAGATGAGCTAGGTAGAGAAGAAGAGCAATGAAATAAGCTAATTCTAGAGAATACCAACCTTTCAAGCTAATACACAAGGACGGGATGGAGAAAGTTTTGTCAATGATTTAAATAGTACAAGGAGAAATTCAAAAGGTCCAGAAAGTTAATTAAAATAAATATTCATTACATTTGGCAATTTACTGTAATGTAAGGTTAAGGAGAGTTGAGATATTAGGCTTCTTAATTGTTTTTTTTTTCATTGCTTTATCCTAAGTAGTATCTAGAATAATGCCAGGCATGTAGTCAGCTCTTAATATTTATTAGGAATTTGTTCATTGCTTTAGGAGTGAAAATTTCAATATAGCAATGGGGTCAAATGTCAGATGGGCCTGAAAGAAATTATATGGTAGAGCAGTCAACACTCTAGCAGTATAGACTCTTCTTCCTGGAATTTTAGAAGGTGATTAGAAGAGAGGGAACATTGAGAGGGCATGAAATACAATAAGAATTTTCATTTTAGGGAGTGGAAGCCTTGGAATTAGAGTAGTCCCCTCCCTTTATCTGTGAAGATTAGGTTCCAAGATCCCCAGTGGATGCTTGAAACCAAGGATAGCACCAACTCTATATATTTTTCCCTATACATCTACACCTATAATAACGTTTAATTTGTATAATATATACAGTAAGAAATCTGCAACAATAAGCTAAGAAGAAAATGAAACAATTATAACAATACTGTATCACAAAATTCATGTGAAAGTGGTCTCTGTCACTCTCAAAATATATTTTTTAAAAATATTTATTTATTTATTTATTTATTTATTTATTTATTTATTTATTTATTTTAGGGAGAGAAAGAAAGAGGGAGTGGAAGATGGGCAGAGGGAGTGGGAGGGTGAATCCTCAAGCAGATTCCCCACTGAGTGCAGAGCCTGACCCCAGGTCCCAGAGATCCTAGGACCTTGAGATCATGACCTGAGCTGAAATAAAGAGTTGAATGGTCAACTGACTGAACCACTCAGGTGCCCCTCAAAATATCTTATTATACTGTACTTACCCTTCTTCTTGTGACAATATGATAAAATTCTCATATGAGATGCCATGAAGTGAATGCCATATTAGGCTGCTATTGACCTTCTGGCTATATGTGAGAAGGAGGAGCATCTACTTTCAGACCACGGTAGACCCCCCGAGTAACTGGAACCACAGCAAGTATAACTATGAATAAGAAGGTACCACTGTGTTTATAGACTGAGATGAGTCAGGGATTCTGGGAGAGGACATCCTGAGTATGGGACTACTATCACTGAAAAGGCAGAGAATAAAATCAAGAGCTCAAACAAGTGAATTTTTAACAGAGAGGGTGAGAACATCACATCATTTGAGAAATTAAAAAGGAAGAACATGATAAAGGGCAAACTTGCTGGTGGAAGAACACAGTACGGTATTGAGAACTCTTGAAGGCCTCTCTCTTTTCAATGAATGGGCTGAGAAAAGGGGAATAAAGTCAAGGACAATGCCTGAGCTGAGCAGAGTGGACAAGCTTTGTAGTAGACTTTGAGGGAGTTGCCCAATAAATGGGATTATTAGTGAGGCCAACTGATGTCAGAGCCATACATATTTATAGGGTTCCAAGCTGCAAAGTGCATGATTTGCTTTAATAACCTAGTACGTTCCAGGCAAAGTGCATAAAGGCATATTTTAAGAGCATTCTTTATTTGAGGTTTGGCTGCTTGTATTGGACATAAAGAAAGGAATGGACAGAGATAGAGCACTCTGAGAAGCTCTGTGGACCAGACAAGGAAGGGGGCAAAACATGCTGAGGCCAAAAAGAACATTTAGTGGAAATGAGGTTATAAGAAAAATGACATTCATCCCTCATCCTGCAATTGGCTTTTGAAATTTAAAGGCCCAAGGTGAATCTACTGTAAGAGATGACAAATTTTAAAATGTGGCTTAGGTAGTGGAACAGAAAGGACATGAAGTAAAATGGTGGTAGGTATTTGGAGTTAGCCAGCCCACTCAAAAACATAAACTAGGCAAATGATAAGCATACTGTATAGACATGTTTTGGTAATTTCATAGATTTCAACCCATTTGAAGGAAGACAGCAAACAGGGTGACAAGAGGAGAAGCTAAAATAACTCACTTTCTCCCATAGCACAGAAGTAAGTTTCTAGCTCTTCATGTCTACACATGTGAATAAATATATTACTGGTTGGATCTGAGTAGCAGAAGCCATCATCTGGAGAGTACTTGTCTCTACGTAGAATTGCACCCAAAAGAGATCACATAACCTCATTAGTAACCCTCATGTCCATTTGTACACCGTGGGCAGGCTGCGGATTTCAGAAAATGGTGTCTTTTTTATATGAAGATATTAGCTAACCTCTAGAGTCTGTAATACTTTTGTACGATGACAGGAGCCTTTCTCGTTCCCTCCAGTTTTATCTTTCTGAGGCAATTTATAGGGAACAGCCTCTTAGCGTTAGGAATCCTTCCAGGTTTCTTGAGGCACTGAGGTCTATGAAGCATTCAAAATTAGTCTGTGATGGGAGCTGTTTTAACCCTGTAAAGATATGCCCTCAGATTTTACTCCACATTTTTTCCCCTTTAAAAAACACTGGCCATAAAAATGTTTAATTGGCCGGAAGTCTCTCCAGAGGCACAGCGTTTCATTAACTCAAGGAGACATCAGAGACATTTTAAGAGATAAATCTGACCTGACGAACGCTAACATTTTGTAAGATTAGAAGCCTAGACTATAAAAGCAGTTTGCCGGGACATACATTTATAGCTTTGACTTGATGGACTTCTATCTTCTCCTTCTGTGGGTGAAGTCTTTTCCTTCCCTCATACGAACCACATGAAAAAGGTAAACAATTAAAATTGAAGAGAGATCCCATCCCATGTTTCTGAGAAATTAGTGGAAGCAGTTGCTGCGCTTGCCATTTTCTCTTAAGGATGCCCTGAAATCTAGCGCTGTCTTTAATGTCAGCTGCATGTGACGGTCTCCGTAGAAAGGTGATCAAAAGGACTCTCCTGGCTTAGGTGCCCTTTGTCTCAGAGGAAGGTGATCCATAGCATCTGGAGATGATGGAACGCATGATTAACATTACCACAGAGAATGATTAATATCTTCTTAAAGCACCTACTTCCAGATTATCCATCATTTCATTAGAGTGAAAAAAGTTCCCTGTGAAAAGGGGCTGGCCCTCTGAACCATGAATAACTCACCCACCCCTTGACATGTTTACTAATTGAGTAGCAGAGCGGGCTTAATACTTTAATATATTTATACTAAGCAAATTATGACTTTTTTTTTTCAATACTCAGGGTGAGTTCGAGATTGTAGTGAAATAACAAAGTGCTTTTGTTTGGCAATTAAAGGTCATTTTATGATTAATACTAAACTTAACCCTTATTCTTGACAGAAAGCATTAATTTTTTTGTCATAAACCATTGACCAGATTTCTTCTGAGGGATTTTTGCTATGCAATATTGGTTAATTTGCACTGTAGATGTGACATTTAAAAGATTCCTCATTAACCAGAGCCTTTGGAAGCATCTAGTTTTAGCATGAGTCCCGAGTCCATGAATTTATTTAGTGTTTTACTTAAAGAGAGATTATGTATTCAGGAGAAGAAAGTGCAGGGATGAAGTCAGATTTTCTGTAATTCCTTCATTCCTACTGCAGAATGAAATATCTCCTCAATGTAGTGGCAGTGCTTCCAAATACTGAGCTTCCTATAAGAGTCTTAAAAATACAATGTTAATAAGATAATGAAAGCCATTTCAATTTTTGGGGCTCTCTTAGGTGGAGAATCAAGGAAATCATTTGTACAAGTCAAATAAGAGATCAGTTTTTTATTTACTGAACTCAAAATATCTATTTCTGTTTCTGTGTCAATAACTTGATAATAGGCCTTTTTACCCTACTTTGATTAGGTAAAAATTCTAGAAAAATGTCAAGTTCATATTTGTTCTCAATAACTATGTCTATACTGCCGGATTCCCAACACCTTGGACTGGCTTAAGGTCTTGCTTTTCCACACATAATTCTGGTTCATAAGAATATGTCACAGCATATGGAGAAATATCCTTAATAAGATGACTTTGAGAAGCTTCAGGAACCAGTCAGTATGGGCAATGATATGTTCTTGGAGCCTAAAGGTGAGCACCAAGGTGAGAGTTTAGGTTACCATCGCTCTGCTAATGGGCTGTGTGACTTCGAGTGTGTCACTTGTAGTCTCTTAGTACACTATAAACTGAAAGCTTAGGCTAAATTATCACTTAAATTATTACTTAGACTAAATTATTAATGATACAGATTCACTGAACAATTTTGGTAATTTTTACCAAATTCTCTTATGTTAGATCTTTTTTTTTTTTAATTTTTATTTATTTATGATAGTCACATATTGAGAGAGAGAGAGAGAGAGAGGCAGAGACACAGGCAGAGGGAGAAGCAGGCTCCATACACCGGGAGCCCGACGTGGGATTCGATCCCGGGTCTCCAGGATGGCGCCCTGGGCCAAAGGCAGGCACTAAACCGCTGCGCCACCCAGGGATCCCAATTCTCTTATGTTAGATCTTATAGTAAATAAATTCTTCTTGTATTTCCAACAGGATAACTCATTTTGATGTCATGCTAAACAAATATTACATCTTATTTATGTAATGTGCACATGGAAATATACATATTATAAAGCCTCAATTCTCAGAAAAGAAATTACCTTACCCTTTAATTAAAGTGTCACTTATACATTTTATGTAAATTTTGTGAAATGAACCAACTGATTAGAAATACTTTTATTTCAGAGGAGGGTCAAAAAAATGCTAGAGGACACACTTTATCTCTCATTTCTACAAATAAAATGTTTTGTTGCTGCAATAATCAAAAATACCGTGCAATATTAAAACCAAATTCAAATGTGCCTACTACAGTGCCCAGTTCCTACCAAAACTTGGCAACAGAGTCAATGCCATTTCCTAAGTAATCATAAAAATCCTATTCTGTGGGACTTTTGGAAACATGAATTAAAAACAAACATACATATTCAAGTGCTTATTAGAAATGCCAGGCTACATGAAGTTAAATCAATTTCTTTATGAAAGGAGTTTTAAGATCTTTGTGAATTTTTAAAAAGGTGATAGGGTTCATAATCTTTCCAAACAAATTTGGTAATAAAATAGATTGATGGATTTATTTATTTATATTTAGTATTCAGACCAATACTAAGGAAAAATAATTGCATAAACACAAATAGGCATAAATGTGCATATAAATATATTGATTTTTATGTTTCCTTTTATAAGCATAGTTATAGGTAATGACTGATGCTATTTAAAGATTATGACTAAAATAGCGAGTCAGGAAATATTTTCTGTAAGTGTGAATAAATGAATGACCCAAATATAGACATAAAATCTGACAAGAATGGCTGTGGGACAAAATGTAGATATAGTGTAGGGTAGGTTGAATGATTCATTATTTATAGCTACATCCTTTGATAGTCTACTGATACAAATATATCTAACTGAGTCTAGTATAAGAGAGTGAGGTGGGAGTTTGTCCATTGGCCTTATCTTCAGTGAGCACATTCCAGTGACCTGGGCAGAGTGGTGGCATTAAGGTCTTGTCAAGGGACACCTGGGTAGCTCAAATGGTTAAACAACCAATTCATGATTCCGGCTCAGGTCAGACTTCTTTTCATGTTTTGGCAAAGTTTCAGAAAATAGTGAGAGGAGGTGCTATAAAATCTTTAGAAGAGGATTATATAGATAACTATACTCTGGCCAGATGAGGTGGTCTTGGCACAGTTTTATTGTGCCCGTAAAAACTCGTACTCTAAACATCTGTTTCTTGGCCAGAAGAAGCCACCCTGATACTCAGGTTATTGGTCCTATGTGGCTGGTTCTGTGTATAACTAGGATATGTCATTTAAACAAATTATGTTTATGATTACTTAAAGAATGTCTTTCTTTTGTTCTACTATGGCCTAAAATCTCTATAGAGGCAGAGTATCTCATTAACTCAGAGGCATCAAAGACCTTAGGAAGAGCTCGATCTGCCCTGAGATGAAGTGTCACTTCAAATGTTCCAGATCTTTTGAGATTAAGTGTCAAATACTCGCATGCCAGGAACTGAAGTACAGGGATATGGGTTCTATGGCCAGTTCAAAATCTGGCTCTTCCACCTACTACCTATGCATTTGGTCAGTTTTACCACCAGATGTATGATTTAGCCTTGGTACTCAGTATGTGGTCTATGAATGAGTGGCATTGACCTCAGCTGAGAGCTCATTACAAATGCAGAATCTCAGCCCATACCCAAGACCTGCTAAACAAGAATCAGCATTTTAACAAGATATCAAGTTATTCATGTATACGTCAGAGTTTGGGAAGCCCCTTTGGAGATGATAATGTGGAAAATATTCTGGAAGTCACGTGTTAAAGACTCAGGCAAAATATAACCTATGATACACAAGAAATGCATGGTTATAATATTAGGTTTTGACTACTGAGATGAAATCATTGAAGATCTTTCAACTATTAGATAATGTCATGTCTCCAATATTTTTCATATGCTCAGGAATAGGACACCCTTGTCACCTCGTGTTGGATTCTATTGTAAACTTTATATCTCAGGATTTCTCTTCTCCTTCTTACCTTCTGACATTGTGTCCCATTCTTTGGGATTCATCACCATATCTCCATAGAGTATAAGTAACAGTCCTAATTAGTTATTTGATCTTTAATTTTTTAAAAATTTACATAGTTTTCTTCCCTTTTTTTCAGTTCTAGAATTTCAATGTTAAGCCAACTTTTATAAAAATGGCTTTCAGTTCACCATGTTTAAAATCACTATCCAATAAACCAATAACTGTGTTTGGATTGATCTTCCTTCTGTAATCCTTTTATATAGCATCATTTCAGTGCTGTAGCATGCTAGGAAGACATTTTTGTTGGCCTTACAAACATTGTAGTGAGGGAAGGAACCCCATGATAAAAGAAATGTGACAGTTATATTTGTCCCAGGGCAGAAAGTTCCCCCTGCCTTCCACCAGTGAAATAGGAGACATGAGAACATATCCTTTTGCTTTTCACTATAGCCAGTCAATGTGTGTGATGTGTGTGTGTGTGTGTGTGTGTGTGTGTGTGTGTGGAGAAAGAGAGAGACAGAATTACAGCTGAGAATCTTTGCAAATCCTTAAATATAAGGAAAGAGAAAATCAGAAAAGAAAAAAAAAAAAAGACAAGAAAAAGCTGGCCAAAACCTTTTGAAAAGAGGGACAAAAGAGATGTTGAGCGAGAAGGAGAGCAAATAAATAACCAAAGGCAAACTCTTACCAAAAGTTGTTTCTTTGTTTTTGTTTTCTGTTTTTTAAAGATTTTATTTTTTTATTTGAGAAAGAGAGAGAGAATGAGAGAGCATGAGGTGGGGAGGGACAGTGGGAGAGGTAAAGGGAGAAGCGGCTCCTCACTGAGCAGGGAGCCCCATAAGGGACTTGATCCCAGGACCCCAAGATCATGACCTGAGCCAAAGGCAGACACTTAACCAGCTGAGCCACCCAGACACCCCTGCTTGTTTGTCTGTTTGTTTTAATCACTGAAGAATCAGTTTGATTTGATGAGAAGAGTAGAGATTTGTGAGTCCTGGGCCCCTGTAGCACCTATTAGCTATGTAACTTTGAGCAAGTTACCTGACTTCCCTGGACCTCATCCTTACCATATGAAGAAGAGGAAATTAACCCCCATTACCGCAGGGTGATCTGAGTGCTAAATAAAGTTCTGTGTTAATCACACAGCAGTCATACGGTAAATACCACAATTCTTCAAGATCACTCACTGTTTCTGGAGTGGCATCTATATATATATATATATATCCCTCAAAGATTCAACTCTAGCTGGTCTCTACTCCTCAAGATCATGGCCACTGGGGCTTAAAGGCAGGTGCGAGAAGGCCCTAAGCATTACTTAAGTTTAAAAGACCTCTGGCCAGTTCAAGTTCCTCCCCACATGCATATCCAGCCTCAAGCACTCTCCCTCGGGTGGCTATTTGTCCTCCTCTTTGCCCTCTCTGCTCCGTTGCAATCATCCCGGATTTTCCCTCTCTGCAACTGCTGTCCAGACCAGCTGCATCCACTACATCTTCAGCAGTGGACCGAGAAGGGTATTAATCATATTTTTGAGGAGGACACTCTGCTATTTATCTCCCTGACACCTCCAGCGATGGGCCGCCAGGCCTGCCCACAGTCCATTGACTGGTGAGATTACACATTACCTTGCTCCATTGCCTCTCCCTACCCTCTCCATTGACTGGCTGTTCAACAGTGGAGTTGTGTTTGTTCAATCAGACATAATTTATACCTTTTTTGTTCTTTCTGGAGATTGCATGTTAATTTTTAGTTGAAGTGCAGCATTTTTGGTCTCATTTCAGGTTAAGCAAAACTGAGATGGAAGATGTTAAAAATTCTTCCCCTACTGCCACCCAGCTAGCTACTGTGGGAATTAGGGGGACATGTGGGCTTCCACCAGTAGCTGCATTCACTGAATGTATGATTGGGTTTCCCAGCTCCCATGTTTTGTTGCAAATTGTGTACAGATGTGCATAGCCTCTGCCTCAGAGTTTAGATCTCAGCAGAGAAGTAGCCCATCCTCTGCCTGCTTCCATGCTTCTATATAATTCTTTGCTTCCTTTATGCATAATCTTCTGGTTTGTTTGCCTTATGCATCCCGTAGCTTAATTTGCCACTTATCCTCTCACTCCTTAACCCTCTTATTTTATTCTAAAATGCAAAAGAAGGGGGAGGGTAGCTGGACTGCTTAATAACCACAATAATCCAAATATGTAAATAGCATTAATAATTAAAGTAATTACTGATTAGCTAATCAGTAAGTTCAATAATAAACTGGCTGCAGAGGGACAAAAGGCTCTGCCACTGTACACCAAAGTGACTTAGTTCTTTGTTTTCAAAAGCATTGTTCTTTTGAATTCATTCCCATTTCCATCATTAATAATGGGCTCAAAAATCTGCCTGAAGATGCTGATGAGGCAAATTAAAGAAAAGAAAGGACACATTCCATCAAGAGTTCTCTGAATTGTTCTTGCATTTATTCAGCAAGAAATTATGATGCCCCTACTATGTGCTAAGTGCCGTGGGAGCAGCTGAATTTATTCTGGTCTGAGGCGTGCGCATGTGTGTGCACACACGGCCTTATTTAGTTATTTGCTTAGTTACTGTAGAATGGCACAATGGTTTTCAATCTTAATCTACACATAGAAACGCAAAACTTCCAAACACTCTTCATTATATTGCATGGCTTGTATGCCGTACATGAGAAGGTAGACAATTCCACCAGTTGGCTTGTGCTTAGTAGCACTGAACATAGTTGAGGACCAGTGGACAGAGCACTGGATTGAGAGCCAGATCTGATCACATCAGAATCCTGATTCTCCATAATGGATATGTACTTTTGGTTCTCTAATCCCTATGAACTTTAGTTCTCACTTCTAAAACCTAGGGATAATACCAACAATTTAGTGGACTGTAATGAGAGCAAATTACAATAAATGCTTTAAAGGGTGCCTGGGTGTCTCAGTCAGTTAAGTGTCTGCCTTCAGCTCAAGTCATGATCTCAGAGTCTTGGGATCTAGCCTCTTGTGGGGATCTTCTGCTTCTCCCTCTCCGTCTGTCCCTCCCCCTCACTCATGCTTGCTCACCCTCTCTCTCTCTAGCTATCTCAAATAAATAAATCTTTTAATAAAATTCAAAAATGCTTAAAGAGTTGGACATATAGAAAATTCATTCAACTCATGTCAACTTGGGGTCATTACAACCTTTATTAGTGAATGGAAACAGATCAATCTTCAAAGAAACATTTGGTTATATATACAATATCAAGCATGCCCATTTTATAGAAAACCTTGGGAAATACACTGTATCATGTATATGTGCTGAGCACATTTGACATTAGTCCCTGATGTGCCTACTGTCTCAGTATGGAAGCATCTTGAGTGGTTCTGCTAGGTAGATTGGTTCCTCCATGGCTGTCCCCTTTGGGCATAATCTATGGTGTCCTCCATTGTTTTGCGAATCAACCCTTTTCCCTCATTTTCAGGCTCCTAGTGTGTCAAAATTGTTTTTCTTCTGATGGTTCCTCCAATCTCACATTTTATTTGTAATTATAACTGTATCACAACGTTACTCTTGCAGCCATATACATACCCCCACATCATTATTTATATCATTATCTATCATTTTTGAGGTATCAGAAGGAGAAAATCAATGCAAGGGCTGAGTGAACATTCTCAAATCAAAACCCACCATTCTGGATCTTCATAGCTACACTATATTGATGTCCTACCTAATTACAGGCTAGAACCTACTAGTGTGGATGGATCTTCAGGACCAAATCACATTCCGTGGAAGGTAATGTATTGGAGTTAATCCACTTTCTCATAAATCTTGGCTGCACCCCTTGTTATGTGATCCTGATGACTTTTCTAAACTTCAGGTTTTTCTTGTATGTCAAAAAAATACAAATGTCAGTTCTGCTTTTCATTGTTGTGAGGACTAAATGAAGTAACATGTAAAAGCACCTAGCAGATTGTAGGGCTCCACTAAGCACTATTTTCTTTCTTTTCTTCCTCTTTCCCTTCTTTCTTTCTTTTTCTTTCTTTCTTTCTTTCTTTCTTTCTTTCTTTCTTTCTTTCTTCCTTCCTTCCTTCCTTCCTTCCTTCCTTCCTTTCTTTCTTTCTTTCTTTCTTTCTTTCTTCCTTCCTTCCTTCCTTCCTTCCTTCCTTCCTTCCTTCCTTCCTTCCTTCCTTCCTTCCTTCTTTCTTTCTTTCTTTCTTTCTTTCTTTCTTTCTTTCTTTCTTTCTTTCTTTCTTTCTTTCTCTCTTTCCTCCCTTCCTCCCTTCCTTCTTTCTATCCTTTCTTCTTTCTGCCTTGCCTTTGTTATGGTAGGTAAACAATATTGGGTACTGAAAAGGCTGTGAGATTTGGAATAAAAATTTTTTTCTTCAAATCTTGTATTCTTCAATTACTTTAGACAAATTATTGGACACTTCTGATCTCAGTTTTATGATCTCTAATATGGGCATAGTAGTGCCTACTTTCTGAGGTGATGAGAAAATTAAATTCGATGTGGGTCTGACACCCATCATTTTCTCCATAGGGAAATCATATGTTGTCTCAACTTTCCTCTCTATTTCTCAAGAAGAAATCTGAATAGAGCTTCCACTCCCATCTCATTTCTTAGTGATCCAGTTAAGTAATCAAACATCTTAAAAATAGAAGTTGTGTTGGGCAAGCTCATCTAAGAGGGATAGAGTATTATAAGAGCTCCTTCTACATTGTTTCTTTTGAGATCTTAGTGAATGGAAGGCCATACAATAAAGAATTGATGGGCCTTCCACACAACGTAACTGGGAAGATAAGAACTGCTGCTCTTCTCTGGCCTTCTGGGTCATTCACACCTCTGGCTTTCTCCCACAACTGCCCATTTTATTTTCTTTCCTGTTTATGTATTCTGTCTACTTCCTCTTGCATCTCATAATTCAAACTTAAAAAAAAAAATTGACTGACATCACTCAACACCTTCAGGGAAGAACTCTACATGTCCTGGGACTTTTACAAGCTTATTAATGAGCTCTCACTGGGGAGGGGTAATCCAATCAGCACTCATCCCCTTAGCAGAGACTGATTGAGAACATTCTCTGTCCAGGGGTGAATGGGACAGTTTCAATCAGAAGTAAAAGTTGAGACTGACAGGCAAATTGACATCCAGCCACTCCAGCCACTTGTATATTTTTTACCAATGAAATAAATTGGTCTCTGGTCTGTGTTACTACCTTTGAAAACTCTATATAGGTGAGACCAAGGTAAATAGAGAAAGCTGGGAGAGAAAAAGGAGAGAGAAATTTAAAAAATTATTCCAATAGAAGCCCAAAGAAAATCTTTTGACGATGTCACATAATTTTCTCTAGAACACCAGCAGAATCTCTGCCAATTAACTTTAGTTTAGAAGAAATTTTTCCAGACTTGGTTGTGTCTCTGCTGGCAGAGATAACATCTAAATAATCCAGTAAGGCTTTTCCATTCTAACTGTAATAAGGTTTTGAACTCAACAAAAGAGCTTGACAGAGGTAAGAAGATAGGCCCCCTGAAAGCATGCTCAGGGAGTGATCATGTAGCCCAGGCAATCTCTGAGAGGTTGGCATGTCAGTGCCACCCTCCTTAGGGGCCTTCAGCTACTGAAGAAAGGCCTGGACCACACATTCTCCATGAAGATGCAGGGACCTCAGGAGGATGCAATAAGGGAAGAGTGAAGACCCCAGAAGGCAGTAGGGAAATGTGAACAAGTGGGTAAGAATTGAAGTCTCCAGTATAGTCAGAAGCTGAAAAATGTTTATCCTCTGGTCCACTTCAAAGTAGAGATTTCACAGCCTAATCACAGCTCCCCCTCCTTCCCCACCCCCCACCGCTATTCAGCAGGTAATTTCAAAATTACAAGTTCTTTAGATGCTATGAATTACCTACAACATTCAAAAAATACTCATTTCTAAGGAAGACCTTTCTCCCTCTTAGCATTCTTGGTAGACTTCTTTTTTCCCAGGACTTAATGATTGAGAGCTGCAAATGTATGGGTACAAATAGCCTTTTAAAGTTAAGGGTTTTAGGTTTATAGCAGGGAACAAAAAGGGAAAAAGAAACATTTTCATGGATGATGAGAATTTTGCCTGACTAAATTCAAAACCACTCACCTCAGACTCCCTTGGAGTGTGTAAAAGCTGTGTGTTGTTCCCTTTAATAATACCTCATCACTGTTTGGCCATAATGCCTCTTAAATAAAGAGAATTTCTTTTCATCTGTTTGCAAATTTGGAGATCAGAGATTGCCTGACTCAGGTGAGGGTAAAGTCAATTGCAGATAAATGGTCTTAAAATGTTTCTGCCACAAGATTTTATTAGATCCTTTCTCTTGGAAGGCTTTCAGTTCCAGAATTATTCACTGTGATTGTAGGCCAGATGTTTGGATATTCAATTTCTAGACTAGGCCAGATAGGAAAATAGCAGTGCGTTGATAACTTTCCCCTGGTTTGTCTGACAGCGTCTGTATCTATGATTAAAATCTCCCTATAGATCCAATACTTCTACTTGTCCCGGGCCTTGAATCCAGTGTTTGCAAACAGGCAATAGAGAGATGGAAAGATTATAGCAGAGTCTGTTACTTAACCCACCTGATTTGGAACATTTTATGGAAGGCATCAGGATAAGCTTACTTTCCTAAGAATAACTGTGTCTTCCTGACGGTGTCTTAAGAGCATAGTATTGTGTGGCTACACCAAAGGATTGACTTCAAAAGTAGAACCTGAGATTTCATTTGAGAAAAACAAACTTAAAACTTATGTATAGGACTGACTCCATTCTTTGTGGATCCTGCTGCAAAATGAAAGGGCAGAGCCCCTGTTCAAAAAAACATGAAGAATTTCAATATTGTAACAGCAGAACATTAGACCAAGCATAGGATCTTTATGAACCTGGGGTCCCATACTGTTGCTCTGCTTCTGACCCATCTGTGCCATGACTGATTAAAAGTTGCAATTCCTCTTTGGTGTTTTCTGAAGGCCCAACTAAGGATACTGACTAATACAAATAACTAGCAGAGTTAAAATTTCAGAATCCACTAAGGAAGCAGACCTCATCTTGCTGTTTGTGTACCCCCAGCATTAGATAAAGGCTTTATCTAATTGCATGGTGGGGAATGCAAGGGAGCTTTATGAACTCTTTCCTTTAGGAATGAGACGAGGCTTATTCTCCTTTGTAGGTACAATGTCACACTGGAGATACCATGCAGTGTTACAGTGTCACATCACTTATGCCAGAAATCCCAGCAGGCACACTTTGGGGTAGGCTTTTCACCTTCTCCACTGGGGCATCCAGTCCAAAAGAAGCAGGAAGAGCTCTATGTGCATAGAGTTGGATTAAAGCTGGACTCTCCTACGAGCAAGCACATCACAGACACAGCCGGAATGATTTTCTCATACAGGGGCAAGATGAATATTTACTGAATAATATAGATTTTTGAACAACTCCCAGAAGTTAATCCATGAAAAGAGATTGACACAGAGCTGCCATATGATAAGGCCTCAAGTGAATCAGTTCTTCTTCCAAAACAGGAATCCTTGGGTGCCTGGGTGGCTCAGTCAGTTGGGCATCTGCCTTTGGCTCAGGTCATGATATTGGGGTCCTGGATAGAGTCCCATGTCAGGTTCTCTGCTCAGCAGGGAACCTGCTTCTCCCTCTCCCTTTGCCACTCCCTTGTTTGTGCTCCCTCTCTCTCTCTTAGTCAAACAAATAAATAAAATCTTTAAAAAATGAAATAAAACAGGAATCCTCAATATCTATTTACATTTTCAAGATAAAAGTGGATGAGAATGTCAAAACTGCCTTAGTGATCCTGATTTTTGTTTGGACTGGTCTGTTTCATCTGAAAAGTCTTTGGACAACAACAACAACAACAACAACAACAACAACAACAAAAAGCAGGATATTTCCTTGTTTGGATGTTCAAGGGTCCCTGGAAGTTGAGACAATTTCATGACCATGACTTTGGGGCTGAAAGGGGCATTTTTATTTAAATCAACTTTTAAAATGTAGAAGTTGCTGCTTTACAGAAAAATTGCAAAGATAGTAGAGGGAGTTCCCATATACCACATACCCGGTATCCTCTATTATTAAAATATTAAATTAGTATAGCCACAGCATAAAAATTAATGAACCAACATTCATACATTATAATGAATGAAACAAATGAAAATGAAGACTAGTTTATTCAGATTTCTTTAGTGTTCATCTCCTGTTGTTGCTTTTTCTATTTTAGTATCACATTTAGGATTTCACACTGCATTTAGTTGTCATATCCCCATAGGTCCCTCTTGGCTATGACAATTCCTCAGACCTCCCTTGTTTCTGATGACCTTTACAATTTTAAAGACTACTTGTGAGGGAATTCGTATAAGATCCATCCATTGGGATTTGTCTGATGATTGTCTCAGCATCGAATTGGAGCTATGGGCTTTTGGGAAGAGGAACACAGAGCAATTTGCCTTTCTCACTATATCATATCAAGAGTACATACTACTGGGCACCTGCGTGGCTCAGTTGGTTAAGCATCTGCCTTCAGCTCAGGTCATAACCAGGGTCCTGGGATTGAGCCCCACATCAGGCTCTCTGCTCAGTAAGGAGTCTGCTTCTCCTTCCCCACTGTTTGTGTGCTCTCTTGCATCTTTGCTTTCACAAATAAATAAATAATTAAAAAAAAAAGAGTACATGGTACCAACAAGAATGATCAGTGATAAATGATATTAACCTCAGTCACTGGGCTGAGGTAGTGTTTGTTAAGCTGCTCTACTGCCAAGTGAGTCTTTTTAATTTATTAATTTATTTTGAGAGGGAACATTTTAAAAATTAAGAGTTCCAGATTTCAGAAGAGCATGACATAATAGCATCCCTGAGCATAAGGCCCTTGCCAGCCTAGCAGGTAAATCTGGCTTGTCTCTCATGGAATCTAGCATCTAGAAGGCACTCACAAAGGATGCCTGGGTGGCTCAGTGGTTAAACATCTGCCTGTGGCACAGGTCATGATCTTGGGGTCCTAGGATCAAGTCCTACATCAGATTCCCAGCGGAGAGCCTGCTTCTCCTTATGTTTATGTTCCTGCCTCTCTCTGTGTGTCTCTCATGAAAAAATAAATAAAATCTTAAAAAAAATTACTTGGTAAGTATCTGATGGGTCCATGAAGAAGAAGTGGTCCAGGAATGTCACAATTTGGTGAACTCTCTTATTAGTTTTCATATTCACATGGCACAGTTACCAGACTGTGTCCTCAGAGGTTACATAAGTCCACCCAAGGTACAAACCAACAAGTAGTCATGATTCAAACCCAATCAGTCTAGGTCTAAAGTCCAAGTTCTTAAAGACTAGCATTTCCAATGTTCTTGTTGAAGGTAGGAACACTTTGCTTGAATTGATCTCTTTAGGAAATATTTCAAATGTTAAATCATCCTAAGAGAAGCCCTTTTATCAGAGGATGTTCTTTGCTGCACAAAAGTTGTGAAAACAAAATTAAAGCCTGGCTTTTTGTAAGTCCTAACACTTTCTCAATTGCTAAATAATTGTGTGGGTATATTTACTTTAAAGGATTTAACAAGGGGTTCCCTCAGTGAGGCCTCAGCTTCTACCTACCTTTAAAAGATCCATAGAAAAAAAAAAAAAAAAAAAAAAAAAAAAAAAGATCCATAGAGTACCCATTCGAGGGTAAATCTGACTGGAATTTGATAAAAATGGGATCAAGTAAGCCAAAAGAAGAAGAAGAAAGAAGAAGAAGAAGAAGAAGAAGAAGAAGAAGAAGAAGAAGAAGAAGAAGAAGAAGAAGAAGAAGAAGAAGAAGAGAAAGAAGAAGAAGAAGAAGAAGAAGGAGAAGAAGAAGAAGAAGAAGAAGAAGAAGAAGAAGAAGAAGAAGAAGAAGAAGAAGAAGAAGAAGAAGGAGGAGGAGGAGGAGGAGGAGGAGGAGGAGGAGGAGGAGGAGGAAGAAGAAGACGATGACGGAGGAGGAGGAGGAGGAGGAGGAGGAGGAGGAGGAGGAGGAGGAGAAGAGAAGAAAGATCATCAGTAAGAATGTTATTTCAGGGCAGCCTGGGTGGCTCAGCAGTTTAGTGCTGCCTTCAGCTCAGGGCCTGATCCTGGAGTCCCAGGATTGAGTCCCACAGCAGGCTCCCTGCATGGAGCTTGCTTCTCCCTCCACCTGGGTCTCTGCCTCTCTCTCTCTCTCTCTGTCTCTCATGAATAAATAAATAAAATCTTTAAAAAAATAATGTTATTTCAGAAATAGGATTTCAAATCATACACATATTTTGTTATACCTTTGGCTCCAAATTCATATCTGTAAATTATACTTTTTTTGGAACAAAATGAATTCAGTCATCAAATAGTTTTTCCTAGGCTGCCTTTTTTTAAATTCTGTAAATAATCAGACATGAAGCACATCTTAAGGAGATACCACACCACACACCACATACACACATACACACACGCATGCATGCATTAAAGATATCCTATATACCATAGCAACACTTACACAGTGATAAGTAAAGAATTGCCCTAGCTGCAGGTAATACTGATACTTCTCTCCATGGTGTTGGCAGGTTCTGTATATATTAGCACATTTTGACATTTTCCTTCTTCAGCTTTACGAGTCAATCAAGTTGTATTAAATCCTAATCAGAAATTATCATTCTTTTTTCAAGCTTATAAAGCTCAAACCTAACTAATGGCACTTACTTGGCATTTTTGGAGAATAGTCTTTGCCTTCAAACATGCACTTGGGGTTATTATTTAGGAACAAAATAATTTGTGAGAACAAATTTAGCAAACTAAAAGTGTCTTAGTCTTAATATTGTACATATGAAATATGTATAGTATGAAATTTGATACAAACTTCTACCTTTCTGTTTTTCATTTATTTATGTATTTTGAACACAAATTGTATAGATTTAAGGTATACAATGTCATGATTTGATAGACATATAGTGAGATGATTATCATAATCAAGCTTATTAACATATTATCTTCTCATATGGTTATCACTTTTGATGTGTGATGAGTGCACTTGAAATGTACTCTTTTAGTGTATTTCCAGGGTTCAGTACATATTATTAAATATTAGTCATCATTCCTACACATTATGTATCTAGACATATTTATCCTCTATAATTATAACTTTGTAAACTTTTACCAACATCTCCCCATTTCTCCATTTCCCACCTCCCCAGCCACTAGTCACCACCATTCTACTCTCCACCTCTATGAGTGTTTTCATAACTTTTGTTTTCTAACTCCACATATAAGTGAGATCATACAATATGTCTTTCTCATCTGTTTTATTTCACTTAGATTTAGTCCTCAGATTTCAAACATTTTGTCACAAAAGGCAGAATTTCCTTTTTTCTCACAGCTGAAGAATATTCTGTTCCATTTACATATATATATTTAATATAACAAAGTTATAATATATAATATAAATATATTTATAAATGTATCATATATATTTGTAATATAAAAACACATGCATATAAAATATATTTATAATATGCAAATATTATATAAAATATATAATTTAAGTATCATATATGATGTATATCAGAAATATAATATATAATATATATTATGTATATACTTATAATTAGAGAGAGAGAGACATACGGATATCCTCTTTATCCATTCTTCTTCCTTATCCATTCATCTGTCAATAGGCATTTGCATTGTTTCCATATCTTGACTATTAGGAATAATGCTGAAATAAACATGAGAGTGCAGGTATCTCTTTGAGATAGTGGTTTCATTTCCTTTGGGTATTTACCTAGAAGTGGGATTGCTGGATCTTACATTAGTTCTTTTTTAATTTTTTGAGAATCTCCATACTGTATTCCATAACCACTGAACCAAATGACATTTCCACCTAACAGTGTACAAGAATTCCCTTTTCTCCACCTCCTCACCAACATTTTTCTTTTTTCTTTTTGACTATAGTCATTCTAGCAGGTATGAGGTGATGTCTCATTATGATAATTTTATTTTTTTAATTTAAATTCAGTTAGCAAACATGTAGTACATCATTAATTTCAGATGTAGTGTTCAATAATTCATCAATGACATATAACTCTTAGTGGTCATTACATAACATGCCCTCCTTAATGCCCATCACACAATTACCCCATCCCCCCCACCTCCCCTCCAGTAACCCTCAGTTTATTCTTAAATTCTTCAACAGTTGAGTCTTTCATAGTTTTTCTCCTTCTTAAATGACTTCCCCTTCAGTTTTCCTTCCCTTACTCTAAAATCCTCCATACTGTTTCTTATATTCTACATACGAATGAAACATAATTACCTTTCTCTGTTTGACTTATTTCCCTCAGCATAATATCCTCCAGTTCCATCCACATCGATGTAAATAGTAAATATTCATCATTTCTGATGGTTGAATAATATTCTAGTGTATATGTGTGTGTATCTCACATCTTCTTTATCCATTCATCTGTTGAAGGACATCTCATTATGATTTTATTTGTATTTCCATTATGATTACTGATGTGCACCATGTGTACATTTCCTTTTGAGAAATGTCTATTCAGGTACTTAGCCCATTTTTAATTGGGTTTTTTGTTTTCTTGCTATTAAACTGAGTTTTTTTTTTACATATTTTGGATATTACTTCCATTATACATATAGCTTGGAAATATTTTCTCTCATTCCATAAGCTATCTCTTCACTCTTTGTTGATTGTTTCTTTTGCTGCACAGAATTATTTTGGTTTCATGCAGTCCCATTTGTCTACTTTTGCTTTTGTTGACTGTGATTTGGGATTATATCCAAAATTCATTGTCTAGAGCAATATTTAAAAGCTTTTCCTCTGTGTTTTGTTATAACAGCTTTATGGTTTCAGATCTTATATTTAAATCTTTAATTCAATTTGAGTTGATTTTGTATGTGTGGAGTGAGATAAGTCTTATTTTATTAAAATAAAGACTAGGGATCACTGGGTGGCGCAGAGGTTTAGCGCCTGCCTTTGGCCCAGGGCGCGATCCTGGAGACCCGGGATCGAATCCGACGTCGGGCTCCCGGTGCATGGAGCCTGCTTCTCCCTCTGCCTGTGTCTCTGCCTCTCTCTCTCTCTCTGTGACTATCGTAAATAAATAAAAATTAAAAAATAAAATAAAGACTAGAAAACAAAAGTTTAATGAAATTAAGAGTTGGGTTTTTTAAAAGATAAACAAAACTGACAAAACATTAACTATATTAATGATGAAAAGAGCAAAAACTTAAATAAATAAAATTGTAAATGAAAGAAATACAGAGATTATAACAGACTACTGTGGTCAACTATAAACCAACAAATTGCATAACCTAAAAGAAAAGGATAAAATTACTAGAAATATAAACATACCAAGATTGATTCGTGAAGATATGAAAATTCTGAACATATCAATAATGAGTAAAGAGATCGAATCAGTAATCAAAAACCTCCCCAAAAACAAAAGTAGAGGCCTGATCACTTCACTGGTGCATCCCACCAAACAATTAAGAACAGATTAATATTGATCTCTCTTAAATTCTTCCAAAAATTTTCAGAGAAGGAAACAATTCTACACTCATTTCATGAGGCCAGGATTATTCTTATTCCAAACCTAGATAATAGTAGTATAAGAAAAGATAATTATAGGACAATATCCTTGTGAACACAAATACAAAAGTCCTTGACAGGGTATAGATCCTTTACATCTTTGGTTAGGTTTATTCCTAGGTATCTTATGCTTTTGGGTGCAATTGTAAATGGGATTGACTCCTTAATTTCTCTTTCTTCAGTCTCATTGTTAGTGTATAGAAGTGCCACTGACTTCTGGGCATTGATTTTGTATCCTGCCACGCTACCGAATTGCTGTATGAGTTCTAGCAATCTTGGGGTGGAGACTTTTGGGTTTTCTATGTAGAGTATCATGTCATCGGCGAAGAGGGAGAGTTTGACTTCTTCTTTGCCAATTTGAATGCCTTTAATGTCTTTTTGTTGTCTGATTGCTGAGGCTAGGACTTCCAGTACTATGTTGAACAGCAGTGGTGAGAGTGGACATCCCTGTCTTGTTCCTGATCTTAGGGGAAAGGCTCCTAGTGCTTCCCCATTGAGAATGATATTTGCTGTGGGCTTTTCATAGATGGCTTTTAAGATGTCGAGGAATGTTCCCTCTATCCCTACACTCTGAAGAGTTTTGATCAGGAATGGATGCTGTATTTTGTCAAATGCTTTCTCTGCATCCAATGAGAGGATCATATGGTTCTTGGTTTTTCTCTTGCTGATATGATGAATCACATTGATTGTTTTACGGGTGTTGAACCAGCCTTGTGTCCCAGGGATAAATCCTACTTGGTCATGGTGAATAATTTTCTTAATGTACTGTTGGATCCTATTGGCCAGTATCTTGTTGAGAATTTTTGCATCCATGTTCATCAGGGATATTGGTCTGTAATTCTCCTTTTTGGTGGGGTCTTTGTCTGGCTTTGGAATTAAGGTGATGCTGGCTTCATAGAATGAATTTGGAAGTACTCCATCTCTTTCTATCTTTCCAAACAGCTTTAGGAGAATAGGTATGATTTCTTCTTTAAACGTTTGATAAAATTCCCCTGGGAAGCCATCTGGCCCTGGACTCTTGTGTCTTGGGAGGTTTTTGATGACTGTTTCAATTTCCTCCCCGGTTATTGGCCTGTTCAGGTTTTCTATTTCTTCCTGTTCCAGTTTTGGTAGTTTGTGGCTTTCCAGGAATGTGTCCATTTCTTCTAGATTGCCTAATTTATTGGCGTATAGCTGTTCATAATATGTTTTTAAAATCGTTTGTATTTCCTTGGTGTTGGTAGTGATCTCTCCTTTCTCATTCATGATTTTATTAATTTGAGTCTTCTCTCTCTTCTTTTTAATAAGGCTGGCTAACGGTTTATCTATCTTATTAATTCTTTCAAAGAACCAACTCCTGGTTCTGTTGATCTGTTCCACAGTTCTTCTGGTCTCGATTTCATTGAGTTCTGCTCGAATCTTTATTAACTCCCTTCTTCTCTTGGGTGTAGGATCTATTTGCTGTTTTTTCTCTAGCTCCTTTATGTGTAAGGTTAGCTTTTGTATTTGAGTTCTTTCCAGTTTTTGAATGGATGCTTGTATTGCGATGTATTTCCCCCTTAGGACTGCTTTTGCTGCATCCCACAGATTTTGAACGGTTGTATCTTCATTCTCATTAGTTTCCATGAATCTTTTTAATTCTTCCTTAATTTCCTGGTTGACCCTTTTATCTTTTAGCAGGATGATCCTTAACTTCTGAAAGAAATTGAGGAAGACACAAAGAGATGGAAAAATATTCCATGCTCATGGATTGGCAGAATTAATATTGTGAAAATGTCAATGTTACCCAGGGCAATATACACGTTTAATGCAATCCCTATCAAAATACCATGGACTTTCTTCAGAGAGTTAGAACAAATTATTTTAAGATTTGTGTGGAATCAGAAAAGACCCCGAATAGCCAGGGGAATTTTAAAAAAGAAAACCATATCTGGGGGCATCACAATGCCAGATTTCAGGTTGTACTACAAAGCTGTGGTCATCAAGACAGTGTGGTACTGGCACAAAAACAGACACATAGATCAGTGGAACAGAATAGAGAATCCAGAAGTGGACCCTGAACTTTATGGGCAACTAATATTCGATAAAGGAGGAAAGACTATCCATTGGAAGAAAGACAGTCTCTTCAATAAATGGTGCTGGGAAAATTGGACATCCACATGCAGAAGAATGAAACTAGACCACTCTCTTTCACCATACACAAAGATAAACTCAAAATGGATGAAAGATCTAAATGTGAGACAAGATTCCATCAAAATCCTAGAGAAGAACACAGGCAACACCCTTTTTGAACTCGGCCATAGTAACTTCTTGCAAGATACATCCACGAAGGCAAAAGAAACAAAAGCAAAAATGAACTATTGGGACTTCATCAAGATAAGAAGCTTTTGCACAGCAAAGGATACAGTCAACAAAACTCAAAGACAACCTACAGAATGGGAGAAGATATTTGCAAATGACATATCAGATAAAGGGCTAGTTTCCAAGATCTATAAAGAACTTATTAAACTCAACACCAAAGAAACAAACAATCCAATCATGAAATGGGCAAAAGACATGAAGAGAAATCTCACAGAGGAAGACATAGACATGGCCAACATGCATATGAGAAAATGCTCTGCATCACTTGCCATCAGGGAAATACAAATCAAAACCACAATGAGATACTACCTCACACCAGTGAGAATGGGGAAAATTAACAAGGCAGGAAACAACAAATGTTGGAGAGGATGCGGAGAAAAGGGAACCCTCTTACACTGTTGGTGGGAATGTGAACTGGTGCAGCCACTCTGGAAAACTGTGTGGAGGTTCCTCAAACAGTTAAAAATAGACCTGCCCTACGACCCAGCAATTGCACTGTTGGGGATTTACCCCAAAGATACAGATGCAATGAAACGCCGGGACACCTGCACCCCGATGTTTCTAGCAGCAATGGCCACGATAGCCAAACTGTGGAAGGAGCCTCGGTGTCCAACGAAAGATGAATGGATAAAGAAGATGTGGTTTATGTATACAATGGAACATTACTCAGCTATTAGAAATGACAAATACCCACCATTTGCTTCAACGTGGATGGAACTGGAGGGTATTATGCTGAGTGAAGTAAGTCAGTCGGAGAAGGACAAACATTATATGTTCTCATTCATTTGGGGAATATAAATAATAGTGAAAGGGAATATAAGGGAAGGGGGAAGAAATGTGTGGGAAATATCAGAAAGGGAGACAGAACGTAAAGACTGCTAACTCTGGGAAACGAACTAGGGGTGGTAGAAGGGGAGGAGGGCGGGGGGTGGGAGTGAATGGGTGACGGGCACTGGGTGTTATTCTGTATGTTAGTAAATTGAACACCAATAAAAAATAAATTAAAAAAAAAAAGTCCTTGACAAAATAGAGCAAATAGAATCCATCAGCAAAAAAAAAAAAAAAAAAAAAGAATCCATCGGCAAATCAAAAGGATCATACACCATGATCAAGTGGGGTTTATCCCTAAATGCAAGAATAATTCAACACACACAAATCAACTAAGTGTGAATGCCACATTAACAGAATGAAGGATAAAAATTGTGTGATCATCTCAATGGATATAGAATAAAACATTTGACAAAATTCAATATTCTTTCATAATTAAAAACTCTTAACTAATTGGGTATAGAAGGAATGTAACTCAACATAATAAAGACCACATATGATAAGCCCACATCATTCTCCATGGTAAAAAACTTAAGATGTTTTTCTAAGATCAGGAACAACATAGGGAAGCCCGCTCTCACCACCTTAATACAATGTAGTACTGAAAGTCCTAACCAGAGCATTTAGACAAGAAAAAGAAATAAAAGGCATCCAAATCAGAAAAGAAGAAGTAAAATTGTCACTGTTTGCAGATGACATGATCTTTATATAGAACAGTCTAAAAATTCCATCAAAAAACTGTTGGAGCTTAAGAGCTAAGTTACTAAAGTTGCAGGATATAAAAATCAACATAAAAATATCAATTGCTTTTTATATGCACTAACAAAAAATCACCCAATAAATAAATTAAGAAAACAATCCCATTTACAAAAAGAAAAAAAAGAGTAAAATTTATCAAAAGAGTGAAAGATTTTTAATCCATAAGCTATAAAACACTGATGAAAGAAACTGAAGAAGACACAAACAAATGGAAACATATCCCATGTTCATGGACTGGGAGAATTAATAGTTTCAAATGTCCATGCTATTTAAAACAATGTAAAGAGTCAATAAATATTTATTAAAATTATTTTGGTATTTTTCACAGAAATAGAAGAGAAAATCCTAAAATTCATATGAAACCACAAAAGACCATGAATAGCCAAAGCAATCTTGAGCAAAAAGAACAAAGTTCAAGGCATTACACAATCCACTTTCAAAATTTACCACAAAGACATAGTAATGGAAACAGTATCATAGTGGCATAAAAGCGGGCATATCAAACACTGGCACAGAATAAACAGCCCAGAAATAAATGTATGCATTTATGGTTAATTGGTCTTTGACAAAGGTGCCAAGAACACACAATGCAGAAATGATGGTCTTTCCCATAAATGACACCAAAAAAAACCTGATTTTCCATTTGTAAACCTCTACCTTTCACACGTGTGGGTATGAATGTGAGACAAGACATACCAGTGTTCAGATTCCATCCTATATTTTCTGCTCAAAACTTCCCCCAAATTACTCACTGGGGTAATAAAAGACAAATCAAGTGAACCAGTCACCTGCATTAGTGAAATTTAGATTAAAAAATAGATACTATTTCCCTGCAGTCATATGGTGTAAAGTCAAAGCTTTCTGGCTCTTTTTTTCTTCTTTAAAGATTTTACTTATTTACTTGAGAGAGAGCTAGAGAGCACAAAGGGAGTGGGAAGGCACAAAGAGAGAGAGAGAAGCAGGGATCCCATCACAGGGCTCAGTCCCAGTCCTCAAGATCACCACCTGAGATGAAGGCAGACATTTAACCAACTGAAGCAAAGTTTTCTGGCTCCTTTCTGTACAACATCCAGTATGTTTTCTTACTCTTGGTCACCATTTAATGTTTGTCCTTTGATTTCTTAGCAGTAACGGTTTACAAATGTAAGCCACCATTTGGAGCATCAACTGAAAAAATAATATATCTGGAGCAGGAAACACTTGACTGCAGACAACAAATATTGTGTGGCTTGGTATAGAACCAACTATGGCAGCAGATGTAATGATGATTTCTCATTGAGTCTGATTAAGTGAAGACCAGTACTTTGATAAAAAAATATTCCAACATCATGAAGTTATTTCAATAAGTTTTAAAATATCACTCTTGACACTGGGCAAAGAGCTAGTATATATCCTGTCTCTTCATTTAGCCATGTACTCCCAGCTTGACTTTCCTCATGTGTAGAATGCTCTAAGGATTTAATAAGGACTATTTAAGTAAGTACTTAGTAAAATAACTAAGAGGGTATAAGCACTTAACAGCTGGTAGTAAGTAGATTATAAAGTATGAGTCCATCAGAAAACCAGATGTTTATTAGAGTACATTCTATACAATGCCTTTGACACAATGCACAAAGGAACTACTAACTCTAATCATTTGGGAGAAAGGCTGGAGCAGCTTCCTAGATATTTCCAATGCCATACTGTTTATCCTATAGAAAGCCATTTAAAGTTGTTTAACCCAAAATTCCCAAATATATTTCGCCAAGGCACTCCTTTTAAAGTGGCCCCCATAGTCATCCAAATGATTCATGTGTTCTTTGCACCGTGCTCTGAAAAATCCTGAGATGGTATAATTTTAACAATCTGTTGATCTTTAAGAAGAGAACATCTCTGATTTGAATATAGAAAAAAATTAATCAAAATATATGTTTTTTTTCCAATTGTAATTTTAAACTAAAAGTGTTTTTGTTAGTGAGAGACTAGACCTCTTTGGAAATCAGAATAAATGAATTTATAATGGCAAAAGAACATCCAGACCGAAATCACTCCAACACACTCATATACGTCATACACAAAACAAAATTTTTCTGGAACAAGGTGGGTATGAGGAAAGATCATGGGGCTCTGAAAGGCTGGGAAGTCCCAGTCTGTGGACCAGGAGCCATATCTCTTGTAGCATCCTCGCTCATAGAGTGAGTGCTCAATTTGCACAATGGGGCTCAACTGGCATATCCTTACTGGTATATCCTTCAAAATGTCAGGTAGTTAAGCTAAAAGCACACAGAACTGTATTAATAAATACATATTTAAACATCTAGAGGGAATTAATGGTAACATTTTTATTTGAAATCCTCTTGAAAATGTTATGATAAGAAATAATAATGCAGTCCTTCCAAATGTACAGTTTATTGGTACATACAAATACCACTATTTCATCCAATTACTCTGATTGTGTAGGTTAGCATATTTACATAGTGTATACAGTAGCACATTTCCTATATAACAGTGAATGTATGCATACATATATAGAGTGTGTATACATATACATGTAATACAGTATGTTACTGTGTTCTCAAATCCCACCATCATTCAATGTCTTGCCAAATAGCATTACAGGCAAAGCGCCAGATCTTTTCACTTCCCCACTGAAGTCACTTGGAACATATCTGAGCGTGGCAAAATACATTTGCCAAGTTATGTGCATAAAAACATCCTTTGATCTTTCAGAGTCATAAATATGTAATAAACTACATGATTGCCCTACTGATCTGTCCAACATCAATCTTACCTTCTCTTTTTATGGGTTCATCAAAATAAGATATGATCAAGGTACAAAAGAGTTAAAGAAGCTATTTATTTTAATGTTTCCTTGGAGAGCATGCTTGTTATTGTGAGTACAAATTATATATATAATATTTCATGAATGATGTCGAAGCATTAAAAATCACCTCTGCTCTTGAAGTTAACACACAACTCTGGCTCTCTGCCAATACTCCCTCATCCCCTTATGGCCTACTGCAAGATGCAGTGTCATTTTTTCCAGGATGATGCTGAAATGTTTCTCAAAATTCTATTTTTAAGTTGTTAGACTAGATTCTTAACATTAATCCCTTTTTTTCAATGTCCAGGAAATTGCCCCAAAGCAACTATTTGGTTTGAGCTAAAGAGTGTTAATCAAAATTAGGAATTATTCAAATTTTAACAGATACCAAAATAAGGGTTATGGAGAACAATGGGTATAGGGATCATGAAAAGAGATTATGCTAGCAAAGGACAAGACATTTTGTTGTTGTCATTTAATCTTTAAAAGTGCACATCTCTGGTTTCTGTGCCCACTTGCGGTTTATTGAGTGTTTTTAACATCAAGCTGCCAACATAGGTTATATCAGGTGAGGAGATCTTTAAATTGACTATTGTGAAATAATGTAGGAAAGCAAAAAAAATATGCATGCCATAAACTGAGTGATGGAGTGAGTAGTAAAATCCACATTTTTTTTTCTCACAAGGGACAAATAAGATTGAACTAAGTGTTTTAGTCATTAGAACGATGTAAGTTTTACCTTATAACAGAACAAAATAATTATTCAAGTTTATTCTGATATATTTAGGGCAGTGAAAGAAACGGCTTATGTCAACAACTATATTTTCACAAGTATGAGCTGTATACATTGTTCCTGGCAACATAAAATGGACTGATGTTAATGTATGATTAGTAATAAACCAGGAAGTTTTCTCCAATGTACATAATTATTCTATCAGAGAAGGAAGGGAAGACCCTAAAACAATTCAATGGAACTTAATAATGTGGACTTCTATCACAAGATTTTTTTTTAAAGATTTTATTTATTTATTCATGATAGTCACACAGTGAGAGACAGAGAGGCAGAGACACAGGCAGAGGGAGAAGCAGGCTCCATGTAGGGAGCCCGACGCGGGATTCAATCCCCGGTCTCCAGGATCGTGCCCTGGGCCAAAGGCAGGCGCCAAACTGCTGCGCCACCCAGGGATCCCTATCACAAGATTTTAATCTCACTATCAGTTGTGCAATTTATTAAAAATATGAATTTAATTTTTAAAAAAAGAGTATCTCACTCCATTCAAGATGATTTTAAGCTTTTCCCAGAGCTCTGTTCAAGGGCATCCCTGGAAAAGACGTTTATGCTATTCTGCTCTTAGGTCCAGCTCTCATCTCTCATTTTACTTTTTATCCGAATCTGGTTTTCCCTCTGTTGTGGCTGTTTTAAACACGTCTAAGCTCCAAACCCTCCCTTTCTGTGTTTGCTGAGAACTAATGAAGCAACTACCTTGATAAAGAGATGAACACCAAGATTTTGAATTTTATAAAGCCTGTATTTTCAGCATTTTTCTCTTATCCTAATGGACTAACAAAACCCTCTATTAATTCCCCACAATGGAAAATATGTCATTTTCATTACTTGTTTCATGAAACAAATACTCAGTGATACTTTTCCAGCTCAAAGATCTAAATTATACTCATCTTGGGAGAAAATGTGTAATGCATACCCCTTTCCCTTAAGGGGGTGCTACCTTAATGTGGGGGAATATACTCTGCATAGAAGTAATCAATAATAGAGGAACCTCTAAGAAATTTCCTTTAAAAAAAGATTTTATTGATTTATTCATGAGAGACACACACAGAGAGAGAGGCAGAGACATAGGCAGAGGGAGAAGCAGACTCCATGTGGGGAGCCTGATGTGGGACTCAATCCCAGGACCCTGGGATCATCTCTAAGGAATTTCCATGTGGTGTGATAGAAGGTTATATAGGTTTATAGAAGAGAATCGCTTCCAGAGAAAAGAGAGAAATGTTGAGTTGTCTTCACTCATGCCAGCCTCAAGATGAGAGACAAGGCTTTCAATAAAGGCAGGCCAGGGTCAAAGAGGTGAGCCATGAACTTGGCCTGGGGGGTATAGATTTAATTTGGTGGGCAATGGGAAAATCTTTTCTAGGAATCTTTCTGTTATGTTGTGTCTTAAAGTTTCTCTTTTCATAATAATAATTCTCTCTTCCTGAGAGCATTTCCCATTGTGACACAATCTTGTTCAAATCCTGTCCTGAAAGACAATTATAAATCTGAATAAGACTGTCAAAAACATTTTTAGTAATCTAGAAATTCAACCAAAGGTACAGAAATGAACATAGAGGTGTTTATTCACGAAAACTATTGAACCTAGTGTAAGAAAAATGATAGTCTAGTACATTTTTGGCTGGGACCTCTTCCACTCTCCATCCCACCCTGTTATACTGTCGGTGCTGTAGTTTAACCAGGGTAGATCAGGCTGTGAAAACAGTAAATGTGCTCCTACTAGCAAAGGTGGATGTGGTCAGTTAAAGTAGTGATCTTCATGGAAAGCAAACAAGAAGAGCCAGAGGCTCCCTTTCCCTGAGATTGCAGGATGATTTGAATTAAGCAACAGAGTATAGAACTAGTCTAGGATTTAGCAGGCAGTTCTGAAAGACAGCAGAATGACTCTTGATATGGTATCCATATATCCTGAGTTGGCCGAAGGCTTGTACAGCAGGTCAAGACACACTTATTTGGCCAATAGCATCTGAACACAGGATATGTGAAAGAACCTGGCAGAAATTAAAAGCCAGGACACAATGGAAAATGGCCTGAAATTTGAATGACTCTTACAACAATACAGTTAACAACTGACTTCTCATCAGACACATGAAGGCTAGAGGCAGTGGAATGCCATATTTCCAAATGCTATGTGAAGAAAAAAAAACAACCATAGATTCTATTTCTAGCAAAACTATCCTTTGAAAATAAAGATGAAACACATACATTTCCAGATAAATAAAAACTAAGATAATCCTTGACTAGCTGACCTGCCTACAAAGAAACATAAAACTCAAGGCTGCTTTTTGAATAGAAATGCCAGGGCCTCTTAGATCCACATTAAAAACAAAACAAAACAACAAAGACTCCAGAAATGATAAATATGTGGCTTAACATAAATGACTCACTAAGTGCATATTTTCTTATTTCTTCTCCTGACTTTTAGAAACTACATAAGTTGGTATAAAATGACAATTATAAACACTGTTTTATTGGGTATATTATAAAAGAAGAGGAAGGAAAAGGAGACATAGTGGAATAAAGGCACAATATTTTACTATATTTAAATTAGTATGATTTCAAAGTAGATTGTGATGTATATTATAATCCTAGAGCAACCATAAAATATAATTCAAAATAATATATAAAAATCAACAGAAGTAAAAATAATGTGTGTATTTAATCTAGAAGAAGGCAGGAAAAGAGGACTGAAAGGGTAAAAACAGTATCATTCAAATGGAAAACAAAGAAATGCTGCATATAAAAATTCATCCAAATAAGAAATGATAATGAATGTGAATGGACCCTTTACTCAACAAGCAGAGATCACCAGATTGATTTTTTTTTTAAAAGAACTAATTCTTATAAGATACACATTTTACATTCAAAGTGTGATTGAAACTTAAGAAAAATGTCTGAAGACAGAGGGAAATTATAGTTCATCAAAAATTTATAACAACTAAAAAAATTATAACAACTATAAATATATACACACATCTAGCAACAGAACCCCAAACATAGGAAATAAGATATTAACAAATTAAAAAGAGGCACCAAGCATTCAGCAATTGCTAGAGACATCAATTGTTCATTTTCAGTTTTTGGTTAGACAAATAAATGGATGTCAAGAAGTATATAGAGAACTTGAGCAAGATCATCAAACAGTTTAACCCTACTGACGTGCTAATATTTCATTCAACTACTATAGAATGGACACTCCTTTTAAGCATACACAAAGCATTCCTCATGGCCCACAAGACATCTCAATAAATTATCTGTTTATATAGTTATCATTCAAATATGTTCTCTTATCACCATAGAATTGAATTAGAAAGTATTAACAAATAAAAATCTCAGAAAGGGGGCAGCCCAGGTGGCTCAGTGGTTTAGGATCAGTCCAGGGCCTGATCCTGTTAAAAAAAAAAAAAAAATCTTAGAAAGCCACCTTTAGGATGTTAAACAACATCATTTATAAATAACCCATGTAAAGAGAAAGGCTAAAGGGAATTTTTTTAATATTGAAATCAATGATAATGAAATTACAATATATCAAAAGTTATTTGATACATTTAAAGCAGTGCTTAGAGAAAAATTCATAGCATTGGACATCTATACCCAAAAATTAGAAAGTTCTAAAAGCAATAACTTAAATTTTTATCTTAAAAAAATTAGAAAAAAGAAGTAAAAACTAAACCCACCAAGACTAGAAGGAAGAAAATCCTAAAATATAAGGAATTAAAATAATAATAATCATCATCATCATCATCAGAAGAAGAAGAAGATGATGATGATACAGGGATACCTGGATGGCTCAGTGATTGAGCATCTTCAATCAACTCAGGGCGTGATCCTGGAGTCCTGGGATTGAGTCCCATTTCAGGGTCCCTGTGAGGAACCTGCTTCTCCCTCTGCTGATGTCTATGCCTCTCTATGTGTGTGTCTCTCATGAATAAATAAATAATATCTTTTTAAAATACAGAAAAACAAAAAATTCAAAAATTGAAGAAATCAAGAGTTGCTTTTTTTGAGATCAAAAAGTAAAATGAAAGAAACTTTTGCTAGACTGACAAATAATAAGATCAAAATTACCAAAATCAGTAATAAAAGATTAAACATAACTATCAGGAAATTAAAAGTATTGTTAACATAATATTATGCAAAACTAGATGTCAATACATTAGGTAATTTAGATTAAATGAAGCTGAGACCTAAATGACCAAAACTGACTTAAAGAGAAATAGAAAGCCTAAATATAAACCTGTCAAGTAAAGAAATAGCACAAGGAATTAAAAATCTTCTCATGAAGAAAAGCCCAGACCCATATGGCTTTCATGATGAAATACATAAAATATGCAAAGGATCAATAATATAAATTCTTCACAAACTTTTTCAGAAAATAAAGGAAAGGATACTTTACAACTCTTTCTATAAGCGTAATTTTTTCAGGATGCCTGGTTGGCTCAGTGGTTAAGCGTCTGCCTTCAGCTCAGAATGTGATCCTGGAGTCCCAGGATCCAGTCCCACATCGGGCTCCCTGCATTGAGCCTGCTTCTCCCTCTGCCTGTGTCTCTGTCTCTCTATCTCTCCGTGTCTCTCATGAATAAATTAAATAATCTTTAAAATAATAAATATACTTTTTTGTACCACTGAAGCCCAAGAAAAACATCATGAGAAAATAAAGCTGTAAACCAATATCCCTGATGAAAATAGAAGCAAAATTATTTATTAAATTTTCACAAACTGAATTGAACACCTTAAAACATTGTGTGCCATTGTTGTGCAGCATTTATATCACCTTCAAAAATAAAGAATGAAAAATATATGTTGTTGTTGGACACATAGAAGAAGCATTTGAAGGCATCTGGGTGGCTCATTTGGTGAAGTGTCTGCCTTCGGCTTGGGTCATGACCCCAGGAGCCCCGCGTTGGGCTCCCTGCTCGTGAAGAGTCTGCTTCTCCCTCTCCCTCTGCCTCTCCAGCTGAGTGTGTGCTCTCTCTCTCTTTCTTGCTCTCACTCTCACTCTCACGCTTTCAAAGAAATAAGCAAAATCTTCTTTAAAAATTAAAAATAAATTAAAAAAAACAAGCAGCATTTGACAAAAAGCAACACCTCTTTATAATAATAAGTCTCAGGACACTAAAAATAAGAAGGAATTTACTTAACCTGATAAAGGGAACCTATAAAAAGCCTACAGTTTGTATTAAACTGCAGGCTTTCCTCTAAAATTGAGAATAAGGCAAGAATGTCCACTCTCACATCTCTACTCAATATTGTAATGGTGGTTATAAGAAAACAAAAATTATTGAAAGGAATCTTGATTGGTAAGGAGAAAGTAAAACTATTTTATTATAAATGACATAATTCTATATTTATAAAATCTTAAGGAGTACACTATTAAATAAGTAAAAGTAATAAAGGAGTTTAACAAGGTCAAAAGATCAAAAGTGCATTGATAGACAAAATAAATTGTATATAAAATTCTATATACTGGCTTCTATATACAACTTGAAATTGAAATTAAGAAATAATGCAATCACAGTAGCATCAAAAATTAAATACTTAGGAATAAATAAAATAAATAAATAATAGAAATAAACAAAATAATGCAATATTGTTTCCAGCAATTAAAGTGGGTTGAAACAAATCAAAAGATACCCCATGCTCATAGATTGGAAGAATAAATATTGGTTGAATGGCAGTTCTTGCCAAATTGTTTGACAAATTCAATCCAGTCTCTATAAAAATCCTAGCAAGATTTTTTGTTAAGCTAATCCTAATACTACTTGGTTTCAAATCTTACCATGAATCTATAGTAATCAAGAGAATATAGTTTTTCTATAAACATGGTGACATAGACAAATTGAAAACAAGAGATCAGAAATCAACACTTATGTTTATAGTCAATTAATTTTTGAGTAAAGTACAATGATAATCCATTGGTGAAAGGACAGTCTTTTCATTAAGTTATGCTGGACCAAGAGAATATTCAGCGGAAACAGTTCTAAAGTATTTCAACTGATAAATGGGCGAAAAGAATGTGGCATATCTATATAGTGAAATTTCTTTTCAGAAAAAAAGTCCTGAGACCTGCTATAATAGGGGTGAGCCTTGAAAGCATTATGCTAAATGGCAGACGTGAAATGGTAACATATTGTATGATTCCATTTATATGAAATCTTCAGAAAAGATAAGTTTATGGGGAACCCTGGGTGGCTCAGCGGTTGAGCACCTGCCTTTGGCCCAGGGCATGATCCTGGAGACCCGGGATCGAGTCCCACGTCGGGCTCCCTGCATGGAGCCTGCTTCTCCCTCCTCCTGTGTCTCTGCCCCTCTCTCTCTCCCTCTCTCTCTCTCTCTCTGTGTCTCTCATGAATAAATAAATAAAATCTAAAAAAAAAAAAAAAAAAAAGATAAGTTTATGAAGACGAGAGTAAATAATTGATTTTCTAAGCCTGAGTTTTGAAAGAGGCATTGACTGCAAATGAGATCCTGCAGATTTATGGATGAAAGTGTTCTAAAAATGGATTACCAGAGAACCTACTTTATATGACTGAATCATTTTTGTTTGTAAAGGTTTGCTCGATGATGCAGGGCATGTTCCAGGTATACCTAAAAAGAATATGCCTTCCATTGTTCTTGGGTGGAATGTCTATTAATGTCAGCTCCAGTTCATTGATGATGTTGTTTATTGAATATTGTTTAGCTCTTTGATACTCCTGTTGGTTTTCCATCTACTAGTTCTTCAACGTTCAGAGGACCGTTGAAGTCACCAACTACAATTATCTATTTTTCCTTTTCGTTCTATCAGATTTTGTTTCATGCATTTTAAAGCAGAATTGATATGTACATAGACATTCAGGATTGCTGTATCTTCTTTGTTAATTGGCCATTTTACCAATATGTGATATTCCTTTGTATTCCTGGTAAGTTTTTTTTACTATGAAGTCTACCCTTCCTGATATTGATAAAGTTACTCTAGTTTTCTTTCGATTGGTGTTGACAAGGT
The DNA here is from genome assembly GCF_048164855.1 of Canis lupus baileyi. Classification (NCBI taxonomy): domain Eukaryota; kingdom Metazoa; phylum Chordata; class Mammalia; order Carnivora; family Canidae; genus Canis; species Canis lupus. The sequence continues at coordinate 44,605,994 of NC_132839.1, read as the reverse complement.
ACATATATGTCCACTCTTTTACTTTTTTTAAAGCCATCTTTTTAAAATTTTTTATTTATTTATTCATGACAGGCACAGAGAGAGAGAGGCAGAGACACAGGCAGAGGAAGAAGCAGGCTCCGTGCAGGGAGCCGGACGTGGGACTCAATCCGGGGTCTCCAGGATCACATCCCAGGCTGAAGGTGGCGCTAAACCACTGGGCCACTGGGGCTGCCCCACTCCTTTACTTTTAATCAACCCATATAATAGTATTGGAAGTAAGTCTCCTGTAGAAAACATATAGTTGGTTTATGTTATTTTCCTCTAATAATATCTGGGGTTTTTTGTTGTTGCTCTTATAAAGGTCTATTTATTTATTTGTTTGTTTGTTTGTTTGTTTGTTTGTTTGTTTGTTTGTTTTAGAGAGAGAGCACACATACAAGTAGGGGGAGGGGCAGAGGGAGAAAGACATGGAGAGAATCTCAAGCAGACTCCCTGCTGAGAGTGGAGCCTCACGTGGGGCTTGATCTCAAGACCCTGAGATCATGACTTGAGCCGAAATCAAGAGTCAGATGCTTAACTGACTGAGCTGCCCAGGTGCCCCTAATCTCTATCTTTGAAGTATTTAGATCCTTGAATATGATTATCAATGTGTTTAGAATTAAGCACATTTTCTTATTTGTTTTTTATTTTCTCTGCCTCTGTTTTGTCTTTTTCTTTCCCTTTAGTTAGTCTACAATAACAAAATACTACAGACTGGGTGCCTTATACATAGCAAAAATTTATTTCTCACAGTTCTGAAGGCTGAAAGTCCAAGATCAGGGCGCCAGCACTGTCTGGTTCAGATGAGGGCTCTCTTACAGGTTTCAGACTGCTGCCTTCTCATTTGTTCTCACCTGGAGAAAGGGATGAGAGAGCTTTCTGAGGGTCCTTCATTTAGGGTACTAACCCTATTTATGAGGACTCCACCCTCATAGTTTAATCACTTCTCATGGGACCCTTCTCTTAATACCATCACTATAGGCATCAGGTTTTCAACATATAAATTTGATGGGGACACAAATATTCAGACCACAGAAATGCTCATCTTTAAGGGGATTTTTTTGAACAAGTTTTAGTGTTCAATTGTAATTTAACTATTGTAATTATTACTTGGCAATATGCATAGTTAACTTCTCACAGGCTATTCAGAATCAATATTTTGCCACTTCAAGGGAAATAGAAAATTCACCATAATCAAAGTCTGTTAACCCTCCCCTTTTATGTTTTGGGATGATAGAACTATTCTGATTCCTGATTCAGTGATGGTTACACAACCCTATACTTGTGTTTAAATAGTTGAAACTTATGCCATATGCCATAAACAATTTTTACTCTATGATAATTAAAAAGAAAAAATGTCACTAAACAAGGAAAAAATTTAAAAATATACAGTGATAGTTGAACAACTTTAAAATCACTGAATCATACATTTACAATGAGTTAAGTTTATGTTAATTTTATATCTCAGTAAAGATACTAAAGTGCTTTTTATTCAGAGCTCTGGATCCTGGAGTTTATCTGTCCTGGATTATTGAATGGGTGAGCCTACTGCATCACCATGTGCATGAAAATGTGTCCTAAGTATATCAATGATTGGAGAAAAAATATAAAACCATAAAAACACTAGAAAATAATACAGAAGAATTCTTTTAAAGATATCTCCATCTGGGCAGACATCGTAATGCAAAATAATTTGCAAATGGATCAACAATTTAAATGTAAAAAACAAAACAAAGGTACTCCAAGTAAATATGGGGAAATTGTGTTATATCTCTGGAGAGCAGAATGACTTTCTTGACTATGGATCCAAATCCAAAAGTCATAAAATTCAAACAAACAACTCTGTATCGGAGTATTTTCATTTATATAACTGATAAAAAGGCTAATCCTAACATGTAAGCAACTCAGAGATATTGATAAGATAAAGGTCCACAACCCAGGAGAAAATGGTTCAGAGGATACAAAATAAATACATAGAAGTACGCAATGGCTCTACCTTATTGTAATGAAAGAAATACTAATTACTGCCATATGAAATACATAAGAGTAAACAACTCTGAGGATGGAACTCTGAGATGTTCCACTACTGACCATTCCTGGAGAAGAAATGGTCATTTTACTCAGATTAGATACCAGTCTACTTTATACAGACAAGTGGATTATAGATTTTTTAAAAAGGGTCATTTTCTTATCCATAAATCTAACAGGGGCATAAAACCCAAATCAGCAAAAAAAAAACTTGGTGCCCATTATGATTTTGAAGTTAAGTGATTGCTCACTTGTATAGTGACTACCTTAATGTATAGTATTTAAGAGACCCCCATCTACTGTGACTTGAGAAAAATCCTTAAATTATGTATGAAAAGGTTGCTTTTTAAAATCATATCACCCAACTGAAACCTTAGGTTGAATTTTACAGGTAAAATAGTCCTTGTAATTATCAGAATTGTGAGGGCCAGATGAGATGATAACCATATTCTTGCACACTGCAACAGCAGCATTATTGCTTGGAACCTTAACCATTTTAGAGTTAGATCCTAAAGATACTAATTGGTTGTCATCCTTTTTCTTATTTTTTTTTCTTTTTTTCCCCACCCTCATGTATCACTAAACAACTAGTTTCTCCCTTTCGTCACTTCCCATTGTGTATTTTTCAGAAGAAGTACTGTATTCAGATGCCAGCCAATAAATTGTCACATAATGGAAAATGATATGTCACAACATTCATTGTAAGGTTTAATAAAATTAAATTTGCACCCAAAAAAAAAATATATAGCAAGTAGCAGAAACTAGTGGAGAATTTCTCTAGGACTCCAGAATAAATCCCTTTCAGTGCATTTCAGTAAAGCTTTAAAAGTAACAGAAATTGGGGCACCTGGATGGCTCAGTCGGTTAAGCATCTAACTCTGGATTTTGGTTCAGGTCATGATCTCAGGGCTCTGGGACTGAGCCCTGCTTCAGACTACCTACTCAGTGGGAGTCTGCTTATCTTCCTCTCCCTCTGCCCCTCCCCTCACTCACTGTCTCTTTTTGAAATAAATATTTTTAAAATATAAAAGTAAGTAAAAGTAACAAACTCTCTGAAAAGAAGTTTGACAATATGTACCAAGATCTTAAGAATGTTTTGTATATGTTACCCAGCAATCCCATTTCAAGGAATCTACTCTAAAGAATAATAGATTCATGTACCAAGATAATTGTGGCATTGATGCTATTTAAAAAAAAAAATTATTTATTTATTCATGAGAGACAGACAGAGAGAGAGAGAAGCAGAGACACAGGCAGAGGGAGAAGCAGGCTCCATGCAGGGAGCCTGATGCAGGACTCGATCCTGGGATTCCAGAATCACACCCTGAGCCAAAAGCAGATGCTAAACCGCTGAGCCATCCAGGGATCCTCCAAAATTGATGCTTATTAACAGTGAGCTTGATTGGATTTGGCTTAGGTCTAGTGCCAATCTTTGGCCAAGGTAATGAGTGAGAGGCCTATGATATTGGAGTGCAGGAGACAGATGTTGTCTATTAATTTAACAAATAATACATAGTATTTATTATGTGTCAGAGACTGTTCTCGTTGTTTTTACAATTAGAGTAACTGCTCAGTTAATCCTCATAATATCCCTATAATACTGGAACCACTATTATATCCATTTTATAGATGATTAGCCATAAACACAGAGATGTTAAGTAACATGTCCAGACCACACAGCAAAAAGGGCCAGAGCCAAGATTCATAAAAGGCACTGTGGCTCCAAAGCCCTGCAATTGCATAGTTTTTTCAAAGAGAATCAAGGTATAATGTGATAAATATATAGTAATATAGTAATATATAATATAGTATATAGTAATAAATCTCTGAATTCACTTATTTCAGCAAATATCTGTTAGGACCAAGAATGAGCCAGCTTTGGGACTTGGCTCTGGGCACCAGTATTCTAAGCAATACTGCTTTCTATATTTGATCACTGAAGAAACGCAGTTGTCTATGGTGAGACCCCTCGATGTAGCCAGTTGGATCAAGTAGTTTACAATATATTTTGTAAATATATGTGGTTAATTTTGTGCTTGGCTTAAATATGAGTCAGTTCAGTTAAAAATAATCAAGCCAGTGGCCCAGATGTACTATGCCAATATTTTATTTACATATAGATGCTCAGCATAATAAAGCTATCTCTGATGTGATATCATGTTGCTGGCTGTTTTTACGCAGGTGCAGTAAATAAATAGAAATTATACACCAGATTTGATTCGTATGAGTCAACAATCAGTACAATTCTGACTTTGAAACATTTTGTTTCAGCTCTCAGTAAATAAATGGATTTTTAGTTCATTTTTTTATTTTTAGAAGTACACAAGATCAGTAAATTTTATACCAACTTTTCTATTCATGACAATATAATTAATTGTGTAAACTTTAGAATTTTGACAGATTTAAAGAAGAAAGCAAAGAACCATATCACTCTGCAATAATTTTGCATCTGGTTTCCTCGGATGTTGAAATGTTTTCAAAACTATTTTAAACAACATAATATTCCCCACCTCTATTTCACATAATTAATAATCATCGCTATCACAATTATTCTGGTAAATTTCTAACTACAATTCTTCGAGTAGATTCCTTCTAATGGAATTGCCAAGACAAAGGATATAAAAATTTTAAAGATCTTGGGACATATTGTCAACCTGCTTTGCAGAATTTCTGTTACTCTTAATGGAAAGCTTAACTGAAGTGAACAGAAGTGTCAGATTTATGGCATTGTTCTGACTCTCGTTGCCTCTTACCTTTTAAACCATCACCATGCTTCATTCAATGGGAGAAGAATGACAGCTTCCTGTTTTAATTTGCATGCTTTCTAAAAGTATTTGTTTCATCCTTACCATGTTCCAGGCATTGTGCTAGATGCTCTGACATTAAAAATGTCGACAAAGAAGTTCATGTCATTGTAAAGAACAATATCAACACATGAATTTTGGAGGCAGTAACCAGGAATAAGAGATCCTCTAAGTAAAACACAAACCATGGGATTTTTTAAGTGATGGGATAAATATCATCTTAAGCAAAAAGCGTTTTGAAGGCATTCAGCAGAAAGTCAGGATATCAGACAGAAACATTAACATTAATGCTTGTTCATATTATTCTTTTAAATTTTGAAATTCTTTCATTTGCCAAGTGAACTTGTTTCTCTGAACATGTTACTGACATACATAGTCACAGAATACACCTCCCCAAATACCCTGAAAGATAATTTAATAGTATACTGTGGTTATCATGCCTTTACTCCTATTGAGCACCTTACGTTTTAACTGAAAGAATTATGAACAGAAAACGTGCCTTACCAATCCACTTATTGTCTTAGCTTCCTGTTGCTGTTGTACAAATTACCATAAACATAGTGATTTAAAGTAAAACACATTTTTTTGTCTTACAGTTATGGAGGTCAGAGGTCTGAAATTGGGTCCATTAGGTCAAAATCAAGGTGTTGGCAAAGACTGTTTTCCTTCTGGAAGCTCAAAAGAATTCCCTTGTCTTCTCCAGTTTCTGGAGGCTTCTTATATTCCTTGGCTAGTGGCAACTCCATCTCCAAAGCCAGATGCTTCTTGAAAAATCTCTGTTTCCATTGTCACATCTTCTCTGACTCTTGAAGGATCTTTGTGATGATCCAGGATAATCACCCCATCACAATGCCTTTAATTTAATCACATCTGCAAATTCCCTTTTGGTACACAAATTTGTGCATTCATGGGTCTCATGAATCAGGATCTGAACAGCGTCGGAGGCCACTCCTCTGCTTACATCACCTATATCCTATGAAAATGTAAGGTTTAGTGACAAATTGTATTTAAGATGTGATAAATGCTGGTGTATTCGCTTTGTAAACATTCACTGAATTTTGTTATGGTTTGTTATATAGTCAAAATACACCGTATCTTTTGTGATGAACTGCAGGGGAATATTTTTTCCTTTCCTTAATCACTTGTTACTCTCGTTTCAGACTAAGGTTAGTGCTTTAACAAAAACATACTTATTAGCTAATGGGAATAATGAAGTTAGCCTATTTTGTATATTAATAATTTTGCATAATGCATTCTATGCCACCAGGCAAAAGTGGCTTCACAAATGAGAAAACCAAGTACCAATGCTCAATACACATCCGATAAATTAGATGACTGGATTTGCTATGTACAAGAAAACACACATTTTAACGATCTCATTTTCCCCTCTTACTATGTGACTTTAATAACAACATGGAATAATGAAAGTGGCCAAGGGCTTTAGAATCAGAACAAACGGAGTGCGAATTCTGGCTCTTCTATTTATCAGATATTTGCATTTAGGCAATTTATTTAATGTTTCTGAGCTTTTGTAGAATGGGTATCATCAATCTTTAACACACTGGGATATTGTAAAGATTAGGTACCATTGGAAAATAAAATAAAATAAAATAATGTCTGAGAATGATTTAGCTTGTAACATGCCCTCAAAACTCAACTTCCTCTGCTATACTCTCTTTCCTTTTTAAAATTATTGTATTCTATTTACTTTTATAGACTTGTCTTTATACTAACAGCTAAAAGATTTGAAAATATTTTATTCCATCAGTTGGAAAGAAAAAGACAACTGGTTTTCCCTTTACTAAAATCTGATTTCCCTTCATGTTGGAAGAATAAAAGTTCCTCTATATCCTATTGCCCTCAGGAACCTCAGGAAATTTGGTATCATGAGAGCACCTGGGTGGCTCAGTGGCTGAGTGTCTGCCTTTGGCTCAGGTCATGATCCCAGGGTCCTGGGATGGAGTTCCACATCAGGCTTCCTGCTGGGACACTGCTTCTCCCTCTGCCTGTGTCTCTGCCTCTCTCTCTCTCTCTCTCTCTCTCTCTCTCTCTCTGTGTGTGTCTGTTGTGAATAAGTAAATAAAATCTTTAAATAAACAAACAAATAAATAAATAAATACTAAGGTCATCAATGAGTTTCATGCTAAGGATTGCATCCTAGCACTATATTAAAACTTCCTCATCTCTATTAGAATGAACACATCGTGGAAATGCTCCCTTAAGAAAAACAGCTTTGAAACTTTTCAAAACTTCCGATGCTGAATCCTCTTGGTTTCTTCTTTCAAGATGAGCTCAAAATGTTTTTATTGGAATAGAACCTTCCAAAGTTAGAGGACTGGCTTTGGTGTGCCACACAGACTTCAGAGAACATGTCGAGGAGGTTGTAATTGAGGGAGACAGTGCTGTCAGTACTTGCACCCAGAGAGTTGGAAAGCCCAAGAGTGGAGCATTCATCACTATGATTCTACCTGACACTTGAATGAAAGCATTTTGCACTAATTTGTTCTGTGTCTGTCCAGACAATCTAAAAAGAAAGGATAAGGGGGCAATAGGTGTCTATTAAACAGAATAAACAGCTCCTGGAAAACTAATGCATTTACACACTCGTGGCTTTTGGAGGCTTGGAGATTGCAACTAGAGAAAGAGAAAATGGAAGAGGATGAAAGGATTGGCATTCTCTCTGGCAGCCAAGGACCTGGGTTTCTGGGTCTTGAGTCACATGGCTCTGGATGGCCTGTATCACTGAAGCCTGGAGACTCCTAGCCATGTGTAAAATGGGGGCTGCAGCCAGTGCTTACCACCAAACATGTCATTATTTCTCTGAAGGCTTTCAAATCTACTTGGTAATCACTTCCAAATCTCTGAATAAATAGGTTTGACTCTCCTTTCCCAAACTATATTTTAATATTTTACCTGTACATAAAATTAACTGCTCTAGGGTGGTTTTAGGGCTCTGCTTATTTTCCAGTTAAAAACAAACCAAGAAAGAAGAAGAAGAAGGAGAAGAAGAAGGAGAAGAAGGAGAAGAAGAAGAAGAAGAAGAAGAAGAAGAAGAAGAAGAAGAAGAAGAAGAAGAAGAAGAAGAAGAAGAAGAAGAAGAAGAAGCCACCTTGAGCTTGTTGTCACAGTTATCCAGATTTGCTGATAGAATGTAAGAAAGAGTAAGTGACCAGAAGCCGAAGAACTCACTCTGGGCCCTGTAATTGGCTCCTGTTTTCAACTGAAGAGTCAGGAAGAAGGCCAAAGAGTGAGAAGATGGTCTAACAAGAAACACATGGTCTGTTGAAAACTAAACACAGCTGGACCCCAAACCATGTTTTACTCACTGTCCTAGCCTTGGGCCTCTTTAAGATTGCATTAACCTTTCTGGTATGTATGATTATCTGTTTGGATGATCATTAGGAAATGTGGCAATATTCAAAAAAGAATAGATGTGAATTCAGTTTCTAGGGCTGTAGCTAATCAGAAAAGTCAATCATATTTTTTAAAGACCAAAACAATGCTTTTATTAATAATCCTCAGTTTCTTTAGACATCTAAGGTCATTGGATATTTTTAAGCTGCTTGCCATCTGACCTTTACTCATTTAACTTTCTAAATAAATAACATGTGATCCAAAGATTCTTGAGGTCTCATGGAAAATTAGGGAGATTATAATATTGATTCTTCAACTAATGACCCAACTCCTTACCTTTTTGTTGGCAAAATGGATGTAGGATTTGAGTGTGTTTCTGTCCATAAATATTTTCCTCATTTGCTGTGTAGCACTGGCACTCCTTGAGATGGGGTTGTAACACAACTAGAAAGTGTAACATAATAGGATAACAGGTTAGACAGGATTGCCTTAGCAGAAATATCTTAGCAAATAAGCATAGGACAGATCTAGAAACATTTTTATCCTGGAGAATGTGTGGGAAATCAGAGCCTGGTGCTCCAGGCGGGATTTTTATACTAATAAATTTACAAAAAAAATCTGTACCATTCCCAGGTTCAGTCATAATGTAAGAGAAGAAAGTCATACAGGAGAGAGGTGTGCTTTGTCAGCTTCACAATTTTACCTAAGCCAGAGAAATCTACTGCATTTTGTTTCAAAATCATTTTGCTTCCTTTAGTTCAGAATTCTACTTGTAAGTGTTATGACGGATCTTTCAGCATTTTTGTATTTTCACATATATAATCTAAATGTTCTCAGGGTTTATGAATAATGAGTTAATTCATATTTTTGTTTGACTGATGACTTCACTTGTTCATTATTATAAGAAAGGCAATAAAGAAACACATAACCAAAAACAGAAAAAAAAAGTTTTAAAAACCTTGCGTACATCAAAACTGCCATTGTTGACATTAGGGTTGTAACTCCACATATTTTAATTCATGGTGTATATAGCTAAATATAAATATAGATTCTAAATCTAAATAAGAATAGAAACCAACAGAAAGGAGGGGAGGAAGAGAAAGAGATTAAATGGATAGGGAAATGGTTGGATGTGTGTGGATGGATACATATAAATATTGTCATAAATTGCATTTCTGCAATCATTAAGTTTGAGGGCATTTAATTTTATCGAAGTACTTGAAATAGAAATTGTGATGTAATGGAAACACTCGACCTTCGATAAAGTCTTATCACCTCAAGAACTATGAGTTCCTAAAAGATAGTGAGGATTATAGAAATAAATAACCATTAAAAATTAAATATGCTGGAGTCATTATGTTTCTCTGAAGCAAAAGATTTCAGTTTTAGTCAATACCTACTGATCCCAAACCATGAAAAATTAGAAAGTTCGTATACTTTTTTCCACATCTAATCCCCCTGCTGCAACATCTATTTTTACTTCCTCAAGTAAAAACAGATAATGTGTTTATATTATATATATAACTCTATTCTATGAGTTTCAATAATTGCCATAAATGCAATCCCTAGATATTTTTTATTATGGCTCATGTATTTCTGAGCTTGTTAATTTTTTATATCTCTATGGGTTGTTGACTGGCTAGAAGCTGTTGTTATTTTCATTACTTAAGTATTTATTTAGTTTTACTTTCTTTCCCGGGCAAGATAGATCCTAAATTCTTGCATGTTTGAAAGTGTGTCATGCCTCTCTGCTAGCATGACAGCTCATGTATGAAAAGTACATCACCCACATTTCCTTTTCCTCAAAGCCCTGTAGACACTATTCTCTTCTCTTCTGGCATTTACTGCAGTGCTCATCTTTTTAGGAGGGCTTGTTCATTCTTCCTTTGAATGATTACATTTCACCAAATTTTGTATGAGTGTGTGGTGGGGGGTGAGGAAATACCAGGAGGTCTTATAGTCTGTCAATTTCTTCATGAATTAGGCTGTCACCCCCAAAGTTGAAGGTCACTTTGGTTAAGGATCATATTATTGAGGTTAGTTATTCCCTTGCTGGCATTGAAAGTTGGGGAAAATTTTGCGACTAGCTCAATTCTTTTTTCCCTCATTATAAATGCCTTGATTTTTCTTCTTTATTATGGAAACTTAAGAATTTAAATAAGGCACCTCTTGCTTTGCTTCAAGTTTTCCTGGAATGTGGCATTCCCATGTAAGTTGACAATGCTATTTCTTTTGTTATATCAAGAAAATTTCTGGGGATCCCTGGGTGGCTCAGTGGTTTAGCCTTTGGCCCAGGGCATGATCCTGGAGACCAGGGATCAAGTCATGCATCGGGCTCCCTGCATGGAGCTTGCTTCTCCCTCTGCCTGTGTCTCTGTCTCTCTCTCTCTGTGTGTGTGTCTCTCATGAATAAATAAATAAAATCTTTAAAAAAAAAAAAAGAAAGAAAAAAGAAAATTCCTGTACTCTGCCTTTTGTTCTTTACAATAGGAATAGTAAATACCCATGTCACCAGAATACTTTTGTATGCTTCCATATTTATTTGCTTTATTTTATTTTTAAAAGCCTCTATCCCTTTTTTCAGCAATTATCATGATGATGTTAAGCCTTTTGTCTATGCCAACAATTTCATTTTCTACCATATCTATTCTGCCTCTGGTTCTTTGAAACTTATTTAGTGGCACTATAAAGATGAAGTTGCTTTGTTGGGGTTTGTTTTATAATCTCCAATCATTTTCTTGGCTCTGCTATTTTCATGTTCATCACTTTAGGTTAGTTTATCATCTTGTCTCTCAAATTTTACTTAATTCATACTCTCCTTAGTAATTTTTATGGTATAAGTCACTATTTTTAGATTTTCTTCAATTATGTTTCTTCCAAAGTGGTTTTATGGTTCCTTTCTTCTTTATGTTTACATAGGCAACAATGTCGTTTTTCCCCATCTGATTCATACTTAATAGAGTTGTCTCCACTTAGGTGGTCAGTATATTCTATAATTAAGTTAGTAAAATTTCCTTGCCGCTATCCACCTGATCTCAGAATAATTTTCTTTTTTGGGAAACCTCAACTCCCTCCTTTCATCTAAGACAGGGTGGGCAAACTTTATCTACAAAGAGCCATACAGTATATATTTTAAGTTTTGTGAACTGATAGTCTTTGTTACAACAATTACTCTGCTCTTGTAGCATGAAAGCAGCCACAGACAATACATAAACAAGTGGGCATTGGTGCATTCTAATAAAATTTTATTTGCAAATCAGGGGGCAGGCCCACAGACCAAAGTTTGGCTGACCCCGTATCTAAGGGACAGTTTAATGTCTTCTAAGAGAGTTCACTCCACCCTGGGTGGCTATTACCTGGAGGTATGCCTGCAGAATTCAGATCAATGTTCTAATTCTCCACAGATCTGGAAACATAATGAATCCTTTCAGCCTCCACCAACATCTTATGGGAATAGGTACGTTGGCCATCATAACTAGAATCATTCCATGCTTTCACTTAGGGTTAAGTGCCCATTCTTAATTTGATAGTTCCCTAATTGTGGGATATTAACAAGAACTCTCAGAACTTTGTTGACTCATTTTTTTTTGTTTGTTTGGTTTTGGTTTTGGTTTTGGTTTTTTTTTTCCCAGTGCCACTTCTTGGGAAGGGAGATGTAATTAAGGATTTTTACTAAGATTTTTTTTTTTTAATTCTCCTTGGTTATATCTTTTAGAACTTATAACAGGAGCCATAACCTTGTCCTCAATCAGTTCTTGCTGGCAAGTGTTTTCCTTATTTGTTTTATTATGTTTGTGGCACCCAGACAGATTCAGGGAACTGATTTGTTCTGCAATTTTTATGAAAGCATTCATGTTTATTGAATATTGACCATACTCAATCTTGAGAGTCATCACATTTGATCATTCTTCTCCTCCAATGTTTCCCAGCCATTTCTGAGAGCTCCCTAGACAACTACTATAACCTCACCAGGCCTCCTCTGATTTGACTCTTTACTCTGCCATGCCGTAGCTACCAGTGATCCTCTGCACATGTTTTTCTACTGAGCAGAACTCTCCACACCTTTTCATTGTCACCACCAATCTGGGGTGACAAGTGAAGGGTAGGCAGTCTTGACAGTGTAGGGAATTTCTGTTCCCCAAACTTCTTCCAATGGTAAGTCACGACCTTCAAAAGATAGAGATAGCCTACACACACTCTGCTAGTGGTACCAGAACAATTTGAGCTGTCATATGAGGCAAGCCCCAGCTTACCCACCATCACTAGAAGAGCTTTGAAAGTCTCAGTGCCTCAGAGTATAGCACCAAACTCCCAATTTTCATAAATAGGAAGAACATTTTTTCCCTTAAACTTAACTCATAGCTATACATCAAGTTCCAACAGATTGACCTGAGTTTTCTGACAACTTTCAGAGAAAATGCTATCTAGAATGAGTCAGAATCTTGACTAGGGTGGTCCACAGTAAGTAGCCTGGGATATATACTGTCAAATCACCCCACAATTAAGTCATCTAGAGAAGCCCAGGTCACCCTGCATTAGTCCCAACCCATGTCTTTTTCTCAGATTCTACTGCCATAGCACCATGTTCCGAAGTGCCAACCACCACCATTCAAATTTAACCCAACTCCCAAAAAATACATATTACTTAGTTCTCAAAGAGCAAGTGCAAAATGTGACTGAGAAGCATACTTACAAAGCATATTTTCACCAGAAGCAGCCTGCAGAAATCTAGGTCTGCTGAAAGATGCACCCAGTTAACTTGACTATGCAAAACACTTCGCTTCTCTTCCAAACACAAGCATTCAGGTTTCCTCTGGAAAAATCGAAATCAAAGGTGTAGTCAAGTGTGCAAGTCAGAAAATCCTGTGAAGAGGTAAGAAATTTAATAGCTTCATGGTCTATGTCAGTGTGGAGTATATGCCAAAGCCTCTGCTTACACAAGGTTTTTGCCCAACATCCAGATTCCAGTGGAGGCAAAATATCAGCTAGTCCATCCACTTCTGCTTCACCAAAAATCAGAAATTGCCGATTGACTCTGTTCTGCAGAAGGTGTTCAACCGGGGGTATAGAGTTACCAATGCTGGAGAAAAATGACTTCAGGTATGGTTTCATTGCTCTCACATGACTAAGGTCAAAATGGTCTTCTGCTGAAGAAAAGTGTTGCTTTTATTGTACTCTTTTTCTTCTTTTAATTTTTTAGATAAATACACAAGCTATTCTATGATTCTCCTGTCTAGCAGTGGAAAGAAGTTATCTCAACACATTTTCATCACTTTTCTGAATCCTTTCTGACTAGAAGTAGGAAGAGTTTATTCTTTGGAATATCTGGAGCTTATCTGTGTCTTAAACATGCATTGCATTAAATCAATGCAATTTTGAGTGACTATCATTTGGGTTAATTGTACAGAGCTCTAATTGCCATGAATTAAGGTAGAATAAAGACAACCCTAGTGATAGCCATTACTGCCTACTAAGCAAAGAGATTAAACTACATGTATATAGACCAGGTATATCAAAATGATGTTTCTCTTTCAAGCATGGTAGCAGAGTAGCAGAGTCCTACATGAAAGGTTTTCCCTCACTCTCCACCAATCCTGTCAGAAAAGGAAGCAGAAATAGCTAATGGTGCTATTAAGAGGGTTTCAGCATCAAGAGGTGGGCAGAGGGGACTTCAAAAGCTAGAGCAGCTGTGGTCCTAAAGCATTTGCTACGAAACCTGGACTCCAAGTCACATTTTCTCTGCTTTGAAGAGTTCTAATTGAGGAAGAAAAAATCAAGCATTTTTGACAAGACCTCTGCCAAAGAAAATTATGGGAGGCAAAGATGAAAAGAAACGTGTACTGATTGTCCTGTTATTTAAAAGTCCCCACAGTAAGAGTTATCATTGTAATCACTGATGCCGAGAAGGCTCATCAGGGATGATACCTGTGGGAGACCAGCAGAACTCGGAGTCTGACATGGAATCAGTGTATTTTCTTTCCCAGGAATAATGGAGCAGGTGCTTATATTCCAAGTTAAAAAAAAAAAAAAGTTTCAGAAGAACTGAAAATAAATGTGTTGCCAAACAATCTCAACAGTTACTTTAAAAAAAATTATATATATATATATATAATTTATTTGAGAGAGAGAGATAGTGTGCTCCCAGGAGCGAGCGGGGATGGGCAGAGGGAGGGGGACAAGCAGACTCCCTGCTGAGCACAGAGCCTGAGGCAGGGCTTGATCCCAGGACTCTGTGATTATGACTTGAGCCAAAGTCAGACATTTAACTGACTGAACTACCCAGGTACCTCTAAACAGTTATTTTTTTGATACTAGGAAATTAGTCTAGGAACCCTATGGTTTATGAAATCTTTGAAGTAGAACACCTAAGCAATGATTATGTGTGCTCTCATTTTTCCTGAAATCATCTTACTGCCTCAAATTTCACTTGCTAGATGAGTTTAGAAAGGAGTAAGTTTAATGTACAAAACAAACAGTAAACGAGGAAACAAATTATAGTAAATAATAAAAAAAAGCAAAAGCATGACTAACAAGTATCACATGCCCCCATGAAGAAAACCATCACTCTATTGAACCTGGTCCTACACAAAACTTGAGAAGTACAATATATTTTGAAAATCATTACACATGTCATTTGTAAAACAGTTCTTGGATGAAAGCCATTTTTGTAAATATGATCCTATTCTTATCTTCTATCAATAATGTCATTAAGGGGAGCCTATATAGACAAAATTATTTGATTTGATCAGATATCTGTCCAAAAAAGGAAAACTCATTAAGTACAAAATAATTTTGAAAAGTGCTATTAAATTAGGATGTTTTTTTCCCAAATGGCAGAAAAATAACAACCAGTTAAGATACAACTTTTCTTATTATTTTGTTTCATTATTTTTATAGAAGTTTGACAAGGAATATTTGAGGGATATTTCAGACTTGACTAGAAATAACCTGAAGCTGTTTCAAACAAGCAAGCAAACAAACAAACAAATATGTTTAGGCTAAATGCAAATTTTCAAAATTATAGCTATTTGGAAAGAAGCTGGTGTCTTGCTTGATAAATGTGTATTAATTGATTGTCAGATACTGTCTTCTGAAGATTTGATTATATAAGTGAGGAAAAAAGAGCTTGCAGAAATCTTCCTTGTTCAGGGGTCTGAGACATCTCATCCCAGTTCTTTCTCAGCCTAAGTGGACTCCACTTACCTACTTCCTATCTGCACCTTCTAGGTGAGGGCAGGCAGCATATGAAGGACAGTGCTGAAAGAAGAATGAACATGGCTTCATTTTTGCTACTTTGGAAATATAGGATTTTCTACCTCAAGATTTAACCAAACAGTTCCCTTATGGCAACATGGCTCTAACCTTGCACCTGGATATCATACCTCCTTCAAAGGCTATTATCTTCTTCACGTGGGGGCCATCCTTAAAATTCAAAGTCACAGAATTTTTAGGACTTTGAGGAAACTTATTTTAATCTAGCTCCAACCCCCCTCCATTCCTTCAAGACTCTTACTAAGATCACAGGTTCCATGTTGTTAAATCCAATGGACACTTTTTGGCCCCATTGTATTTTATGTCTCAGAAGCATCCAGATTATGAAAATGTGTATTATTTTCTTCCCTTAGATCCTGTGGCCCTTTCCCATTCTCCTCATTAACTCTGACCACTCTTCCCCAATCACTGAATTGTAACATCCCTCATGTCTCTGTCCTAGAACCCTTGTACCTGCAACCTAAATATTGTTACATGCTAACATAATTTTTGGTCACCATCTATATATTGATGACTCCTAAATTTAAGCCTTAGATTAGACCTTCTGCTAAACCTTAGTCTCATGGCTCTAACCTTGCACCTGGATATCATATCTCCTTCAAATTTAAAGTAAAACCAAACTGATAAGAGATGGAATAGAAATAGTAAATAGGTGAGTTTACCTGAACCACTGAGAATTTAATGGAGGTGCCTGTGAAAATGTAGATGGGCAAAGATGGGGTCTGACCTCCTAAATTCATTTCTAACCTGTTCTGCCTCCCTCTACAGTTTCTAGGACATGTATGCCTCAGCTTCCCTGATATGACTACTCCATTAAGGTCCTTATTAACTGATTCCTTTAACAGATTGATTTATTGAGTTTGTATAATGTATTGGTATTAGGAATACAAAAAAATAAAAAATAAATTCCTCGGAAAATATATTCTGGCATGCTGTGGTCAGAACTATTTTGGGGGTGCCTGGGTGGCTCAGTTGGTTCAGTGTCTGACTTGATTTCTTTTTTTTTTTTTTAAGATTTATTTATTTATTTATTTATTTATTTATTTATTTATTTATTTATTTATGATAGACAGAGAGAGAGAGAGAGAGAGGCACAGACACAGGAGGAGGGAGAAGCAGGCTCCATGCCGGGAGCCCAACGTGGGACTTGATCCCGGGACTCCAGGATCACGCCCTGGGCCAAAGGCAGGCGCTAAACCACTGAGCCACCCAGGGTTCCCCAGACTCTTGATTTCAGCTCAGCTTTGATCTCAGGATCATGAGTTCAAGCCCCACATTGGGTTTCATGCTGGGTGTGGAGCCTACTTAAAAAAAAATAGAATGATTTTTGAATTTGTTAATTTGGGTGATCTGGGAAATAGGAAAATGATGTCTTTTAGGTTAAATTTTAACTTTTTGAAAACAAAATAATTAATAAAGATTCTAGATCTACAAAGTTAAATGCTTGCTACACTAGCTGTTTAAATGTTGACATTCTGCTACAGCATTGCTCCCTTATCTGTAGGGGATTCATTCCAAGACCCCCCACTGAATGCCCAAAACCATCATAGTACTGAATCCCTATGTGTTCTCTGAAACATACATGTCTATGACAAAGTTTAATTTATCAATTAGGCACAGTAAGAGTTTAACAACAACAATAAAATAGAATAATGATAACAACATACTGTAATAAAAGTTACATGAATGTGGTCTCTCTCTCAAAATATTTTATTGTACTGTACTCACCCTTCTTCTTATTGTGATGATGTGAGATGATAAAATGCCCACGCAATGAGATCAAGTGAAGTGAATGACCTAGACACTGTCATACAGCGTTAGACTAACATTGACCTGACAGTACACCATACGGAGAAGCACCTGTTTCTGGATCACAGTGGACTACAGGTAACCGAATCCATGGGATGCAAAACCACAGGTAAGAGGGGTCTACTGTGCTTGGTTGATGCCTTCTTTTATATGCCATATCGGTTATATTAGCAATCTGAATTTTATGGCATATTGATGCTTCTACATGTTTCTCACTACTATTTGAGATGGACACCATTCTACTTTTTCTTTTAAAAAGCAACTAAGAGCATTTCTAAAACAAACATTGGATGATTTCTTCCCAACATGAGTACATACAAAAGCCTTGAGTCAATAGGAAGAATATTTTTGCCATTGAAATTCCAAACCTGTAAAATCAATAAATAAAGCTAAGACCTAGGGAAGAAATATCATTCTGAAGTAACTTTGCTCTTGAAAAAAGTAAATCTCTTATATTCTGGTGATAACTGAGGATTAAGAAAATCAAGAATGATTTCTGCAAAGCAAGCCTGAAATCTATTATGAAGGTGAGAAAAACGGGCTGTTCTGGCTTGATTTAGGAGATTTAGGAACTTCAAGCAAATTAAAGCTTTCAGGAATCACTCTTGTTTCACAAAACTCCTTCACACTCTCTAATGAGTGTCTTTGATCTACTAACTGACATCCATCAGATTTCTTCACCTGCCTTTTCCCCTTATCAAAGTTAACTTCCCAGCAGCAAAAATGCCTTTCTATTTCCTCAGTGCAATTTGTTACACTGACATCTGAGAGAAGTCACCTTTTTTTTTTTTTTTTCTGGTTTGCCTTCTCATTTCTCCCCTGCTAGAGTCTCCTTCCATACCTAAGTAAGTGCTCAGAGGAGGTTCCTGGGGGGCTGAGGGAGACAGTAGCTAGATCAAGAATACCAAGACCAAGCCACTTCAAAAGAGCACATGAGTTGCTTTGCCTTTGAGATCAATGTAAAGAAAAAAAATCTGGATTTGTCTATCTTTGACAACCTGCATGAATTAAAAGTGGGAATATGCTCAACACTGAGGAGGGTTGGCATTTCAGTCAATATATGTGAATATTAGGCACCTGGGTGACTCAGTCCATTAAGACTCATTAGCTCAGGTCAGGATCCCAGATTCCTGGGACCCAGTCCCACATCAGGCTCACTGCCCAGCAGGGAGTCTGCATCTCCCTCTACCCTTTCTCCTCCCCTCCCTTGTGCTCTCTCTCTCCCCCAAATAAAAAGATAAAATCTTAAAAAAAAAAAAAAGATACATGAAGATCGATCCAGGCTGTAGATCCACATGTTTTGACATGTAGAAGTAGATACAAGATAATCAAACCTTAAAAAGTAAATAAATACATAAATAATAAAACAAACAAACAGACCTGAAGAAAATGAACAATATTTGCCCTCACAGAAGAAAGTGTGGGGAAAACTGCTGTGGACCTTATCTCAGCTTCCATTTGATGAGGTAGGCAGTTCTGTTCACGCACAAAATTTCACGCACAAAAATGCAAATTCTTTTTGAGGTAACGAATTATGTCTACTTAGATTATTTCTATTTCGTGTTAGGACTTGAGTAGTCCCAAATCCTTTGAAGAATAAGAATAAGAAAGAATAAGAATAAGAATAAGAATAAGAATAAGAATAAGAATAAGAATAAGAATAGGAATAGGAATAGGAATAGGAATAGGAATAGGAATAGGAATAGGAATAGGAATAAGAATAAGAATAAGAATAAGAATAAGAATAAGAATAAGAATAAGAATAAAAATTCATTCTAAGTTGATCGCTGATGTCAGGTACTCTGCAAAATGTTTCAGTCTTTGGCATTGAATGAAACTTGCATTGGACCAATGGTGGACAGTGCCCTCATCATCAATCATCTTGTGGCCAGGCCAGAGTCAAACCCCAGAGCCAGGTCAGACGAGGAGTAAGACAGGCATCTCTGTTCTCCCAGAACCACCAGACTGAGGAGCTGTGATGGTTCTCCAAACAAAATACAAAGTGCTTTTACCAGAAACTAACCAGCAAGACATTACTTTTCTGAGCTTTCAAATGTCCACCACACACAGTCACAAAGCAAATTACTTTTTGGACTTTCTGTCTTGGTAATTCATTCTACCGATTCTTCCCAGTACAGTTTTTTTTTTTTTTAAGATTATGTTAGCATATGAATACATTTTATTTCCAAGGACAGCAATAAATTTTGAATACAAATGGCTTTAGTATCTAGAGGAACATACCATCAAAGGGTACAGAAAAAAAGTAACATTTCATCTCTTGAATTATTTAAAAGGTGGACTTTATCAAGCATCATGCTGCTATGTTTTTAATTATATCTTCACGAACTTAAACTACCTTTTGCAAGCTCATCAGTAAAGTTCTTCTGAGATCTCCTGGCTCACCAAGTTCAAAACCACACTCTAGGTCGATTATATTTAAAGTCTACTGACAGCATGCAGTGGGGAAACATTAAGTACCACTTAAATCTGTTACTGAATACCTCATCAGGAATATATTGGAAAAAATACTCCAACTCTGACTTCATCGTGATCCATTACAAACTCCCTTTGGCCCTATTTTCACACAGGTGCCTAATCTCGCATGAAAAATCCCTAGCTTTTAAGAGGATGAACAGTAATTCTTCTTTCTGACCCCCATCAATTAGCATTCAAATTTGAAATCAACAGAATATTAACTTTGGTAAGGCCACCTTATGAAGCTGACTTTCCAAGGCTCTTTGGCATGAATGTGGAAGACATGTCTCAAGGAAATCCAAGGGGACTTCTAGAACAGAATGTTCCTGTGAAAGGATACAAACTAAAGTATTATTTGGTTAAAGAAAAGATTTAAGTACTTAAGTGGTAACTCCATTAGGGTTAGTAAAAAAATGAATAATTCTAGGAAAATTCCCCATAGGATTTTTTATGTTCACTAACACATCTTTTTTTTTTTTAAGATTTTATTTATTTATTTGAGAGAGAGAGAGAGAGAGAGAGAGAACGAGCGGGGGAGCGGGGGGGGGGGGGTGGTGCAGAGGGAAAGAGAGACTCGAGCTCTCTGCTGAGCAGAAAGCCCTGCACTGGGCTCAATCCCAGGACTCAGGGATTATGATCTGAGCTGAAGGCAGACATTTAATGGACTGAGCCACCCAGGTGCCCGATCAAAAGATCACGAGTCAATCCCCACTTTGTAGCAAACATTCTAATATACTCAATTCTCCACAACAGACATAGTCAGCCAAACATCCCATTTAGTCCCCTGTGCCTTGCCAAGGTTAGGAACTTGAGCTCTGGTCATATAGATGCTTGGTTTTAAATTCCAGCTCAACTAAGGAGCTTTTTCGCAACTCTCCAACTCTCAGTTTTGCTCAGCGGAATGGGATTAAAATGATACCATATCAAAGGTTCATTGCAAGAATTGACTGAGAAACTATACTTAAAGCATGCATCACACACCCTGATGTTGCTCAAGTTCTCAATAAATCAAAGTGATATTAAGAACAGAAGAGCTTTAAGAGTGAGAATATATTACAAGACAGTTATGCATGCAATGTTTGCAGGTGACCATTCTTCCTCAGGAGATGTGTAGCTTAATGGATACCAATTCAGGAGAAAGGAAATCTCGCACCTCTTGGTGTATGTGGACTCGAACATAGCCAAAGTATTTCTTTTTGATGTTTCTGTCTCATTTTTTAAGCCATTTTTCCTTTCCCTGGCTACTTCTGGTGATTAAGTGGTTTTATCTGAAGGCCCGTAAATTTTTTCATTTCAATCACAACAGAATACCATCCCTTTTTTTGCTCTGCTTGTGCAGAGCAAAAAAAACTAGAGCCACCCTCTTATTGGGAGAAGAATATTGGCAGCGACTGTGCTATAAATGTTATAAAGTATTATTTCTCGATATGACACTTGCCTGCGTAAAAGTATTGATTAAACCAGGTCAATGTACATAACCTCCATAAACAAGACTGTAAACTGCAGGCACCAGGACAGGGAACTATTTTGAATGAGGAATTTCAAAAAATAAAAGGTTTTGTGATCAGCAGCTAAAGAAAAAATTGTGGTTTTTTTTTAAGATTTTATATATTTATTCACGAGACACAGAGAGAGAGAGAGAGAGAGAGAGAGAGAGAGGCAGAAACACAGGCAGAGGAAGAAGCAGACTCCATGCAGGGAGCCTGACGTGGGACTCCATCCCGGGTCTCCAGGATCATGCCCTGGGCTAAAGGCAGCGCTAAACCGCTGAGCCACTGGGGCTGCCCAAAAGGGTTGGTTTTATGTTACTGGTTTATTTTTGTTTTGTTTCGTGTTGTTTGGTTTTTGTTTTGGGGGTGTTGTTGTTGTTTTTCAATGTATCAGACTAAATCAATAAACCTTAGGAGAAAATAAAATAAAATAAATAAAATAAAATAAAATAAAATAAAATAAAATAAACCTTAGAGGAGTCTTCTCAGGCTAGAGATATTTGCTTTATCAATATGCTTCAGACGTTTTCACCAGCACAATACCCAAAAGACATTCCATGGGGTATAGAAGGTTTGCAAAAGATGCATTTCATGCAAACCATGACACTTTCTTCAGGGACTCATCAGCTTGTTTAGTGGTATTGACATGTGTTCTCAATTCTCCACCTTTTGGGGGGACTATTTTATATATGGGAAACCAACATTGCTAACATTATCAAGAAATTGGAAAGTTACCATGGGCTATAGAGGTTCCATGATGTTTCTTACAGAGAGGCCATTTTTATTATCAGAAAAGAAAAATACTAACTGTGATGAATAAATATAAATAACAAAGCATTGAAAATAATTTTAGAACTTAATACAGAGGTATTATCCTGGGATAAAAAGCAGAGAAAAGTAATGCCTAGTATGTTCCACATTCTGGAGCCTGAGGACATATATCCAATAGAAAAGCAATTCATATCAAATTGTTATCCAAGTGTGAAAATCCTGCTAGCCTCAAGCAATGGCTCTTCACAATCACACAACTAAAGCAACACCCCAACACAAAACTTCCACCCTGCATCCCTCCGGAAGCTTAATTCCGTGCGTCCTTCACAAATGGGTCTTTCCCCTAAATGATTGATACTCAGAGGCCAGCATTTGAAATCTGCTACATGTTGTTGGCTCCAACCCAAGTCCTCCCTTCGTCAATAGACAGAATTCATTCAAATGAATTTCCCACATCCAAGTATAGGAAAGGTGAGAAAATTCAGAAAGGCCAGGGTTTGAAATAAAAGAAAGCCGATCCTAGAGAATGGTTTCATAATTATAATAGCTCGTTTTAATCACTGTGATTGTTTAATAGATCATGAACACAGAGCTATAAGGATAATAATTGTCTTATCAGTCACAATCTCTTTGTTATAACCAGTGCTCATTTGGGATTTAGCATCGCAGAGCTCCCTTTACTCCCTCCACTTCCCCCCACATATCAAGTGGCCTTAATTATGTGGGCAGTCAGACACTCTCTGGAGACAAAGATGGGGATGAGGAAACATCAGGTAAGAAGAGATGCTTGCTCCTTCCTTCTTTGTTTCTGCTCAGTGCCCTGTAGCTAATACTGCATATGCAGCTTTCTCCATCTTGGAGATACTTGAAATGTGAAACAAGTAATTCAGCTGAAAATTTTCAGTTATTTTTTTTTGCATGCTTCATATGCTGGGTTAAAACCATTAGCATATAACAAAAATCTGAGCAGATGTAATGCAACAGATTCCTTAAGGGAATCCATATTTTTACATATTTTGTAATAAGGAAACTGTCACTCCCAGATGGTATCAAGCTAATACCGGTGGTTTGCTTGCTGATAACATACTAAAAAATAAAATTAATTGTATTCTATTTGATGACAATGAAGTCATTATCATATATACTGCACTCTTAAAGGAAACGGATCCAAAAGATCGGCTTCCTGGATGATTAAGTTTATTTAGTTAGTTGGCCTGGCCAGAAAAAATAAAATAAAATAAAATAAATCCGACTTGGATCTTAGAGTTGGAATTCCCTTACACCTGGCACCAAAATGCACTACGGTTTATAAATGTGGTGAAATAGAAAAAAAAAAATGCTATGCTGAATTGCTAACAATATTAGTGAGAAGCCTGGTGGTATAAATACACATCAGATACTTCCAATTCTACCTCCCTCCCAAGGGAGATACGTGAACTATTGAAATCATTCTTTGCTAATTCATGGTGAAGCCATCTTCCACATTTCGGATCCTGGTTGGTGGCATTGCCCAATTATGGCAAGTCATGTTTACCTGGAAACATGTATAGTAAGCCTTGGATATAAAATCTAATATTGGCATGTATTTTGGTATATTTGCACAGTTATTTTTCAGAATAAAGCAGTGCATTTTCTCTTTTTTTTTTTTTAAGATTTTATTATTTATTCATGAGAGACACCGAGGGAGAGAGGCAGAGACATAGGCAGAGGGAGAAGCAGGAGCCATGCAGGGAGCCAGATGTGGGACTCGATCCTAGGACTCCAGGATGGGCCGAAGGCAGGCACTTAACCGTTAAGCCACCCAGGTGTCCCAAAGCAGTACATTTTCTTGGTTTATCCTCTTAATCTGCAATCAACTTAGAATAGTTCCTTTCATATATAACTTCATTGTTTAGGACTTATCATAATGTTTGCATTCTTCCATATTAACCACAACTCTTTCTAGATAATACATTGGAAATCCTTTTTACAGGTAATACCTTCTTAACCTTGTATTATAGGTTATATCCTTTTATCCAAAAATAAACAAAAGGAAAAAGAAAACCCATATAACTCTATACTACCTATTTATTTAACTATCTATTTTATCTATCTACCTACCTACTTCACCAGGTAAGAATTTTTTTGTGCCCCAAATCAGCATGTTATGCTGAAATATTTTTGTTAATGGTGAGCATATTTTGTTATGAATCCATAGATTCATTTGCTATGAAAGATTGGTTATGGTATTATTTTCCAACTTAAGATTGTTTCTTTGTATAATGGCATAAAGAATGTGTTTCTCCCTTGTCCCCACATTGGACAGGACTAATTGTAGCATAATGTAGAAAAATAACCATAGTAAATGTGGTTAATTCTTTAGATAGTTTGAAAGCCTGTAAGTCAACTGACTAGGTCCTCAGAGATCATGTGCAAAATTAAATATATATATATATATATATATATATATATATATATATATATATTTGGAAAAAATGTGTGAGCAGAACAAATTATATAAATAATAGAATAGATTCATATACATTGAATCTATATATCATAAATATTTTAACAGAAAGGCAATTTTTAAGCCTGAATCAATACCATTTTTAATAGTCAGAGGTTACTTAGTTAACAACCAACTATTTAGCTTGTCACAAGCTAAATTGCAGCAGATGATAATGGCTGTACAAATATCTATATGTTTGTATGACATGTATGCAGGTTAGAATTTATTGGAAAGTTATTTGTGGTAACATAAATAGAACTATGTTCTTTCAAATCACATAGGTGTTAGATGTCGTTTCTTAAACAAGATTCCTTAAATGACTCACACTTAGCATTAAGTGAGTTGACATATATTAAGTCATATATAGACTAGCATAGTCTATAAAATAATTCGCCATGGAGGCTTTATGGTAGAGCGGTGCTGTCAGACAGAAGTCATAGTCACAGTAATGGAGAGTTACAGAGACCTTAGAGACCATTCAGTTTTTTCCCTTAGCAGATAAGACACTCAAGGCAGGGTTGTGTGCCACAATATAGAACTGGGATGAGGGGGTTCTAATGGTTTAATTTAAATCGTTAAAATTTGGGGGCCCTGGGTGGCTCAGTGGTTGCATCTGCCTTTGGCTCAGGTCATGATCCTGGGGTCCTGGGATTGAATCTCACATCAGGCTCCCCACAGGAAGCCTGCTTCTCCCTCTGCCTATGCCTCTGCCTATGCCCCTCCTCTCTCCTTTTGTCTCTCATGAATAAATAAAATCTTTAATAAAAATTGTTGAATTTACATGTGTGTGATTTTCAATAGGAGATAGTAAAAGTCTGATAAGTTGGGATTCATAAGCAACAAATTCATAACCACATCAAAATGGATCTCAAAATGTCAGTTGATTTTATCTGCCTCACCCGTAACAGGGTGGCCATTTCAGAAGTGTTCATTTCAAGGTAATTTCTCTCCATTCCCAGGCTTATTAGAATGCTTTTTTGTTTTGTTTTTCTCAAAATCATCATACAAGAGGAGAAAAGAAAGTAGACCAAAGAGAAACTTCATAATATCATCACCACTAATACCATAATCATATAATTATACATATATAATTTAGATTTATTATGTATATATTATGTAAAGGTTGCTCTAATATAAAGTGAGATTTGGGAATTTTTTTGATATTATAGTGATTCATATCCATGCTAGGTCTCAAGGTATTGTATAAAAACTAATTTGAAGCTAAACTAATTTAACTAATTTGACTAAAGTCAGAAGCAGTGTGGTATAATGGAATGGTTCAGGATTTGGAACCCAATATCACAGCTTGGGTTTTAGATCAGCCTTAATGGGCAAGACTCTCAATGTCCATGAGCCTCAGTATTTTTTACCTGGTAAATGGAGATTAAAATATCTGTTTTACTTGCCTCGGCTGGGCCATTGGAGGTCTCCAATGACATAGTTTATCTGACAGTGATTAGGATACTGTTAACATTCTACAGATGTGATTGATCTTATGAAAATTACAGATAGGCAGATCTGATGGGAGGACTTTGGGGTCCACGCAGACAGCATGTAATCTCAGCCACACAGAATGTGGCTCTTTCTCCTTGGCCATGGGAAACAGCTGCTTGTATGCTCCAGTTTGGAATGCACAGTCTTGTAAAGCAAGATTTTAACAGACTGTTTGGCACTGAGTAGAATTCTCCCAAAGACCTGGCAGGAGAATTAGTTTAAGTAATAGTATGTCAAATACTCATCAAGACAAATACCAATTGAAGTTTCAAACAAATAAAGATTTGCCTGTGCAATGTTAGAAAGACAACAAGTGTGTCTTCTGAATTTGATTTGCTTAAAGTCTGCCATGCCTTTCTGAAGCATAAATATCATACCTCCTTCCCGAATCACACTTCTACACAGAGTTGGAAAGCTCCTACGATGCTTAAAACCCTTTCCTTTGGTTGGAATATATGACCTTAGCAGCAAAACACATCCTGAAGATCATTCCATGTCATAATTAAATTGGATTCAGTGGTGTTACATTCCAATGCCATATTTTTATTAATGATACTCTTGACTAGGAGCACTGTTCCATACTTATTCACTTCTATTTACCTTAAAATCCCTCAAAATCTACTTCATAATGCTTAGTAGGTACTAAAGTCCATTAAATAAACCACCAAGTCACTAAATGCATTTGTTCACATGGTAAAAATCCAGCGCCCTTATGTAGCAGGTACTGGAAGTTCAGAAGAACCCATTTTATATTTAATCATTTCATTTCTTGTGTGAATACCAAGAACAAACATATCCTCAGGCTTTCATTCCAGTTCAGATCTTATAAAGCCTGAGCTTTTTGTAGAAAAGCAATTTTCAAGGGCGCCAGTATATTGCAGAGAGAGAGAGAGAGAGAGAGAGATATGTTTCAATTCTGGAGTAGCTCTTACAAAGCCCGAGTGTCCATGGCACCAGGGCTCCGGGGGAAACACCTACCGTGTCACCCAGAAGGAACACGTACCTGCTTTAACTCCCAGTTCACAGGCACTCATTGGGAAGAGGAGGAAGGAGAAAAGTTGCTCGAAGTGGCAAAATGTAGCCTATTTAGTACCTCTGCCACCTAGTAATCACTCTTGTCTAGGTACTTACTCTTATAAATGGGATTTCAGGACCTTAAATTGGTGAGGGATAGGTTTTTAGCGTTTTGTGAAAGGAAGTATTAGTGTTCTTTATAAAATCGGTTGAGTGCTTTAAAGGTTGAAGATATATATATTTCGTCCTAAGAAAACTTAATTTGGAAAGGGTATTTTCTTGTTCGTGCTAATGAATCATGCAATTTGTCTAAGTAAAAGAATGTTTGTTTCTACAATTTTGAGTTGGCATTAAAATGGTTCTATGAGAATTTGCCAAGACCCCATAAATAAACATTTAAACATGGTATGTGTATGCAACCACAATCCTCAGGGCAGATTCCTTTTCAATATAAATGCACAGCTGGAGTTAAAAAAGATACCACATCTTAAGAGGGTTCTTGCTTGCTACAACCAATAAGTTAAAAACATTAAGTAACTCTTTCCTTTTATAAATCTTTCTTCTAATGGGTGCATTTACATGCCTAACCCATAGCTTAGTTAAAGTAGCAGATTTCAATAGGAAAAGGACTTAGGGAGAAAGCTCCTAAATTCAAAACAAGGCAACCTCTTTGTATACTCCTTTGTATGTTTCAAGGGGATTTGATAGGCATTGTAACACTTCAGGTTTCACAAAAACCCTTCAAATCAGATAGTACTTTCCAGGGTAATAAGGCAAGAGAAGTAAATTAACAGGCGTCTGTTTCAGACGGGATCTAATCTTGTGGTTTTAAGA
Source organism: Canis lupus baileyi (assembly GCF_048164855.1). Taxonomy (NCBI): domain Eukaryota; kingdom Metazoa; phylum Chordata; class Mammalia; order Carnivora; family Canidae; genus Canis; species Canis lupus. The sequence continues at coordinate 44,578,140 of NC_132839.1, read as the reverse complement.
CCACTGCTTTCTTAGCATAGTGTAGCGCTGAGCCGTGCCCATATGAACAGTGGTTTGGATAAAAAAGATCTTCTACTTAACCCCTCTGCTATCCTGGCTCTCTCCTCCCTCACTCTGGCAACTCAAGCATGAGTAGTATTTTCGATATGGGGTGTGGTTTTTCCTTTTGTAGGAGCAGATCAGCCTGACAGTTGGTGAGGCTTTTCAAAAAATCATTATTAATATGATTAATATTTACTTGAAAGGCATCATCACTAGTCATTTCAAGAAGATGAGGAACATGTTTATCCCTGACTTGTTCGCTGCTGAATCCACAGCACAGAGACAGTTCTCAACACTTAGCTGTGAACCGTCAATAAAATGTTCCCAAAAGAAAAAATTAGAGACTGAATTCTGTACAGGCTCTGAACTTGACGTAGAAATGATGGTTCTCTGAATTGAGATCGCTGTTTCAAATCTTGAGACTTCTTCTCTCTGCTTATTTACAACATTGGCACTGAACCAAGATAGTTTATCAATAAATAATTTGCATTTATCTTGTTTTCTATAGTTGAACTACCACGTAAATCTTCTTTCCATTTGACGTTTTACTTTGGAGTGGCGATAATTCATTCTCATTAGCCTTCTGATCTAACAGTTAGAGCTACCCCAAAATGTGGAAAAGACACAAGGTGATTTAGTAAACGGAACTCTCTCTGATGAGCCTCCTGGGTCATATGCGAAGTAGCACATTGCTTTGATTAGCCGTATCTTTCTTTTCTCACCCCAAAATGTGAGGTGCAAATAACACTCCGGGCAGGGATATTGTATAAACTATCATAGTTTTATTCTCAAAGAGTCAGTGCTGCTTTAAAAGCCGTGCATTGTTTGAAGAGCTATTTTGTTATTATGAACTCACACACTATTACCTGGCTCTCTGTTGCAAAATAAATTTTTTATTAATCCCACGGCTTGCGTTTATTTGTACTTCTATTAATCATAAGATGCGATTCATTTATCCACAAGTAATATGTGAATATGATCTCTTTGCAAAAATAAATAATTACAAATAATGCCCAAGTGCCTTTTTCATAATCCCCACATACACGTTCTCCCACCACCACTCACCACTGTTCCCTCAAGAGAAGCAACCACTCCCAGTGGTGAAGTATGAGTACCTTTCAGGTTTTTTACTGTATGTGTGCCTACAATGAATCTGGACTTCTGAAATATATATATATATATGTTTTATGGCTGACTTTTACTTTTACTTTGTTTTTTCTCTAACAATATCTTGGGGAGTGCCTGGCTGGCTCAGTAAAAAGAGCAAGCTGTGAAATATTGACAGTTCACAGCTAAGTGCAGAGACACTTGATCTCAGGGTTGTGAGTTCAAGCCCCATGTTGGGTGTAGAGATTATTTAAATAAATAAAACTTAAAAAAAAAAAAAACCTTGGTGACTTTGTCTGTGGTAATACCTACATAGTACAACCTCAATCTTATTAATTGCTTCATAATATTTTTGGGTATGGATATGCTATTTATGTAATGTAATTATCCTACTATTGACAAACATTTAGAATGGTATCTATTCTTTCCATTTTTACCAGTCATGCTTCCCTGAATGCCCTAGGTACCATTCTTATGGTTACCAGATTTATCAAATCAGAATACAGCAAGGAATATACTCATGCAAGAAGTGATTGTTTATGTGAAACTCACATTTAATGAGCACCCTGTATTTTATCTGGCAACCTTGGTTTTTATGCAGATGTGCAAGTGCATATTTGATTAGATATCAAGAAATGGAATGGCTGGGAAAATGCTAATGGACACTTTCTCCTTTAATTTTGATAGTTTTTGCCTTCTATTCTCTTAAATCATAACATCAATTGATACTTTTGTGTTGTATTTTTCCCAGCTTCATGAGTTGAAAGCTAGTTAAATTTACTTTTTAATTACCCTCTTGGTGAATCTATATATAAAGAGGAGCATGCATATCTTAAGAGCAGAGCTTGATTATGCTTCACAATTGAACATGCCTGTAAAACCAACCCACAGATGGAGAACACAATGTTATCAGAGCCTCCTCTGGTTCCTCCTTCCAACAGCACAAAGCAGAACCAGTGTTCTGACTTCTAATGGCTTAGATTACTTGTGATGGTTTTGTTGGGTAAATTCTTTATATGAATGGAATCATAGCACATATATATCATTTTGTTTGTGAGAGTCATCCACATGCATAATTTTCAATCATGCATTTTCATTGCTATATAGTATTCATCTAATTTTAAGACTATAACTTTTCCTCTTAGTACTACTTTGGCTTCAGTCCAAAGGTTTGGGTCAAATAGTGTTCACATTTGTTCTCAAAGCAATTCTAAATGCTATTTTACATATTATTATTAATCCAATTATTACTTAGAATTGAATGTCTTTTAACAAATGGGCTTTATATTCTCCTCTTTCTCCTTTCTGTTGATCAATAGCTAATTTTTCTTGGCACACTGTTCCTTCTACCAGTTCAAAATATTACTCTTTTTCCTTTCAAAACCTTGAATTCCAATTTTTGATGAAACAAATATCTGTACTGCTCTGATGTTTGTTTGCTTGGTATATATATCCCCACCCCCGTTGCTCTGTTTAGGTGTACAGTAAAAACCTGCTTGGTGTATAGTTGGACTTGTGTTTCATTACCCAATCTTAAATCCTGCTTTCAAATAGGTGAATTTAGCCCATCCTCTCATATTATAAGGGCTGATTCTGAATTATTTTATTTCTATTTTTTAGTGACTACCCAGAAATTTAGGAAACAAATATATTTTTGCACAAATTTTAGAGTGAGTCTTGTAAAATCCTCTCCCTGAATTAATCAAGACTCTTGGCCCAATTGAATTTGCTGAATTAGTATTTCTACTCACCTACCATAATGATGTTCTCTTCTTAGTTCCACATTATTACTTCCTCTTCAAAAATCAATATTTGCTTGCACTTAGGTTTCTTTGATATCCATTGTTTTCTATATATCATCTATTCTTTTGGACCCCTTTTAAGTTCTTATTGATTATATCTCCTAATATTCCATTCGAAACGAGACTGTGGATATCTTATCTTGGACACTCATATTCTGGTATTGTCTCATTTTACTTTGTACTAATATTTGAGAAATAATCTTGCAGGGTAAGAATAACATGCTCCGAATTACCATACCTAAGGATTTTGAAAATATTTATCAATTCTTTTATTGTATCTAGTGATGACAATTAAAGTCTGTTGCCAAACAAATTCTCTTTCACTTTAAGATACTTTGTTTTATGTTGGGGTGTTTGACTTTTTGAAACTTTTACCTTTTTCTTCTTTTTCTTCTTGATTAGGACTCTGAAATTTCACCCATATGTGTTTAGGTTCATGGATGTTTTTGTTTGGAAGATAAATTACTAATTCATTTGACTTGGCACTCAAAGCCCCTTCTCAAACTGGAGATTGATGTATTATATTTATTCTGGATCATTTTTTTTATCATTATTTTACCATCTTGTTAATTTTATTCTCCCTACAATTCTCTTACTGCAATTCCTATTAGATGGTTGTCAGAAATACTAGAACTATCCTCCATAGCTCTTAAGTCTTTTGCATTTCCCATCTTTTCAACTTTTGTTTGCTGCTTTTAAAGAGATTCAAAGTGATACATGCACCCTGAGTTGATAGCAGCATTATTAACAATAGCCAAATTATGGAAAGAGCCCATCAAATGGTGACAGGATGAAGACATGATACATATAGTTACGTGTGTGTGTGTGTGTATATATATATATATATATATATATATATATATATATAATGTTATATATTATATATCCATAAAAAGGATGAAATATCTTCATTTGCAATGACATGGATGGATGGATGGATGGAGCTGGAGCTAGAGTATAATGCTAAGGAAAATAAGTAAGTCAGAGAAAGACAAATGCCGTATGATCTCACTCATATGTGGAATTTAAGAAACAAAATAAATGAACCAAGGTGGGAGGAGGAGAGGAAAACTGAGAAACAGATTCTTAACTATAGAGAACAAACTGATGGTTTCCAGAGGGGAGGAGGGTAAAATGGGTGATGAGGATTAAGGAGGGCACTTATGAGGAGCACTGGGTGATGTATGTAAGTGATGAATCACTGAATTCTACACCTGAAACTAATATGAAACTGTATGTTAATAACTAAAATTTAAATAAAACCTTGGAGAGCAAAAAAAAAAAAATAAAGATAATTTTTCAGTTCTATCTTGTAACTACAAATTAACTCTGAGATTAATTGTTGCATTTATTTCAATGTTCACATTGCCATTTTTGACATACATTGTTGTGGTTTTAGAGGCATGTATTTCATGTCTTTTGATATATTTCTACACTAAAATCTATTCCCCCTTCTCCCTACTTTCCTGAAACTCTGTTCTCTTATGTGTAACTTCTTCCACTTGTTTAATTATTTTCTTTTTTTCTATGCATATGATATAATTATTTTTTTTACCCATGTCTAGTCCTTGTTCTGTTTTTTACCAGCTTTTGAAGGCAATGGGTAAGGTGTGGGACCTGCCAAACTAGTCCATTTTAAATTAATAGTTATTTTATGATAACTCTGTCATTATGTTTGATGAGCTTAGAGTTTCAAAATTTGAAACCTAATAGGCAAAATACTCACATTTGAATGATTTTCTTACCCATTTAAAGAGATGCCATGTTTTTGATTTTCAAAAATAATGTTAATGATGCCATTTCTCACCTTAACCTTCATTTCTCCTGCTGCAATTCAAAGCCCTGTCTTTTTGCTAGGATCGGATGAAAATTTAGTCATTCTTTCTCTTCTAGTTAAGAATCCCTTGACAATGTGTGTTCTGATTTTTCTGGGGCCAATTTTTCTATTGCATCTTCTGGGTTCCTTGGAAAAGATGCTGATTCCCTGGCACATCTCTTGGAGATCCTTGCATAGGTAGTCCAAAGAGATTATTTTTATTAAGAGGTGTTCCAGGTAAATCTCATGATCTGGCAAATTTAGGATAAGCAATACCTTTGAAACAGAGGTAGAAATCCACAGAACCCGAACACTCATCCAAGTGGCGGTGAGGGGGAGAGGGCACTAATTTCATTTCACCAGAGTGATGAGATTAAATTGAATTTTAATCTCAGGTAAAGTCCTGGGCCCTTGTTGGGCAAACACTCAAACATCTGCTAAATGTGATATTTTAATCCCTAATTGGTGACGTTTACTGTGCTTTGTGGCACTTGTGATTCAAAATCATTTTTCTGACACTTGACAGAGAAGTTATGCGGTACTAAACTGCTTCCACCTGCTAAAATAGGTTGCATTTTAAGCAGGGTTAACTGAGGTGCACCATTTGGAAATATTTTGCAAAAATGCCTCAATTCTCTTGGGGAGGCAGCCTGCATGCTTTGTGGTTTCTGAGTGCTTCAAGGCTTAAACCTGATCTCCACGTCAATCAACTAGGAATCAAAAAGAAGACCGGATAACAGTTTTACTAATCTGAACAATTTTTGAACATGGCAGAGTTTTGTTGCCATTTGATATCACTGCACACTAGTTCTAGTACAGAATTTTATGACACACTGTGTAATATTGTGTCATTCTCAGAGGCTGATTGCCTTGACTTCACAGCAAGCGCTAATAGTTAATTTCAGCTAAAGCTGATAAAGATAGTTCTAGAAATGGTTTGAATCACGATAGTCAAATCCTGAAGTAAAAAGCTGCTTGTTTCCCAGAGTTTATCCTTATCAAGATGGGAGATAGACAAATGTCAAACAGTTTGAAGGTTTAATTTGTTTATAGCAGGAATCAAAACTTGACGAGTTCTGTGCAGGTTATTTATTTATCTGATTGTTTATTTGTGGGGCTGGGATAGAAGGGAAGGGGAGGAGAGAATACTCAAATTCCCTGCTTTGCATGTTGCAATGGGGATATTGTGACTATGCCATGCTGTATTCAGCACATGTATTTACTTAGAATTAATTAATTTTAAGTCATTATACATGAGTAAATATCAATTGTGGCTTGTTTAATATTTTCCATATTTCATGGAGGCAAAGAAAAAAGGGGAGTAGTTATGGGGGAAGAAGAAATGCTAGTTTAAAGGGAAAAGAAGATGGGGCATCTGGGTGGTGCAATTAAGTGGTTAAGTGTTGGACTCTTGGTTTTGGCTCAGGTCATGATCTCAGGGTCCTGGGATGGAGTCCTTAGTCAGGCTCTGTGCTCAGCCCAAAGTCGGCTTGAGATTCTTTCTCCCTCTGCTCTGCCCCTCCTGCTCATGCTTTCTTCTCTCTCTAAAATAAATAAGTCAATCTTTTAAAAAATACATAAAAGGAAGAAAAGATCAACTTAAACTAACTTTAATTTAGATCCAAGATTTGCCTTTTTCCCAGTGGCATATCTATACAACCCATGCTTGAGCAGATCAGACCCAAAACCTGGGGAAGGGCCCATCAGGTAATCCTGGGGCCCTGAAGAGAGGCTTCAGAAACAAAGTGCTTGAGGTTGTGACAGAAAAGGTAGTCAATGATAAAACTGAATAATTATACCATAGGAATTATATTGATTATTAATAATATTAAATAAAATAATCATAATGATAATAAAATATTCCTGCTTATTAAGAAATTGAATAGCTAAGGCAAAAATAGAAAAATACTATCTGTCTGTAACTTTGGGGATCAGGCTGATAAAATATTACCTTGCAGCGTGCATAGTTCTAATTGTTAGAATATGTTTCTTCCAAATATCAGAAAAGCCATCACTAACTGACATTGACTCGGGTGCTCCCTGCCCCTTTCTACAGAGAAAGAAAATGAGAAAGGAACGTAGAGCTTGATTCAGGATTTAGATCAAATGGCCAGGACACATTTTCTTTCCAATCTCTCTGCTTCCTCAGTAATGCTTGAAGTCTCACACAGAACCCCCACCCCTACCCCCACCACCTGTTAAACCAACATGGCTGCCAAGTTCAAAGGACTTTCTTCTCTTAAGATGACTTTAGAGTGGTGACATGTTTACCTTGGATGATGCTTAGAACAGGTTTTTTTGTTTTGTTTTGTTTTGTTTTTTTAGAGTGAAAGGGAAAAAAATCAGTATGAATTCTGCTTTACGTGTACATAAGAAGTATTATCTCTTACCAGAATGTTCCTAGGTGGTAGTGCTCAATGAGATCAAAAGTTATCACAGTGGTTGCGATTAATTGCTTTTTGAATTTTAGTTGTCATATCAGGATGCTCACTGGTACAAGGAATCTTATACTTACATCTTCTCCTCCAGGAATAATCATAATAGACTGGTGGAGATGGTGATGAAAGCCATGAATCATTCCTATAGTTTTAAAGAGTTTTTTCTTAGCCTATAAAGACAAAAGAACTCAAAGCCTTCCACAAATTGAGAGCTTGGGAACTCTAAAATTAGACCCCATGAGCATTAGTTTCTTGAAGCACAAATGGGGATGATGGGGATGATGAAACTGCCTGGCCAGGGCTGTGCTGGAGATTGAAATATGTGCTGACTCAGTGAATATACAAGTGCATTTGCACTGTTCAAGTGCCATAAAAATTTATAAAATCACTTTGAGTAATGCCCCAATACATCCACTAATCTTAGGTATAAAGATTTTTTTTCCTGAACATAATAGGTAGCTACTTTTTAATATGATGCATTTTGGTCCATAATCCCTACAAAATTTCATTAAATTTCATTACAAATCACAAAGCATAATTCCACTGGGAAACCTGGGCTGCTGCTTATCTTTCTGGGTTCATGGTAAAGAGCTCAATCACAGTGGGTTTATGTTGCGTTTCCATAGTACAGCACGTCTGGTGTGGTGGGAAGAAAGCCAGGCAGGATATCTTGAGCCACAACTTCTGGTGTGGTCAGGAACTATTGTGAAACATTTCTGGGGCTCATTTTCTTCATCTGTAAAATTCAAGGGAGACATTATAGGATCTCTTACATCATTTCTTCTTTCAGGGTTCTATTATTCTACACTATTACCAATTTGGTCAAGATCAGACACAAGTTTTAAAGACAAAGAGGCAGATAGGAAGATATTGATCATTGGCTGGGAGGAGAGACCTCATTTCAACAAAGAGAATCTATGTTGGGAACATAAAAATAAATTTTGAAAATCACAGCTACTTAACATTTGGAAATTTACATCCTTTTGGTCTAAAAAATGTCAAAATAATCTGCCCTAAAATGCAAATTATACCTATACAATTGCCCAGAGCTGTGTGTAATACAAATAAAAATTATGCCTTTAAATGACATATTACATGGAATATTTTATCAGAGATAGCCTATAATAACTTTCCTAATCAAATGATAAGGGGAATGTTACTGAACTTAATTCAATATTTAGTCCTTTTACTATACTATTTCTAATAAAATATGTTTGTGCTGAAACCACCAGATGATTCTTCTTAAACAACAATTGTTAAACTTTGAAGGAAATTGTTATTATAATATCTCTAATCCTTATTTAATTCCAAGCACATGGTGCTATAGCATTTAGAAAACCTTTCACTTGGTACCTGGGTGGCTCAGTGAGTTAAGCATCAGACTCCTGATTTTGTCTTAGGTCACAGTCCCGGGATCGTGAGATTGAGCCCTTCATGGGTCTCCGTGCTGGAGGTAGAGCCTACTTAAGATTTCTCTCTCCCTTTCCCTTTGCCCCTCCCCCTTGCTAACATATACCCACAAGCATGGGATCTCTTACAAAAATAAATAAAACAATAAAGAATATTTTCCAACTCTTATTATTACTACTGCTATTTTTATTATTTCTCCTTGATAGCATTTATCCAGTGCTGTGTGCTATGCACACTACTAAGAACCTTATTTCATCTAACCTCAGGATAGTATTCTATAGCCAATTCTATTTTTATCCTCAATCCATGGCTTAGGAAACTGAGGGTCAGAGAGTTGAGATAACATACCCTGGAACATAGAGTCATTAAATTGCTTCTGAGGAATCAAACCCAGTATTCAATACAATCAGACCTGAGTTCATATTTCCAAGCTTTTGGAAGTTAAAAGAAACCAACATTCCTTGAATGCTACTATATAATAGGAATTTCACATTCAATGTCATTTATTGGATAAAATTATGTAACACTGTCTTAGTCCATTTGGGCTGTTATAACAAAATTACCATTTGGGGCACCTGGGTGGCTTAGTGTTTGAGCATCTACCTTTGGCTCAGTTTGTGATCCCAGGGTCCTGGGATCAAGTTTGACATCAGGCTCCCTGCAAGGAGTCTGCTTCTCCCTCTGCCTATGTCTCTGTTTCTCTGTGTCTCTCATGAATAAATAAATAAAATCTTAAAGAAAAATAGAGTTTCAAGACAAAAGACACAGAAACTTTCACTTTAAGTTTATTATCATAGGTTTGGATGTGAAAATGTGTGACTTATTTTGACCTATAAGTGCTTAAATCATTTTTAGAAAAGTATAAGTGAATTATAAAAATTCCTTTGAAATCCACCACTTAGATTACATTGTTTTCTATTTTAAACATTAAACTTATGAACAGTTTCTGAAACCCATAGTTTTAAGTTAATTTTTTATCTTTTTATTTAATTTATAAGAATAAAATATTAAAGTTTCTTTTTAATTTTTTTACATTTTTTAAATTCAAATTCAATTTACCAACATATAGTATAACACTTGGTGCTCATCCCATCAAGTGCCCTTCTCAGTGCCTGTCACCAGTTACATCCCCCCACTCACCTCCCCTTCCACAACCCTTTGTTATATTAATTTTTAAAAAACTAAGTTAATAGATTGTCTCCAACCAATGGCCAAAAGTAGTTCTTTCATCTGTAATCCATGGACTTATATATTTGAGTTTAGCAAGAGAGTTCAATGACTTAAAAAGTGACAAAATGCTAATATTTGTTCACTATATTTTGACCAAAATTATTTTAGCTCTGTGCATATAAGGTAACTACTTAGTTCCAGTCATTGGGTGGCATCACATAACTCATGAATATTACCAGCATTTGCTAAAGTGTAAGAATCTGTTCCTTTTACTTCTTAAAAATTTTTTACAGATTTATTTATTTATTTATTTATTTATTTATTTATTTATTTATTTAATATATATATAGAGAGAAAGCAAAGCAAGGGGAGCAGCAGAGGGAGAGGGAAAAGCAGACTCCCCATTGAGGAGGGAGCCCAACTCGGGTCTCAATCCCAGGACCCTGAGATCATGACCTGGGCTGAAGGTAGATTTTTTAGTGAGTGAGCCACCCAGGTGCCCCAGAATGTGTTATTTTTAATTAATACTTTTGAGGGATAATTTATACACAGGAAAATGGATCCATTTTAAATACAGCGTTCAATGAGTATTGATGAATATATACTCTTATGTATACTCACCATCTAATCAAGATATAAACATTTCCACCACTCCAAAAAGTTTTCTTGGGCCATTTTGTAGTCTTTTTCCCTAAAACCATAAACCTAAGTAATCGTAGTCTGCTGTTTCTAGGGATTAGATTTTCTTTTAACAAAGTATCACATAATTGGAATCATATAGTAGGTATTCTTTTGCATCTCGTTTCTTTTGCACAGCACAACCTGAGAGATTCTCCCATGATGTTCCTTGCATTAGTCATTTGTTACCTTTTATTACTGAATATTTTCCCATTTCATGTGTTGATGGACATGTGGGTTGTTTTCAGTTTTTTGAGGTTTATGAGCAAAGGCTACTGTTAAAATTGATGTGCAAGTCTACATGTGGACATAGGTTTTATTTCTCTTGAATACAGAGTTAAGAGTGAAATTGGTGGACCATGTGATATATTTATGTTTAACTTTATTTACAAGTTGCCAACCTGCTTTTCTAAAAGTGGCTTTAGCATTTTACATACCCATGTGGAATTCAGTGGTGTTCCAGTTGCTCCAAATCCTCAGCAACACTTGACCCTCTCAATCTCTCTAATGTCAGCCATTTGAGCATACACGTAGTGATAGGTCCCTGCGGTTTTACTGTGTGCTACCCAGATGACTAGCAATGCTGACATCTTTCCATGTCTTTATTAGAAAATTTATACCTTCGTTTATGAACTGTCTGGTCAATATATTCTGCATTTGTTTTGGATTCTCTGTTTTCTTGTTTTTTAATTCCAGAAGTATATATTCTAGATACATGTTATTCTCACTGATATGAATTGTGAGTATTTTCTTTCAGTCTGTAGCCTACATCTTCCTTTCTTTAATAGTATATTTAAAAAAAAAAAAACAGAACTTATTTTTAAAGATTTATTTATTTATTTGAGGGAGAGAGAGGAAGAGGAGGAGGAAGGGGCAGAGAGAGGGAGGGAGAAAGAGAATCCCAAGCAGACTCCATTTTAAGTGCAGAGCTCAATGCAGGGCTCAATCTCATGACCCAGAGATCATGACCTGTGCCAAAACCAAGAGTCAGACCCTTAACTGACTGTGTCACCCAGGCACTCCAAAAAGAAGATAATTTTAATTTGAAAGAGCTATAATTATCATTTTTTTCTTTTAAGGTTTATGTCTTTTTTGCCCTATGAATCATTTACCTTATGTTTCCACATAGAGGTTTTACAATTTTAGCATTTCCATTTAGGTCAATGATCCATTTGGAGTTCATTTCTGTGTTCAGTTCATGGTGTGAGGAAGGGGTCAAGGTTAATTGCTTTTCCTAATGGCTATCCAGTTGTTCTAGCACTATTTGTTTAAAAAGACTCTTCTCTCCCCCCATTAGTTTATCTTGTCACCTTTACCAAAAAGCAATTGCTCATAGATGTGAGCTTGTTTCTAATCTTGTTGTGTCCCAGTGATCTATATATCAATCATTATGTCATTACCAGGACTTAGAACATCACTTGGTAAGTAATCACTGTACAATATACATTAATTGATAAAACAAATGAAACCTAATAAGTGGATAAATTAGTTTGTGCATATTTTAAATAGACATAGTGATCCACTAAGCCCACCGGTCCCTGTATCCATTGGAGCAATAGCTCTCAGCCACCATGTGGCAGGACCTTATCTCTTCACTAGTCTCCCTAGGAGTCTCCAAGGAAGAGGAGGAGGATATGTGTATCACCACCTGGGCTTCCACTCTTTTTTGCTCTAGCTAATGTCCTCTTCCTCCAGGGCCATGAACTGTTCATGTACACACTGGACCTCCCCTTAACCTCTGATGTTTTCAGGCATTTGTTTTCAGCACTGCTGCTCTTCGGTCTTCTTTTTCATGCATCCTCTCCTTAAGCCACTTGATGCTTCAATCCTACCAACAAAGATGCTCTATTTAAGCTGCCCTCAGTGATATTGACCTGACCTTGATCACTGGTGTCCCTAAAAATCTCTCTCTCTCTCTTTCTTTCCCCAGGTCTGTCCACTTTCTCCTGAGAAGAGTTCTTCATCTCTATTAATGTAACAGTCTTTGGTTTTGTAGTGTAACTTATGTGAATGTGTGTGTGTGTTTTTGTGTGCACTTGAGAGTAGAGGCTAAGCTGTATCAGGGTTATATTCATCAACAGTGTCTTTCAGCACCACTGATTTTTCTTCTTAGGGAGTCCATGGTCTTTACCTACAAAGTTGGCTTTCCTCAGACCTCCCTCACTCTGGTTTGTCAGCCTTGTCTTATATATTCAAACCTAATCATAGACAAGTTTTAAATGGAGTAACTATCCCACTTGAAAGTCATTTTTCTTTAAGGGAATACAAATGACAAATAAATATATGATAAACATTCAACTTCATTATTTTCAAGTAAGTTTAACTTTTTCACTTAGTTTTCTGGTTAAAAAACATCCAAAGATTCTGCTCAAGGAAATCTAGAAAAACCACATAACACATTACCTAGAGTGTACTGACATTTATGATTATAAGACACTGATTAAAATTAAGGTAGCAGCCTATTTAAGCAGGTGTTTCCTGAGATGCATATTCACATTCCTGCTGAACTAGGGAAGGTTTTTTTTTAATTGAATTTAATGCTTTGGTTTACCATTTTCACTTTAGACCATATATTTCACATTCCCACCCTCAATAATGAGAGTGACTATTTACCTAGAGCCTCTCCAACAGAGCATGTGGACAAACTTCTAGATTTTTGCTTGAATATGGGTGAAAACCAATACCTCAATTTAGATTTAATTTACATTTCTTTTCATATGATAAGGGCTACTTCAATTTCTTATTCTGTAAACTTTCTATTCATACTTCTAGTCCATTTTTTATGATTATCCATTTCCTCTCTATTTTTACAAGTTATTTATATCATAGAAAGATGGACTCTATATGAGAAATAAATTGCTAATTTTTCCTGTTTGTTGTCTTTTTTTTTTGCTTGTGACATGTTTTATGGTGCATATATATAGTATGTATTATCAGTATGCTTTAATGTATATAATATATATTATATGTTATATGTTCTAACATGTACTATGTATGACATTTAATATAAATATACATATTTGCTTGTATATATGCATATATATATTAAATAATCAAATTTATTAATACCCTTTCCTCATTGCTTCATGAAATAAAGTCATAGTAATAGGGGCTCATGGGTGGGTTAGTCAGTTAAGCAGCCAGCTCTTGATTTCTGCTCAGGTCATGATCTCAGGGTCATGGGATCAAGCCCTGTCTTCTCAACATCATGTTCAGTGGGGAGTCTTCATGAGATTCTGTCTCTCCCTCTCCCTTGGCTCCTCCTAACACTCTCTCTCTCATCCTCTCACTCCAAAATCAATAATTTTTTAAGTCATACAAATAAAAATTCCCACCCTTCCATGCTCTAAGTAATTTACCCATAATTTCCTCTATTACCTTATTCTTTTTTTTTTAAGATTTATTTATTCATTCAGAGAGAGCGAGAGAGAGGCAGAGACACAGGCAGAGGGAGAAGCAGGCTCCATGCAGGAAGCCCGACGTGGGACTCGATCCCGGGTCTCCAGGATTACACCCCGGGCCGCAAGCGGCGCTAAACCGCTGCACCACCAGGGCTACCCTTATTCATGTAGAACTTATTCTCGTATAAATCTGAGGAATAAATTAAATTCAACAAGTTCTCCAGATATTCCAAGACATCTTGTAAAAAAAGGTCTATTTCTTCCCTAAGTTTGATGCCATGTTTTATTGTGCAATAATTTCCATACACAATTAATTCCATCTTGACTTTCTATTCTCTTTCTTTGGTTATCTCTCAGCATAGCAATTCCAAACTGCTTTATTTATAGGGGTTTATAATATATTTTGATGCCTAGGAAAGCATGTCTCCCTTTCTTTTTTCTTTCTTTCTTTTTTTTTTTGCCTATGTTTAACATAAAATTTACAACTAATCTATCATTAGAAAAAAATTTGACTTTGTAAATTGAGATCTAAAAGGTTAAATGTAACTGACATGTTTATGTATATCCTATGTAATGATCAGTTAAATATTTTATCATAAATTTCAGTTAAGCAAGATGAATAAGCTCTAGAGATCTGCTGTACAACATGGTACATGTGACCAATAATAATGCAGTGTACACTTAAAAATGTGTTAAGAGGGAAGATATTATGTTAAGTGTTCTTGCTAAATAAAATAAAATAATATGTGTGTATATATATATATGCTTTTATATCTTTAAAATTTTGTAACTTCTTAATGTAGATTTTTGGACATAAAAACAAAAATTCTTTAAATACAAGAATTCTATTGGAAATGTTTGTAATGGATAATAGTGTTATGTAGGGTGATGTAAACTATAAATGCCTTTTCACAAGATTAGCCTCATCTCACACATACACACACACACACACACACACACGCAGAACCTAAACAGGCAATGTCGTCTACACTTTTAGACTGTAAATGCAGTCTCTTAAAATTGTGTTCTTTTGTGAATTCTTGGGTCTTTAAGCAGTATGGGGATGTAATTTAATAAATCCCACCATATGTAATATTCTTAGGTATCTAATGACTTTGCTAATTATTTATTTGCTGAATAGCCTAAAATATCTCCCTCTGGTGTAGCCAATTTTACGGCTGTAAATCAATCAACCAATACAAGCAAACTTACTTTTAAACTTGATTTAACTGAGGAGAGTGTGGAAAGCACCTGAAAAATGCACCTTCTAATAAGTTGTAATGTAAAACGGCATTAGTTTATATGCTAGTATCATTAATTATCTTTTTTAACAATAGAAAATTGGTTGGAGAATCATAGATCTTCATTTATAAGACAGAGTGGTATAACAATATTCTATGAAATAGCATGATTTATTGAACCTGGGAATTTCAGTAAAAGGCTGAATGCCTTTCAAATCCAGTAAGAACTGTCTCTTTGATTATCACATTTGATCTAGTGGGAACTGTCACTGTTCCCTGCCAAGAAAATATGTAATATAACTTCTGCAAAACCTCCATGACTTCCTGTCTATCACGGAGCTTTGTGAATCATTTATTCCCCCTCTCTTTGAAAATGTGTGTTAACCAGGATGCCTCTCCATATTTCCAGACTGGCTGCCTTGTGAAGCAAAACAAAGAGAGACTCAAACTTCACAATTGCCAATAATGAGCAATCATTACTCAAATTACTCCAAGCACTGATTAGGTTTAAAGTAATGAAGAAACCACCATAATCAATCATCATCAACCCAAAGGAAGTCAATCCGTGTGGAAAGACCCTAGGAACTAGCACAGGGCTCCACCTACAGGGTTCCAGGGACAGAAGGATAGCAGGCTGGCTTCAGGCCACAAGTACCCTGCGCTGTGCATTTCTTCTCTATGTTGGCCACCCCGACTGCCTGCCCAGAACTTTAAAAAGAGGAAAGCTAAATTCATTGTCTCTTTTTAATGGAATCTCTTTCCAAACAAGCAGTCTTGATTGAAGCACAGCATAAATTGTGGTGTTGTCACACATGCCATTATTAAAAAAAAAATGCAAGTCTTAAGGTAATTATGCCTACACACAGTAAAGATTAGATAGACACATAGGTAGAATGATCGACTAATTTGACTGATGGAGAATAAAACTTCCAACTGCACTATGGTGGATGTTCAGCCACTTTAGTTTACCAGCATTGAGGGGTTCCTGGAATATGGAATCCTATTTTAAAAACAGGACAGTCTTGGCAAACTATGTTAAATTGGTCACCCTACTATGTTACCAGCTGCCCAAAGAGGTAAGGTTTTTAACTCAATTTATATACATTATGGTGGCCATATTGTGGCCATTGGAAGGCATTGGAATAGCATTAAGTAGCAATTTAAGGAAATCCCTTTTGTCTCCTTTTTACTACAGGGAACAACTTTCTAAGTGAGCATAAAATTTCCCTGGTAAGTACCTGTGCAACATTTGGTTTCCACAATTTCAGCAGGAAAATTGCAGTGCCAAGAAATCCATCCCTGCCATGTTTTAAGTTTTGCCATACTTGTCGATTTATTGGGATTCTGCATATCTGAAAAAGTTATAATGACACATTTGAGTACAAGAATGAGTCAGCTTAACAGACCCCAAGAAGGTCATATAAAAAACTACAGTTATCAAATATACCTAGAAGATTTATGATTACAAGTGAATACACACCTACATACAAACTCAGGGGGGACACCTCCACAATATTTAATATTTGTTATTTGTTAGTCCATTTGAAAGACAACTGGTTGTATCCTAATACCATTTTACTGTTTACTAAGAGGACACCATTTAAAGGAGAAATTGACTGTTTACCTATTTAAATGTATATGTATATGTGTGTTTAGTTAGTCTAATCTTTGATGCATAATGAAAATAAGAGGTGAATATATGCAATCCAATTTTTTGCAACATTAGATTGTTTGCAGAAGTAACAGAAAACCAGAAAGTTTCAAAAAGATGGATTATTTTTAAAAATATTCTTGAAAATATTTATGAAAATGGTATGCTAATAGTGCCCATAATTGAACCGCATTGTCACAGGCCACCTCTAAGAGCTACGTACTCAGAGACGATGACAGAACTAGTCTTTTTATATGAAAAGTTTCCACATTACCCTTATTTCAAATGTATGTGGACCGTCCATCTTTGACAACAATAATAAATTATTTCCATGGTAACCCAGAAAAGAGCCAAGTAGATGTCATCTCAGCCTAGCAACAAAGAGGATTACAGAGGAAGTTCCTTGTCAGTGTTTTAGTCAAGATACTGCATTGTAAACATTTTAAAACTAAATTATCATGACAGTGACTGAGGGTTATCAACTATAAAAAAATGAATTGTCAAAAGATAGGTAAATTATATTTTTGGCAAAATTAGAAACAACAAGGATGGAAAAGAAAACATTACTATGCATATATACGTTATGTGTATTAGGACCAGAGAGTGACTTGGGCTCTGAACAGTAAATTAATAAAAAAACTAATAGGAAAAATTAATAACCATCTTTTGTCAAAATGTCAAACCCCAATGAGGAGTTTGTGCCGAAAGACACTGTTAAGGCACAGATTCGATTTCCATTTACAGCTAACAGCAAGAACATTATGGCAATTGATCTGTCATTCTTTTAGGTAGTTCTGTTAATCTTGAATTTCAAAATATTTCATTATTTGGTAGATCCACGCTTGCTTATTTTTTTGCTTTTAATTAAGCATACCTACTCTTGACTGGACAATAGTCAGATTATGAATCTGAATTCCAGTTATTTTGAAATATTTACCCTCAAAAGTGGTGCTTTAAAACTTCACAACATTTATAGTGGTTATTCAGTCTTGGAGAGGTTACTGGCATTGTTATGGTAATAACACACATTCTTATATAGAAATTAAACTGTCATTCCCCTTAATTCATATTAATACATGTAAATAATGCTAAATTCCAAAAGGGTTACATTTTGTAATAAACCGGTATTGGGACTCCAGAAAGATAGCACAGGTCAGGACTATTTTGAAAGTTTACAGTTTTTTTCCTATCGATTGTCCAGATGAGCTGAATCCGAATCTTTGAATAACTGGGGACAATGAGTCAATGAGAAAAGATGAAGCCACATTTAACACAAAATCATAGTTAAGATAACATTCAACACAAAATCACAGTTAAAAATAATAGTAGCAATTATTATAATATGACGATAGCATTGACTGAATTCTTACAAGTATTCGTCACTCTTCTCCATACTTTGCATACATTATCTTATTCATTGTTCACACAACCAGTCCAGGGTATTTATTCTTACTCTCTATTTTCTGAGTAAGGATACTGAATAACTCGGCTAAGGTGAAAACAATTCAAATGCAGACAACAGAATCAAATTATCTCTTGTGGGTTATCTGGATCCAAGGCATGGAGAGCAGCAGTTTGTAGGATTGGTGTACCTCTCTCAATCCAGGTACCACTGATGAGTCAGGGAGGTCTCGGGGGCCCGAACCTAGTCCTGTCGGGAAACCATAAAGATTGGTGATCAGACTCACTTCTCTGTTTAAAGCGGGGGCTGGAAATTCTGAAGACTCAGGACATTTTGCCTGTCGGGAGGGCAGTCACAAATTGCTTGTTCACTGCTACAATTGAGAGTTAATCAAATGCTAGGGAATCATATGTGATAATACCAGTGCAGGTTCACTTAGGGAAGGAAACAGACAGGAGCAGGAAGGAAAATAAATCTACACATTGAGTCTATACTTTTCATGTTTCCTCAAATATAGTCAAAACCTACTAAATCCCATAGTGTAATAAAATCTGATTTCATGGAAATTTGATTGCAGTTTTACTATTTAAAAAAAATCTTTGAACCAGATGAATAGTGCAGAATACACAATAAAACAGAAAAAAATAAGTTTCCGAGAACATGGCAGTATTATTAAGGAAAACTCTCTGGCACAGGCCTCATGTGGCCAAGCTGTGTGTAATTTTAATTCTTTTTCCCTATTATTTTTTCCTGTCACAATGTTGATAATGTTATATTCCCTGATCTGCTGTATTAGTAGCACTATTATAAGTGACACTAGACCTGGTATATAATTTTATATCTATATTAATTGCACCAATGTAAGATATAATAAATATAATTTAACAGACAGTGTTGAGGGCTAACCTTTAAAACTCTTTAACAAGCAAAGTCTCCAAAGAGAGAAGAAAAAGTAATTCACCCTCATTTAACATAGTAGAAAGTAAAATTATCTGTCATAAATGCCTTAAATCTAAACTTCATGTTTTGAAATGTTCTGTTCAAAAATAATCCAAAATTCCATTTACACATAAAAAGCTCATACAAATCAATACAAAGAAAAAAAAGACTGCTCTCCCCACCCCCACCAAAAAATGTTAGACAACCCACAAAAATGGCTAAAAACAGAAATTTCTTGCCATTGTTAATGAAGGAAGAAAAATAAACTAAAGCAACAATCAGATAATGTATTTGTTGTTTGTTTTGCCTATTAGCAAACGTTTAAAGATGATGGGGTGCACTTATGCAGGTACACCTTTTTAAAAAGTAATTTGGCTTAATGTATTACAATTTCTTTCTTTTTAAAAAAAAAAAATTATTTATCTGAGAGAGAGCTCAAGCAGGAAGCAGGAGGCAGAGGGAGAGGGAGAAACAGAGTCCTCACTGAGCAGAGAGCCCCATGCAGGGTTTTATCCCAGGACCCCAGGATCATGACCTGACTTAACCCACTGAGCCACCCAGGCACCTCTGATGTATTACAAGTTCTTAAATGCACATATTCTTTTGTTCACTAATTCTATTTCTAAAGACTAACCCTCATAAAAATATGAATGAATGAGAACAAATTTTACTACAAAGATATTCATATAGAATTATTTTCATAGGGAAAACCTGGGAAAAAAAAACAAATAGTGGGCAAGAAGTATTGTTGTAGGCTAATGTAGTAATAATAGCTATCACTCATTTATCAAATAATCGTTAGGTGTCTGGGAATGTGCCAAATGGTTTACTTACATGATCTCAACACTCCTAAAAACCCTATGAAGTGGATATCATTTCTCCATTTTCCAGAGTAAGAAACGGAGCTCAGAGAAATAATGAAACTTTCCCAAGACACCTAAGAAATATGTGACTGGTTCAGGATTCAAATCAGACTCATATTATTGCAGACTCTGCATTCTTACCAATACCCAGTACTGCCACTTATATAATAGTTCCATGTAGTTCCATGTAGTTAATTAAAGTGAAGCTTATAGAGGGCCTTTAATGACCTGACAAAAGCATGATGGAGCATCAAGACATAAAATATGACATGACATATGCATTGAGCTAGTGGTCATTGAACATATATTATGTTCAAGGCACCTGTGACCTCAGTTGAAAAGAACACAGTAGGATCAACTATTTAAAAAAAAAAAAAAACCTTAAAGAAAACATTACTTAAATACATGAGGAAAGATCATTTGCTGAGCAGCAAAAAAATCATGACGTTTTAGACACTTTCTGATTCTTCTCTATATTTTCTGAGTATTCAAAATGGAAAAACAGCTTTGTGGAGTCCCAAGGAGCATGATTACGTTACTACCCCACCTCAGTCCCTTGGTAGGCTGGGCAGCTGAAGACCGAGAAACTTTTAGATTCATTTGTACACACCAAGTTTATTTCTTGTTTGGTTATTCGATGCCAGATGATATATTTGTTTTTGCCAACCCATAATAGTATCAGCTCAGCCAAAATGGTGCACTCATTTTCCCATGGCTCCCACTAATCCATGGTATTTTCACACCAGATCCCCACAATTCAGCTACCTTTTAGTGTACCTCTCAATGTGGGTTCCTCTCCCTTACTGTTTTCTTGATATGTTCACTTAAGAAAGACAATGACAAGCTCCCTTTAAAACCAACCAAAACTTTTCCACACCAACCTCCCAGAAAACAATTCCAGGAATACCAAGAATTCCAAGGTAGTGAATATCAGTAAATATGCAATGCACATCTAATTCACTGACTTTTTTAAAAAGGATTTTATTTCTTTATTTGAGAGAGAGAGAGTGAGCATAGGCAAGGGTGAGGGCGAAGAGGGAGAAGGAGACTCCCTCCTGAGCAGGGAGTAGAATGTCAGGCTTGATCCCAGGACCCAGAGCTCATGACCTGAGCTCAAGGCAGATGCTTAACCTACTGAACCACCCAGGCACCCTCATTGACGTTTTAATAATTTAAAAATGTGTATATTTTTATGCATATCTTGCGCAGCTTAAATCAGTGTATCGACTAGATTAAAATTCTGTGTCAAGATTTGTAGTCTCTCTACCACCAAAAGCCAAAGTTGTTAAGATCCAAAAGATTCTACCTGCTCTTGTCCTTTACCCCCGATCACTCCCACCTTGCTGAGCTCATCCCTCTTCCACATTCTTCCTTGATGCCTGCCAGTCAGCTGCAAGGTTTCCACCATCTTCCTCCAATGCACCAAGTCCACTCCCAGATAAACTCTTCATGTTTCCATTCCCTTTGCCTGTCATGCTTGTTTTCCAGCTTGGTTAACTTCTGAGACTTCTTGGAGCTTCCATGGGGCCTGTCCTAACTACCTTAATTACCGTTTTAAATTTGTCAGCCCCGATCCCTTTGAATTCCTCATCCACTTCCCTTTAATCCTGTGTGTAGCTTTTTTTTTTCTTTTTTTCAATTAGGAGCACTTACTTATGACCTTGTAACATTACATATTTTACTCATGTATTATCTTCCCTATTTATTGTTTCTCTTCCACCATTAGAAGGTAAGCTCCTCATGGGCAGCCACATTTTTATCTCTGTTTTTAACTGATACATATATCAACAGTTTAAATATGCACATATACCAAACAGCCTCTGCCATATACAGGTATTCAAAACATGCTGGTTGGATGAATGACTCTTATTGCTGGCTGATGTACAGATGTAAGTGCCATTTGTCCATATCAGATTCAAGTCCAAGGCCAGCTCCTGCTAGTCACTTCACAGCTATAGCTCTTTTTTTTTTTTTTTTTTTTTTTTTTTTAAAGAAAATAAAGATATCTACATCCCTAATTCTGTATTGGCACCTCGTAAGTTACAATTGTGAAATACTCATGGCTGTTGACTTACAGGGTATTTCTTAAAATGTGCATTTCCATCTTTTTAAATATTTTATTTATTTAAAAGAGAGAAAGAGAATGAAAGAGAGAAAATTAGCAAGGCGGTGGGGCAGAAGGAGAAGCTGAGCAGGAAGCCCCATGTGATGCTTGATGCCGGGAACCTGGGATCACGACCTGAGCTGAAGGCAGATGCTTAACTGAGAGAGCCACCCAGGCATCCCTCCATGTTTTTTTAAATATTTTATTTGTTTATTGGGGGGGGGGGAGCAGAGGGGGAGGAGCAGAGTAAGAGGGACAAGCAGACCCTGTGCTAACTGTAGAGCTTGACTTAGGGCTCGATCCCAAGACTCAGAAATCATGACCTAAGCCTAAACCAAGAGTCAGACATTTAATTGACTGAACCTCCCAGGCGCCCCTAAATGCGCATTTCCATCTTTTACTTCATGCACGACCAGAAATTTGAGGAAGCTGCCTCAGTTTCTTTTGTGAACCCAAAATTAATCTTGAGCCCATCATTCATTCCCCTCTCACACATGCTTCTGTATTCCTAAGCTGTGGCCCATTTTAGGAAAAGTTTGCTCATAGTATAGGAACTTCTTCATTCATCTGCCCATTGTCAATGAATGATGCCTCATTAGACAAATCACTCAGAACACTGATGAGGTTTTCCTGAACACAAAGGCCAGCTCAATCGATCATCTTCCCACCTGTGGCTCTTGAGTGAACAGCCAGGGGTTAATCCAGCTCTTAGGGTCTCCATTGTGTCAGCAAAAATTACCAAGAAGGTGGCTAAATTGTCAATAGAGCACAGAGACAATTAGTTAATGATTAGAGAGCCAGCAGTTGGGAAAATTGATAATAAAATTAGCCATCTTGGGTACATTTACATACATGTAAAAAATCTATACAGTACAGTAAAAAGTTTATAACCACAGAGAGAAAAATGATGTGCCCTGAAACCAAATTAAACAAGAGAATTTAATGGTGAGTGGAAATGTGCCTAACTTGGTAGAAGGTCATAGCAATGTGAGAAGAGTGCAGGGGTACCTATTAAGTAGGTTAATTATTAACCCCCAACCATGCCACTCTCTTTACTTTCCACATAAGACTTTCCTTCTGAAGTTGGATTTATTTATTGATTCACTCATTCATTCAGTTTATATTTATTGATAACCAGTTATGGGCCAGACAGTTTTAGGCACCAGGGAAAACAATGTCAAATAAGATAGGCTTGCTCTCTGCCCTTAAAGAGATAAAAGTCTGGTAGAAAAGTCAGGTTTTAAAAAGAAAAGAACTATGAAACATAATAAATTGTTGCAAATGTGTTAAAAATACCTTTAGTGTATTCATTTAGGAGAATGGAAGGGCTCTTCAGATTGTTATGATAAGATATCAATAATGGAAATTTAAAGTATGTGTTATAATACATTTTTCTCCTTAAAACCTGCGGTTCGGGAACCCTGGGTGGCGCAGCGGTTTGGCGCCTGCCTTTGGCCCAGGGCGTGATCCTGGAGATCCAGGATCGAATCCCATGTTGGGCTCCCGGTGCATGGAGCCTGCTTCTCCCTCTGCCTCTCTCTCTCTCTCTCTCTGTGACTATCGTAAAAAAAAAAAAAAAAAAAAAAAAAAAAAAGGATAATAAAAAACCTGCGGTTCTTGGATGTCCCTCTGCAGGTAACGTGGTGTTTCTAACAGCAAAGGGACTGGAATGAGGTGGATGCTGCCTTGACTGTTGGGAGTGTCAGAAGTGGGGAAGTTAGCTTGGATTTATCTTGCCTTATTTAAAATTCTGCTGGGGCTGTAGCCTAAGGGTGTATCTACAGTCACTGAAAAACGATGGGGGTGTCTGAGGTCATTTTTCTGACAGTTTGCAAATCACTTGAACCTGCTGTTACCATTTAAACGGCAGCAGTGGGAAATCGTGCAAATTCAAAGTAACACTGCACTAGCAACAAGCAAAGATTTTCCAATGTTAGAAGGATTGCACCAAGCAGAGATGCCACAGCACTTCGTGTCACCTTGGACAAAATGCTTCTGTCCTATGCCAAGCACTGAGTAAATTGTCAGAAAATTCAAGTCATGAAGTCACAGGGACAGAGAATCCTAGGAGCTAGAAACAGCTTTATTGAAATCACTCACTCTCCCATCATTTCACAGCAAAGTCTTGATGGCTAAGTTCCTTGGGGGAAGATCTGGCCTAGAACCCCCTCCCGTCTCTAGGCCCTGATCAGGCCCAAGTCAGGGAGTCAGAGGCCAGGTGTTTCATGGCTGAAGAGGATGAAATTTCAGTTTCCAGCTAAACGGAAACCTGTTACATCCATAGACATAAGTACATGCAATTTCATTTCAAACCAACATTGTTCCTCTAACTCACATTCTCAAATCCCGGAGTAAAATATACTTCTGCCAAATTTATTTTTGCTTCCCTACAGGCCCATTTATGTACAATTAAATTGATTATCCAGCCAATTCTTCCCATATGAAAGCAGAAAACTGATTTAGCTGGTGGTTTTCATCTGTTAATTGGATTCTTAGTGCAAAGACACATCTTACCTCTTTTTCTTTTCTTATTTGGGGTAAATACATGAAAAAGTAATTTTTCAATTTAGGATCTCAACTCATTCTCCTAAAAATAAAGCTTTTTATTATTACTACAAAGTTGATATCTCTAGCTGTGAAATTATACTGATTTTTCTTCACTATTTTCTAAATTTTGCTGCTGTTGGGGCTAATATAGACATAAATAAAGCCATGTACTACATGGATTATTAATAAAGTTATATAATTCCATTTGGACTCATCCTATACAATGACAAATCAACTGATGATTCAATTTTTCAGTTAAATCAGTACATTGATCAAAGAGTAATTTGGCTTTATAGAGATAAAGCTATACCTCTCTTTGCAATGACCATTTTATAATAATTCCACTGAAATATTTGACTCTGATCAGGTGGTGGTAGCAGAGATGGAATTGAAGTATATTAGTGACTTAGAGTTTTCCATCTTATCTATTCTCCATTCTTC
The DNA here is from genome assembly GCF_048164855.1 of Canis lupus baileyi. NCBI lineage: Eukaryota > Metazoa > Chordata > Mammalia > Carnivora > Canidae > Canis > Canis lupus. The sequence goes on along the minus strand of NC_132839.1, from coordinate 44,553,088 downwards.
CACAGTGATTAAAATAAAACTTAAAAAAAAAAAAAAACCTGTTGGGGTCCCTGGGTGGCTCAATGGTTGAGCACCTGCCTTTGGCTCAACTCGGTCCTGGGATCGAGTCTCACATTGGGCTTCCTGTGGGGAGCCTACTTTTCCCTCTGCCTGTGTCTCTGCCTCTCTCTCTGTGTCACTCATGAATAAATAAATAAAATCTTCAACCCCAATCCCCCAAAAAAACTTTTTTCTTACTGGGCATATGACCACATGGATAAAGACTACATTTCCCAGCTCTAGACACATTTTTGGAGACATAAACATAATAGAGATTTATTATCAAGATTTGTTTCACATAATTACGGAGGCTGAGAAGCCTCCCTCACAATCTGATGTCTATAAACAGAAGACCCAGCTCATGGTAGAGGTAGAGCCTGAGTCCAAAGGCTTGAGAACTGAGGTGCTAATGCCTAACTCCCAGAGCAAGGGCAGGAAATCACCCATATCACAGCTCAGCAGTCAGATAGAGATAGAAATGCTTCCTTCCTCTACCATTTTGTGCTATTTAGGCCTTTAGTGGATTGAATGAGGCCCACCCACACTGGGAGGGCAATTTGCTTTATTTGGTCTACCCATTCAAGTGCTAATATTGCAAAACACCCTCAAAATACACCCAGGAAGAATGTTTAATCAAGTATCTGGATGCCTCATTATCATCAAGTTGATCCTAAAATTAGCCATCACTGCAGCCTTGTCACTAAAAGTCCTGTCCAAGGAGATTAAAAAAGATGTGTTAAAGGTAGTTAGTGAGGTTCTAACAGGGTCTCTGGAGGCTAGCAAAGAAGTCATGACCAGAAAAGTCAGAGGACAGTCAGAGGCCTGTCCTGGCAGCACTCCAAAAGAAAGCCACGAGAAACCAGATCAAACCCGACAGGCCCAAGATGGCTGACAGAATAGGCTGTAAACACCTGACTAAATAAGAAATAAAAGGCATGATGGGGTACGTAGGTGGCTCACTCAGGTATACACCAACTCTTGGTTTTGGCTCAGGTCATGATCTCAGGGTTATAAGATGGAGCCTCGTGTCAGGCCCTGCACTCTGCATGGAGTCTGCTTGTCCTTCTCCTTCCTCTACTCTCTTTATCTCTTTCAAATAAACAAATAAAATCTTTAAGAAAAAAAAGAAAGAAAGAAAAAAGAAAAGAAAAGAAAGAAGGAAGGAAGGAAAGAAAAGATGTGAAACCCTGATTCCAAAAAGTACCCACCCCAAGTAATGAATATTCCATCCCCTTGTTAACAACTGTCCACAAAAGGTAGAGACTTGCACCCTTAGGACACAGTATTCTCTTTTTTAAACTTATCTACCCTCAGATCTTAGAGTGTACTTTCACTTTAATAAACTTTCCCATTTGTGTGCTGTGCCTGTCTTTCAGTTCTTTCTTGAGAGAAGATCAAGAGCCTTAGGCAACATCTTTGGGACAAGCTATATTGAGACCTGGGATCTTCCCAGTTCACTGGACAACAGATGTACTGAGTCTGAATTCTAAGAAGTGACCCCAAAGTAAAGACATTCAGTCACCATCCACCCTTTCCCCTGTGATATTTCTGCAATAAATTGGAGAGCTCTATTGAACCATGAGCTGGTGATCACAGAACCATTGTGGTAGCTCTGGATTGCCATTTTCAGAAGAGGAAAATAAACTTCTGTCTTTAAGCTATTATTTTGGGTTTTTCATCACTTGCAGTTGAATCTAATCTTAATTCTGTTATGTTGGAAATAAGAGAAGAATGGTAGGAAAGAAAATTATATAAATGTATATTGAGCATTTACGATTGCTTTAAATGGGTTATTGGGATTCATAACCTCAGCAAATCGTATTACAGCTATTGTGATCCCCATTTTAGGAAGCAGAAGACTGACATTAGAAAGGTTAAATACCTTTCCTGAATTCACAAAACTAGGATGTGAACAAGCTAGATTTTGGCCAAGTTCACTGATTTCAGACCACATTCTGGATACTACAGCACTGCCTCCCAGAACTCTGTAAGAAGTTGGTTATTACCAAGGTGTAGTATAGAATCATTTTTTAGCATCCAGACTTTAGTGTCATCAAAAGGCTGGAATGAAATTGAAAACTCTTAATATAAAATATATTCATCCCTTGAGGGACTTCTGAAGTCTGAATGCTAAACTGCAGTCAAAATTTATAGAACATTAATTTAAAAAATAACTAAATTCCATGTCAAGAAATGATGTGTCTCTTATTTCAGGATCTTTTGGGGACAAACCTTGAGTGAGATTTAGCAGGTTTTTTTTTTTCTTAATTCTTCTGTGAGAATTACCTGCACAAATTTGTAATCCAATTACCACATCAAAACAACCAATTTGTGCTTTTCCAATTATTGTCTTCACCTCCTTATTAGCTTAGAAAAGTTCCTTATGCTCAGATACTTGGTTTAGGAATATTTTCTAACATTTTATTTTTAGTGTAGGGATTTGCCAGGTTTTATTTTAGATTCTTACATTCTCTCAAGCTTTAAAGATGACTCCTTTCCATTCTAGAGGTCTTGGCTGAATTGTCCAGGACTATTAGCATACTATAATAGGAGTCTTTGACTTCATTAGGTTATGAGGGAACACCATGAATCCAAAACGAGCCTTTAGAAGGTAGAAATATAGAGGGACACAGGAGATACAGGTTATCTTCTGACCCACTTGCCTTCCAATTGATGTTCAGATACTTGGCTTTATGTGCCTCAGGGCTTTGACACACAAGCATCCAATTATTTTCAATTTAGATATAGTTGTCAGCACCTTTGCTTTTCAACCCTGAGCATGGCTTTCCTACGTTTCAAAAGGAAATTGATGTTGAAAAGAATAAGCAAGATTTATAGGTATTTGACTCCTTTCCTTCTTCTTCCACAAATGATAGTAACTTATATTCTGACTAGGCAAGTTGATCTGACCAGAAAGAAAGTTTGCCATGGAAGCACAGTAGAGATGCTATAGGTCCATGGAGAATGACAAAAGTAGTGATGTCATCCCCAATTCCTTCCACTCCCGGGGTATTCCAACATCCATCTAACATGGAATCCTGTTGGCTTCATGTAAGAAACAGAATTCTAATTTTCTCTTACCTCTTCAATGTGACTCACTTTGTTCAGAAATGTCAATAATATATTTTTAAAATTTTATCCTCAGTCTGGTTGGTTGCTGTTTAGATAATAGCTCTTAGCAGATTTGGCTTGACCTGACAAATCCACCATATTTGACCAGCCACAACAAGTTTATTGCCTGGCTGAATATGCTGTGTTTAGCTCTACAGAGTATGATGTGAATAAGCATTCAATTCTGGTTATCAAACTTGTACCTATTCAAGGAATAGTTCAAATTTTATCGAAACCTATATTTTAATGGTCCAATTAGCAAAAATCATAATGTTTCCACATAAGTAGCTTGCATACTGTGGTGCTGCATCTTGAGTCTTCCCCAAGGAGTGTAGGAAAGTTCAAGTATGCTTAAGGGAGAGATTTAGTAGTCCTCTACAGGATTGTGTTACCATCTCAAAAATGTTCTTTGATTTAGAACTGACAGTTCAAGTGTGATTATAAATTATAGAGTAAATCATGATAGGCAAGGGGAATAAATATTATACCTGAGGGTTTGCAAGACAGTCTCTAGACACTAGAGAGTTTTAAATCAGCTAGTCTTGCTTATTTTCAGTTTTCTATAGAATATTTGCTGAAACCATAGTGTTTTGATAGAACACTTCTACATATTTGATGGAGCACTTTTTGTATTGCTATGTAGGAAAACTATTTGCTATGGCTATACAAAGTCTTGGATAAGGATTAGATTCCATAACTCTTTCTACTGAAAAAAATCACTTCAATTTTAATGAGTTCAAAATGCTTATGATTATTTAAGGTAAATCAATTTTCCAAACCTTTGAACTGTTAAGAGATACAGATTAATTGTGTCCAGTCATTGACATTTGAAGAATGTGCTGTGCAAAAGAAGATGTCTTAGGTTCTGTCAGGAAGTAGAGGAATAAATAAGAGCTTATTTTTGCTCTCTGTAGACCAATTGAGCACTCAACAATGATTACTGATATCTTGAACTTGGTGAATGGAAGCCCAAGATGAAGCCATGTGATACCACCATTACCACTGCAATAGTCATGAGACCATGGGGCAAAGGGAGAAGGAAGGCTGAATGACATGCACAGAACAGGCCATAAGTTTATTTGCTTGCTTAATGCTTAATTTAAAAAAAAAAATTTGTATTGTTTCTTCTACTCCAGCTTAATGCCAATACACTCAACATATAATATTGTGTAAATTTAAGGTATACAATGTGTTGATTTGATACATTTAAATATTTCAAAATGATTAACACCTCCATCATGTCACATAATTAACATTTCTTTTTTTGTGATGAGAACATTTAAGATCTTTCTTGGGGACCTATGTGACTTAGTTGGATTAAGCATCTGCCTTTAGCTCAGGTTGTGATCCTGGGATCCTGGGATCAAACCCCACACTGAGCAACCTGCTCAGTGGGGAGCATGCTTCTCCCTCTCCCTCTGCCTGCTGCTCCCTCTGCTTGTGCCCTCTCTCTTTCTCTCTGTTAAATAAATAAATAAAATCTTTTTTAAAAATCGCCTTTTTTGACTTTCACAGATAATATAGTATTATTAACTGAAATTATCATGCCGTATTGTAGATCCCCAGAACTTATTCACTTAAAATTCAAAGTATGTACACTTTAACCAATGTCTCCCCATTCCCTCTAATCCCAGCTCCTGGTAAACACTACCTACACTGAATTCAGCCTTTTAGATTCTATGTATAATTGATATCATACAACACTTGTCTTTCTCATTCTAGCTTATTTCACTTAGCAAAATGCCCTCAAGTTTCATCCATGCTATTGCAAATGGTAGAATTTCCTTCTTTATCATGACTGAAGATTATTGACAAAGGTAGCATATCATACACACACACACACACACACACACACCCCATGGGCTTGTCATATAGGGCTTTTATAATGTTTACATTCCTCATATACTTAAGTTGTTCATCGTTTTTTATCAATAAAAGATACTGTATTTTGTCAAATGCTTTTTATGCATCTTCTGAGATAATCATGATTTTTATCTTTCAATCTATTAATGTAGTGCATCATATGTATTGATTTGTGATGTTGATCCATTTTGCATCCTAGAGATTAATCTTGCTTAGTTATGATGTATGATCCTTTTAATATACTGTTGAATTCAGTTTGTTAATATTTTGTTGAGAATTTGGTCTGTAATTGTCTTCTCTTGTAGTATCCTTAACTGGCTTCGGTATCAGGGTAATGCTGGCCTTGTAAAGTGAGTTTGATATTGTTCCCTCTTCTTTAATTTTTTAGAAGAGTTTGAGAAGGATTGGTGTCAATTCTTTAAATGTTGATAGAATTCACCAGTGAAATCCTGTGGTTTGGGATTTTCCTATGTTGGGAGGTTTTTGGTTACTGATTCAATTTCCTTGCTCAATATTGGTCTGTTCAAATTTTCTTTTTCTTCTTAATTCTGTTTTGTAAGTTGTATGTTCCTAGAAATGTATACATTCCATCCAGATTATCCAATTTATTGGCGTTTCATTGTCCATAGTAATCTCTTATGATCCTTTGTTTTTTTGCAGTGCCAGTTGTAATGTTTCCTCTTTCATTTCTGTTTTTGAGTCTTCTCTCTTTTTCTTAGTCTGACTAAATTCTGTCAATTTTGTTTATATTTTCAAACACCAACTCTTAACTTTGTTAATTGTTTCTATTGTTTCCCTGGTCTCTATTTCATTTATTTCTGCTCTCATATTTGTTAATTTCTTCTTTCTACTAAAAATGAGTAGATTAGTAGTAGATTAGTAGTAAATTGTGCTTAGTTTCTTCTTCATTTTCTACTTCCTTGAGTTATTTTTTTTTTTGAGTTAGGTTATTTATATGAGATCTTTCTTTTTTATTAATGTAGGCATTCATCCCTATAAACTTCCCTCGAAGAACTGCATTTGCAGTGTCCCTTTAGTTATAATGTGGTTGTTTCCATTTTTGTTTCAAGATTTTTTTTTTTTACTTTCATTTTTGGTCATCTTTGACCTATTGGTTGTTCAAAAGTGTGATGTTTAGTTTGTGAATTTTCCAGCATTCCTCCTGTTATTATTTCCAGTTCATATCATTGTGGTCAGAAAAGATACTTGGTATCATTTAAATCTTCTTAAATTTCCTAAGACTTCTTTAATGACCTATTATATGATATATCCTAGAGAGTGTTCCATATGTGCTTGAGAATAACATGTATTTTGCTGCTATTAGATAGAATGTTCCATATCTATCTGTCTGATCTATTTGATCTAAAGTAAGAGTCAAGGCTAAATTTTTTTGGTGATTTTCTGCCTGGACAATCTATCCATTGTTGGAAATGAGGTACTAAAGTCCCCAACTAATACTGTATTGTTGTCTATTTCTCTCTCCAGATCTGTTTTATTTGCTTCAGCTCCATAGGTGCATATGTGTTTATGATTATTGTATCTTCTTGATTAATGGCTTCTTTATTATTATATAATGACCTTCTTTGACTCTTGTTACCGTTTTTGGCTTAAAGTCTGTTTTGTCTGGTATTAGTATAGGCACCTCTACCCTCTTTTGGTTCCCACTTGTAAGGAATATCCTTTTCCATCTCTTAGCTTTGAGCTCATGTGGGTACTTAAAGCTAAAGTGAATCTGTTTTAAGCAGCATATAGTTGAATCTTGTATTTTTATATGTCTATTAATTTTACATCCTTTGAAGAATTCAATTCACTTATATTTAAAGTAATTATTGACATGTTATTAATAATTATTAATAATATGAATTATACCATTTTATTAATTTTTAAGTCATTATTTTGTAGTTCCCTTGTTCCTTTCTTCCTTTATGGATGTCTTCTGTTGAGAATTGATGATTCGTGTAATGGCACACTTTGATTCCCCTCTCTTTATCTTTTGTGAATCTACTGTAAGTTTTTACTTTGTGCTTACTAGGAGGCTTACACAAAACATCTTATTGATATAACAGTCTCTTATATGCTGATAACAATTTTCCTCAATTGAATACAAAAAATCTACACTTTTACCCCCTTTAATGTTTGCGATATCACAATTTACATCTTTTTTGTCTCATGCATCATTTAACAAATTATTGCAGCTATAGCTATTTTTAATACTTTTGTCCTTAAACTTTTATATTAAGTTAAGTAGTTAACACCATATTAAAGTATTATTCTGCATCTCACTATGCACTTACCTATATCTACATTCAACTACAGGAGCTAGCTACAGATGCCTGTAGTGACAGGAGCCAGATGCAGTCAAATACAGTGTTGGGGACCAAGACAGACAGCAAGAGCCAAGGCCAAATATAAGCTCACTGGCAGCTGTAGTGGCCCTGGTTGTTGGCATGCTCTTATGTGGCTGCACAGTCTTCCCCCATGTGTAGGCACTGCAGTGGTTGCTGGCTGCAAGCATTAGGCCAGTGGGATGAAAGTGCAAAGCTGGAGGAGCCATCCTGGAGTATGTGCATGGTGGTGGGTATATAGGATGATACCCTGCACTTGTACAGTCACAGAGCCTGGGCTGACTGCTATTTGGTTGGCAGACTCTGGCGAGGGTGAGAGACAGAGGAAGGAGGGAGGAACTCAGGTAACTGGGGTCAGCAAATGCATTATACCTATGGAGCTGAAGCTGGTTAAATCTGTGGGGAATCTACTATAACTGTGCCAGCCATTTGTTTCTTCAGTGGTGAAATCTGCTGGTTTTGTCTGCAGAGCAAGTCACTGTGAACTGCAATCACTCTCATTGTGTGTCTGCTATTGATAGTTTTTCCTTTTCTTCCTTGTTTTTAGCTCATTTATAGCCCTCAGTTTTGCTGCTCCTGGTGTGGGGAAATCAAGGTGGAACCTCCATGCAGTGCCCCAATGGGCTCAGGAAACTGATTGCTCACCCTGCTCTTCCTTTCCTAAGGAGGAAAACTCTTTCCAGTTGGGATGTTTCCTCTTGCTGCAATGCCAGCTTGGGGGATGGGATGATGCAGACAAAAGGAAGCTGTCGTCTTTTTCTGTTGGGCAATGATTATCAGGGTTTTTGTTCCATGGGGTTGCTTATGTGGACTCCAGGGCTCCTTTACAGTTGTTTTTGTTCATGAATAGTTGGCTAATTGTTGAGCTTTGTTGGAGGACAGAGGCTGGGGTCTCCTATGTTGTCATTTTGGGTAGCCTATCAATTTACTGAAAGCTCCTCTGCAAGGGATGGCTTTTCATGAGCATTCACAGGAAACACAAATATCTTCATATGTGATTCCCACTTTTTCCTAAACCTCTTTATTACCTGTTTTCCTGCCTGTTCTTTTTAACTCCCTGACCATATAGCCACACCTTTGGCCACTTGCAGTGTATAAGTATAGATCTGTACCTCTAGTCATCTCTTCTTACACAGAAAATGAGCCAAGAGGGGTACCACTCAATTTTGCCACTTTAAAAATGTCCCCCTTTACCATTGCTTTTTAGAGCCTGTAGGGTTATGGTGCTGCAGTTGTCAATTTTCAGGTGGTTCCACTTTTTTGTGCAGAACTCTTTGTAATCAGGACTTATTATTTGCCCTCTCAGTCATGTGGAACTCCCTATATTGCCATAGGAGGGAGAGAGAGAGAGAAATAAATGGACCAGGAGTAGAAACCTCAGGACATACTGTCACACTGAGATAGATAGATAGATAGATAGATAGATAGATAGATGATAGATCACTTCTGTTTGGTGATTGGAGTATTTCTGTACATGGCCAATTTTATGGCTGTGTAGATCAGAAAATACCCAGTTAATAAGTAGTAGTTCAGGTCACAAAGCTTGGTAACACACGGTGGTCCATAATCAAGTATTTTGTTTCTACTAGTGCCTAGTATCAAACCAGAAGCTGTTTTTCAAAAGGAAAATAAATCTACATGAAAAAGCTTTGCTTCAAAATCTTAACCACATTGTGATTCACCTACTGAAGTCCATCAAGGCTCTATACAGCATGCCTTTTGCTGGTGACTCTTCAAAGCAACACAGGATTTGCTCTAGTCATATGATCCAAGATCCAGAGCATCTTGAGATCAGAGACTTATCTGTAACTCTGGGCCCCACTCAAAATGAAAGTATTACATGTTATCTGATAAATGGGTTGGATCAGCATGCTGAAATGAGGTACATGTTACCTTCAAAATGCAAAGGAACTTGTACTGGTAAGAGGATCCAAATGCAGAATAACCTTGGAAAGGTTATGTTAATATCCTAAGAGCAATAGATCCCTATAAGTTTCAGCAGAGTAGCAGGACTAAATTTTTGTGGAATTTACTTTCCTCCCTATAATACATTTGTGCCTTACCAAAGTCTATGGGTAATTGCAACTTCTCACTCACCGAGTCCAATCAGCATACTATTAGCAACAGGTTGGGTTAGTATGAGGTCTTATGCAATAGAGATATAATCAAGGTCCCTTTGGATTATTATATCAAGGGTCAGCAAGCTGAATCATGAGTTAAATCTGGCCTGTGCTGTATTTTTATGTGGCCCACAAACTAAAAATGATTTTTACATTTTTAAAAGATTTTTAAGAAACACAAATAACAATGTAGAATAGAGACTGTATGCTCCCTAGAAATGTAAAATATTGACTATTTGACCCTTTGTTGACTCTTGGACGACTTCATGGATGGCTGGAGAATTGAAACAGACAGTAAGGGTGTATTGCTGGTCCTGCCAGATGAAAGCAAGCTGCTCTGATAGTCTAACAGGTAGAGAGAAAAGACATTTCTTTTTTTTTTTTTAATTTTTATTTATTTATGATAGTCACACAGAGAGAGAGAGAGAGGCAGAGACATAGGCAGAGGGAGAAGCAGGCTCCATGCACCGGGAGCCCGATGTGGGATTCGATCCCGGGTCTCCAGGATCGCGCCCTGGGCCAAAGGCAGGTGCTAAACCGCTGCGCCACCCAGGGATCCCGAGAAAAGACATTTCACAGAACTGCATGCCAGATGCTAGATGATAGTGGAATAGTAGCTGAAATTTGAAACACCACTGGATTAAGCACATGATAATCTGTCATTTTCCAAGATCTGTATTTCTTCTGCACAGACCAAATGGGCAAGTTGAAAGGAAATATGGTAGAAATCACCTCGATATCCTTCAAATCCTTGATAGTGGCACTAACTTCTAAATTCTTCTATAAATGCACTTTAGTTCTTAGATTACTATTTTGGTTGGCAGGAGCAATATTGGGGGCTTTCATAATAATCCTCATTATAAAGATCATAGAAATCATATAAAGATTCTGATAGTTATTAAATATATCTATTCCTTACATTCATTCTGGAACTGAGAAAATAACCACAGGACAGATGGAAGGGTCAATATGGCTCATTGTGAAATGGACTTGAATCAAAACTCCATTAATTTCCTGACTGCTATAAGCCCCACTATGACTGGTTGACAACCATAGTGTCTGGGAACTCCAGAATTAATGTCAGTCAGAAGCAGTATCTAGTAATCCCTGAAAAGTCTGAATAATTTCTCTTTTCTAATGTATAGTTAATCTGTTCAATGACCACAGGTCTCTTGAGGGAAAAAAAGGCAGAATAGTATAGTATATATTGTTGATGGAGTTGCAGGTTTCTTCTCCATTGGGGATGGGACTTCTTATCCACTTAAAGGACACTAAGTGAAAAAAAAAAAAAAGGACACTAAGTGAGGAACTGTGACTCTCTAAATGTGGTGATTTGAGTCATACATCTCTTAACAAACCTAAAGCTTTGCTGTTCATAGAAACAAGTGAGACTTTTGAAGACTTTTCATCTAATTCACTTCTAGAGACACCACAGTCAATTTGCCCAAGGATCCAAAACCAAGGATCCAAACCAAGGATCTCTGAGGGTCAAACCATTCTGATTACTGCCCTGACTCTACTGCCTATTAAAGTCACCTTCCCATCTTGTCTCTCGCATTTAACTGCCTCCCACTCAGCCCCCTGTCACTCAAGGAACCCATCCACAAGGGCCTAAGGCTATGATAGCATTTCTCACTCATAATCATGGCCTAAGGAGAAGAGCCACCACAGAGCTCTTCAAGGATGACAAAGTTCCCCTTACCAAGGTATCTCTCAGTACAATGAGAGAATGGCAAAGGTGGTGTCCTCTGGAAATTCTTCTATAGCAACACAGCAATACAGTTGGTGATAAGTGATAAGTGAGGAAATCATATATAAGCATATGCTAAAACACTCCTATCCTCCTAAGCCTTCAGGAACCTTCTTCTTCTATACATAAAAGAAGTTCTGAATTCTTTGCTTCATTTACTGTAGGCCACTATTTAGTTTAGGTTTCAACCAAATCATTGTGGAAACTAATACAGTCATTCTCAGCCTCCTTTCCAACTACCAGAATCCAGAATTTTTACTTAGTATATTTCTACTAATAATTTTTTTTCTCTAATTCAACATTTTTTCCTTCCAACCTAATCCAACATTTTTAGGGACCAAGACCATAACTTATTCCCAGGTTTCTGTCAGTATAAATTGATAACATCTTACAAATCTGTTGGAGTCTGGGCTTTATACCACTGAGTTTTACATGGGTTGGGTAATGGTTATAGATCTACAATCAATGAGAGACAGTTTTGTAAAACCTGAAGAGGATCAACAGTACGCTGATAGAAAATGACTATTATAGATTATTCAGGAAAGGGAAAGGTTATCTCTTTGGACAGAGGAAGAATGGCTACCTCAACTGGCAAAGAATCTCAGCAGAATTTGAAGTTACAGGCATTCAGCTTCACTGGTAATTAGACCAGATGTCTCCATCCTAATTCTGATGGCCCCCCTCCTTCTCAATAAAAGTCCTAATCTTAAGAGACTCTAAAAATTTGTGAATTCAACTTTTATTGTTATTTGGTCCCCTTCAGGACTAGCTTTGTCATTTGCTTTTCAGAAATCCTAACCCTGTGGCTATGAGAGATAAGGGTTTATTTTAGGGTAGTCATATGAGCTTTCAGGTTCCTTATCCAGATCATAAGCTGAGAATTTAAAAATGTGAACTTATCATTTTCTTTATTCAGGTTCCCTTTTGTGGCCAACAAATCCAAGTGTCATTATTTTTATTAAAATATTCTTTGTTTCAGCTACTTGCCCAAAGCCTTGCCTTCTAGGGGCATTTGACTCCAGATGATGTTAGATAATAATCTAAGTAATGTTTGGTCACTTCATGCCAGGAACCACACCTGTCTCATCTACTGGTGACATCAAAGTCTTAAATACTTTTGCGTCCAGTCAAAGAGAGAACTAAATTAATCTTTAAGGTTCAGTTATGGTAGAATCACTTCTAGGAATAGTAACTCTGCTAGTCAGAGTTCACTCAGGAAAGTGAAGCCTCTGTGAGTGTTAGAGGAATAGGGACTGATTATAGGAACTAAACTTACACAAATGAGGAAGGAACGGGAAAGGGATAGTTAGAGGTTAGAGGGTCAAAAATCAGTTTGCCTGCAGTGCTGGTATGGATGAAAAATTGGAATTTGAAGGGAAGTATGAAATGTTAAGCATGGAACCACCCAGGAAGAGCTCCCAAAAAGGTTATAGGGAAACTGTTGCCTCTCTGTAACTACTGTCTTTGTGGATCTGCAGTCAAGCATCTGGTGGTAGGCCTGGGGTTGCTATTGAACTGCAAAGCCAGTAGTCAAGATGAGCTGGATGGAAGTTGCAGGGAGCTAGCAAGGAGAGCTGGTACCCCGTCCCAAAAACTATCCTTTGTTTCTTTATCACCATAACTGATTGTAATAACTAACCTGAACTTCACTTCTACCTTCCATAGCTCAGTGAGCTCTTCCTTTGGCCTACTCTAGCTCAGAGCCATACAGGGAAGGTAATCCTAGGATATGTGTTTCCACTCTGACCAAGTAGAAAATAGCATAATCCAACATTGCACGTTTAATAGAAAGAGTGAAAAAAAAAAGCAGATATCATTCCTAGGTGTAAACATTTCTAAGTTTACTATTTTATTTTATTTTTCTGTTTTTTTTTATTTTCTGGTAATCTCTACACCTAATGTGGGGCTCAAAGCCATGATCTGGAGATCACAAGTCACATACTCTTCAGACAGAGACACCCAGGCACCCCTCGTTGCATGATTTTAAGCAGGGCATCTCAACTCATTGGTCCTTACCTTTTTTTTTCTGGTGTATTAGGAATAGTATGATAGTTCTGTTTCTAATGTGTAAAGTAAAATAAGAAGTTTTTTGGAAATAAAATGCAAACTAAGTTGAACATACAAAGGAAAATATTTTTCTTCATTAATTGCTGTATTAATTTCTGCAGCATGCAAGATCCACCCAAACTACCCAATTCTTAAAAGATATTTCATAGTGATAGATGGTATGATATTTATAGAACTAGTAAAGAAAATAAATATCTTTTGAAGATAGATTGGGTGTAAGTGCTGACTCACAAACTTACTGTTGGTATAACCTTGAGCTAGTTATTAAGTCTCTATAAGTTTTCCAAACTGCAAAATTGTGTAATAACAGCTGCCCCTTAGAATTATGCTGGGTATTAAAAATAACATAGTAATGTTTAACCATTGTTACCACTTAATAAGTGTTTATTATTATTTTTGTTACTATTATAACTCATTCTGCAGATTAACCAGTGCAAAAATGAAACTTAATCCTGAGCCCTTTACCTGAGCTCTCAGAAAGTAAATATGTTCACATGTATGTGTCCACCACCAAGCACTGCCCTCAGACAATTAATGAATTATTCACCCAGTTTTTTTTTTTTAATCTCTAATGCCTAGTATAGGGCCTGACTCATGGTAGGCCATCAATAATGATCTATAAAACAAGAAACTTGAAGGCTGGCTTGTATGAATGAACTGCCATTTTTCTCATCCCAAAATAAAACCAAGAGAAATCCTCTCTGATTGAATATTGGGAAACTCTGAATTTTCCTTCTTAGAATTCAGGTATGAGGCTTGCAAAAAAAAGTCTGTAAGACTTAGAAATGTAAAAATGATGGTCCCACAAAATCAGTACCAGGTCACTTTGTTCTCTAACTAAAAAAAAAAAAAAAAAAAAAAAAATCGGTTCATCAATACTCATTGTTTTATATACCACTATTCTGGAAAGGACATCTTCCTCTTAAAAATATGTATATGTTTAGGGGCACCTGAGTGGCTCAATTGGTTAAGTGTCAGACTCTTGGTTTTGGCTCATGTTGTGATCTCAAGGTTTTGAGATTGAGCCCCACATTGGGCTTGGCACTTAGTACAGAGTCTGTTTGAAATTCTCTGCCTCTCTCCCCCCTCTGCCCCTCTTCCTACTTCGATGTTCATTCTCTCACTCTTGCTCTCTCTGTCTAAAATAAAAAACAATATTTAAAAAGATTTATTTATTTATTTTAGAGAGAAAGCGAAACCATGTGAGAGAAAGAGAGAGAGAGCATGCACAAGTGGAGGTGAGGCAAAGGAACATAATCTTCAGACTCCCTGCTGAGTGCATATTTTTATGTATTTTATATGTATTTTTATGTATTTTTATGTATTTTATGTATTTTATATGTGTCAGTATAAGAAGGACATTTTAAACTAGCCAATATCAATTCAAAGAGCTGTTATGTTATGAAAAATTCATTCAGCTTGTCCATGGATAATAGGACTGCATCATGGGAGGAGTCAGTCAAAAAAAGGTACCTTGGAACCAAAGTTATCAAACTGATTTTTTTTTTAATCAGAAGGAATTCCTAGGATTTGAGACATATCAAAAATATTATAAGGCATGAAAACTATACTTTCTCACATATTCTTTTAAAGTTTATAAGAAACACTTTTCAAATGCATGGTGTATTACCCCAAAGTTTCATTAGTATTGGTAATGCATTTTTCCTTAGATGTCCAGACTGAGTCCAAAGGGCTATGATAAGGTTTTACTCATAGGCTGTGCCATGACATTGATTTGATTTCTATTAAAAATTTTTCTTCTTAAGACATTTTCTAACATTAAAGAACATGATAAAGATCAGCCTTGTAAAGGTTGCTGTTTACTTGCCGTGATGATCTTATGAAAGATACTCTTTATTATACTATACACTCCTTTTTAGAAGAATACACAAAGGAACATATTCCATGGTGTCAGTACTAGTGATAGCTATACTTTTTTGAATAAAGAGTCTAAGTTTTCTTAGAGGCAAATCCAAATATAAATTGTGGAGTTCTTTTTAGAGACATAAGCACTAGTACTTGAGTAACAATTATGTTGTATTCCTAGGATGCTCTGTTAATAAAACACTTACTCTAAACTATATTTAATTTTTCAGTAATATTTTATTTTATTTTTTAAAAAGATTTTATTTACTTATTCATTCACAGAGACAGAAAGGCAGAGACATAGGCAGAGAAGCAGGCTCCTTGTGGGGAGCCAGATGCAGGACTCAATCCCAGGACAGCAGGATCACGACTGAGCCAAAGGAAGATGTTCAACCACTGAGCCACCCAGACAGCCCTTTAAGTAACATTTTAAAGGCCATTTTATTTTCTTTATTTTATATACTATAATACCAAGACACAGAAAAGATAATTAAATTCTCCAAAGAATTCAGTTAGTAAAGTGAGAGAGGTAAATAACCATCTAACTTTTCTAATCCTGAGAGGCCTTGGGTGCCCTTCTTAGTTTATCATTCTAAAAACCAGTTAAGTCATCGCTCACAACTAAATTCTTTGTCTTCTTTGACATTTAAGTCCTAATGAAACTAAAACATGAAAACCTTGGATGTGAATTGAAGGTTGGCCCTTGTTCATTCTACCACCGGGTCCCCTGGTGCTCTGTTAGCATCCATTATTCTGAGTAGAGTGCTGGAAACTAATTTAAAAGTTTGTATCTCTAACATAAGTAGTGCATTCTCTCTTCCTTGTTAAATTAAATTATCTGACCTAGAGGCAACAAACAGATTAAGTTATTTACTTATGGAAAAATTGGCAATGATTTTTTTTCTCTATTAGGGATATTATGAGTTGCTGAAATTCCATATAATGGACATAAAAATCAACAACAACAGAAATGACCGTTTTCTGCCAACACAAACACTATCTTTAATCCAGCAATGAAAGATGCTCTTATCAGCAACAGAACAGACAGATATAAAATCCAATTACAGAAGGCATCTATACTGGAGGGAAGAAATTGCGACATTGGTGAGTCACAGTCTTATGATCTAGATGTGAACTGACAAAGTGACTCATAGCTTTTGGTATATCATGCTCCAAACTGGTTTTAACATGACTGACCTCCACATTTGAAACATCTGCTACACATCACTAGAAATCTTAATCTGCTCAAACTTTAATATGTTGAAAAACAAAACCCACTTTTATTTTGTCTTCTGCCCTAGTCTCTGGTTAATTTTTTGTAGTACCCAGAAAGTTGATTTAAAAAACAAATAAATGTATGCAACTCCTCTGCTTGCAATCCTCCAATGCTTCCCATCGTACTTGGAACACATTCTGAACTTGGCCTGATCTGGCCTTGCCTTCTCTGACCTCTTATCTCCTACTCCCCCTGGGCACTACATTTTAGCTCACTGGCCCTCTCTCTGATCTGCAACAAACCAAGGTTGTTTCCATCCCACAGGCTGTACATTAAATCTTTTCTCTCTTAGGCATAATCTGCCACCTTCTTCCACTTCTTTCTCCCTTTCTATCTCAGTGTCAAGTTACATATCAATTCTCCAGAGAGAACTCTTCTAACCATTCTATCAAAAATGTTCTCCAACTAATACTTCAATTTACTTTACAGATATCCCCCCATTTTATCACACTCTGCTTTATTGAACTTCATATATTCCTTTTTTTTTTTTTTTTACAAACCAAAGTTTTGTGGCAACCCTGTGCCCAAGAAATCTAAGGGCACCATTATTTTTCAGTAGCATTTGCTCCTCATGTTTCTGTCACATTTTGATAATTCTTGCAATCTTTCAAACTTTTTCATCATTATTATTATTATATTTGTCATGGTCACCTGTGATTAGTGCTGCTAACACAACATCCATTCTGCAGCCATTGATCAATTCTACTGGATCAAGGAGCAATTTAGACTTCCAGGTCTTATTTAAGAAATACATTTTGTATGGCTGTATAGCTGCCACACATAGTGATTCCTCTGATGGATCTGGGCCAAATGAATTGAAAACCTGCTGGAAAGAATCCACCATCCTACATGCTGTTAAGAACATTTATGATTCATGGGAAGAGGTTAAAATATCAACATGGACAGGAGTTTGAAAGAAATTGGTTCCAACCCTGGGTGACTTTGGGCCATTCAAGACCTCAGTGGAGGAAGTAACTACATATGTGGAGAAACAGCAGGAGAGCTAGAATTAAAAGTGAAGCCTAATAATGGGACTGAATTGATGCCATCTCATGATCAAACTTGAATGAAGGAGGAATTGCTTCTTATGTTTGAGGAAAGAGTGGATTCTTCAGATGGAATCAAAGATACTGTGAAGATTATTAACATAACAATCTTACTTAGTTGGTAAAGCAAGATTTGAGAGGATTGACTCCAATTTTGAAAGAAGTTCTATTGTGAGTAAAATACTATCAAATACCATCACATACTACAGAGAAATGGTTTGTGAAAGGAACAGTCAATCCATGCAGCAAACTTCATTGTTGTCTTATTTTAAGAAGTTGCCGCAGCCACCCCTACCTTCAGCAACCACTACTGTGATCAGTCAGCAGCCACAAACATATCAAAGGCAACACCCTCCATTGGCAAAAAGGTTACAATTCACTGAAATCTCAGATGATGGTTAGCACTTCAAAGCAAGGAAATACTTTTAAATTAAGGTATGTACATTGTTCTGCTAGAAATCAGGCTATTCCACCCTCAATATAATATAATGTAGTATAAACACAACTTTTATATGCCCTGGGAAACAAACAAACAAAACATTTTCTTTGACTTGCTTTATTGTGGTTTTCTATGTACTCTGTTGGTCTGGAACCAAACCCGCCATATTTCTGAGGCATGCCTATATATATTTTTTACTGTAGGATTTATCATTCTTTGAAATTATTTTATTGATGAAATTATACATTTATTTACTTACTTATTTTTCATTCTCCATCATATGTGCAAGTTCTGTGTGAAGACAACACATCCATTTTGTTTCTGTCTGTACTTCCTGTCTGCAGAACAATGCCTGGCACTACAAATGAGGTATGATGGACAGAGAAAGGTGGTAAAAATTGATATATTTTAGGAATCTGTGGGTTATTACAAATGATAAGGAAGGGTTGGAGACACTCAAGAACCCTGATAGAATTGGATAGACCTCCTGTCTCTCTTCCCAACATGGGTTTACCATGAACACTCATTGTGCCTTCTACTTCTGCTTTCTTATTCTTAAGAAGCCAAAACTCCCAGGTGACTCATCAATGCCAAACTCTAATTCATAAAGGGAATAGACATTATCTCATCTGATTCAAGCATCTACCTCCCCTTTACATTCAGGTCCTTTCTCTGAGACTTTTGGAATATATTATCCATCATTAGCAAAATGTTTTTGATCTACAAATATGTGAATGTTTCCTTTACTCTGCCTCAAACCTGATGGAGCCTTGAGAATGCCTTTTTTCCCATCCCAATGACCCTTTCAGATGTTGTCCATTTTCACTAGTGTTTCCCTCTTATCATTTGACTGTAGGAGGCATAGGTAGATTCTCTGTACTTACCTGGCTCACTGTCACTTTCTCACACTCTATTACTACTACTATCAAAATTCTTGGTAATGTCAATATCTAAATACCATATCCATGTCAACATACCTTAGTCTCTCAGTTCCTTGAGCAGTACACCTCCAACGATTTTGTTTTATATCCTTTATCTGAGACTCTCACTTAAGAGGTTATACCCTAGAACTTCTTATTAGCAACATTATATACCATTTCCATAATCTCTGTCCCGTGTCTCTGATTATTCCTTCTCACTTATTCTAAATCCAGAGACTCTTACAATGCATCATCTTGCCACCTTCTACTGTCCATCCCACCTCACTCTTCACTTCTTTACCTATCCACACTTTTGTACTGTGCAGTACAAAACAGGGGTTCTCCATGTATGGTCCTCTGACTAGCAGCATTAATATCACCTGTGAGTTTAAGAAAAATGAAAATCATGAGTCTTATCATTATCTGTCGATTCAAATTCTCCATAGACAAGCCAGGAAATTGTGTTTTAACAGGCTCTCCAAGTGATTCTTAGGTACATTTAAATTTGGGGATCACTGGTCTAACACAATCACTTCTGAATATGTTCTTAATTCCATGGTCCTCCGTCTCTTATCATATTCACCAGGAAAATCTCCAACCACATTAAATCCAACTCTGAGATACTCTAGAGCTGTTCCATATGACTGGGAGAATCACAAACCATGATGCAGTTGCATTTGGTATCTATCACCTGTTGTGAGCCCAACTACTGGTGCTGCCCAACTACTAATTTTCGTGATTCAGTGATCTTCCAACCTGCCTCATGACTATTTAATCCATTCTCTTGTTTCCACAAACCTCCAACACAATCCCTCACCCACCTCCTTCACTGTCAACCAGTGATTTTGTTTCCTATATCAATGAGGAAATGAAAACAATCAGAATTTCCATAACTTCACTACACTCAATTTACCACCTACTCACATCAGCATATGTATATCTTGTCTGTATGCTTTCCTTTATTAGATGAACCTTCCTCTAATTTCCTCTGGATTCTATTCCTTTTCAAGGACAATTCCAGAAGTATGGTTCTCATGATTGTCCTTTCACTCCCCAGCAGATTGATTATTCACTCCTCCCAGATAATTCTAATTAGCATACAAATATTCTGTAATTTCTTCCATCTTAACAATAAGTCTTTCTTGCTCCCACATCTCCCCCAAGATACCACCTCATTTATCCTCACTGTTTAGGGCAGTTAGCAAACTCTTCTATAAAGGGCATGTAGCATCCTATAAAAACACTACTAACCACTCTATTTTCACCTCAACACTGCCATCATTCTCACTGTGCTTTGTTTTATATTTTGCACTTATCACTAACTTGTGGATATTTAACAATTTATTTAATTATTTTTTACTGTCTATATTTCCTCAATTGAGAATATAAGCTTAGAGAGGGAAAGGACTTTGACTTTTTGGTTCACTGCTATCCTACTTATGCCTAGAACAGTGGGTTATTACTCTATGGGTACTAAAATGTTTGTTGAGTGAATATTGAACAACTGAGTCTTTTTCTCTTTTCACCATTCTAATCTTCTTGTCATTCATTGCCTCTATGTACCATCCAGTTGGCAAATTTCAAAACCTTATGATAAAACATGACTTCTCCCATTGCCTTGGAAGGTTCTTAGCATCCAATATCATAGATTCCTCTCCCATAATATCGTATCACTCAAATATTCCTTTGGCAGGATCTGCATTTTGCAACTCTAAGCTAGCTGGCCTTTACCTCTAGCTCATTTGGTTTCTATTGTAAGGTTTTAGACAATTAGCCCCTCGATCAATCTGTTACTTCCTATCCTATAAAGTATATTTCTCACCATGTGTCTCCTTGACTTGAGAACCTTATGTAGTCCTCCATGGCCAGATAGTTTTTCTCAACCTATTCATTGTAAAGTACTGGTTTTTATCCAATTTATTCCAGATTAATATTTTTGTGAAACATAATTAAAGAGAAATGAAAAAAGAACTTACAAAATATAAACCCAGTGTGTATTAGATTGAGCAGATAAAAAATTACATTTTGGTTAATCAGAATGAAAGAGTAGGGAAAAAGAAATTTCAAAACTGTACCATTTGGTCATTGAAAATAAAACTATGAAAAATAGAGAGAGAAAATCTTTATTACACTCCTAACTTTTTGTTGTTATGCAGTCAGAAATAAAATAATAAAGGAAATTGCAAGTCCCTATATATAATGTGTATAAATATGCTTTGAACCAATACACATGTATGTCAATACCTGAAATCGTTAATATGAAAAATGGGCTTGCTTCTTGCTTGTTAATTCATCTCATCTAGGTTATGGTAATAGCCACCCTACCTGCAGGAGATAATGTACAAATGGCATTTAAGAGTTTTGTTTTAACAAAACTCTTAAAGGTATGAAGAAGTCTAGTCTCAGGACTCATAGGCATGTTGATGGGAATGGAATAAGAAATTTTGATTTTAAATCAATTTCAGCAAGCCCAGGACATTCATTTTTTCTTTTATTCAAAACAAAGCAAACTGTGTGTATTTTCAAAAGTAATTTTCAATTCTTTTCCAGTAACAACTTCTAATAATTTATCCTTGAATGTCAGAGATAAATTTAAATTATATATTGATGAAAAAGGTGAATTCTAGATCTGTGAATTTCAAAATACCAGTCACTTTTGATGAAAAGTGAAAAAAATAAGACTTTCTATCCATTTAAAAGTTTTTCTCATAGCCTTGCATAGATGTGTAGCAACAAGACCATCCCTTCTTTGTTAAAATCATTGTTAATTATGAAACACGATAAAACAATCTGTAAAAGCCTGTTCTTATAATCTCCTAACTTCTGCTTTTTCTGTTTGATCTTACCTCCCACCTACATGAAAAAGTATTATGATTAATTAAAAATATCAAAGACATAGGAGAAATAAGCAAATCTGATTATTTCACATTTTACAAATTGGGATCAAACTGGTTATTTCTCCCGCAGAAACTCTAAGCATTCATTCTATAGTTCAAGCTTTTGCAACACAATATTTTTCTCTCCATAACCATCATACCTCAGCACATAATACAGTTGTTCATAGTCAGCTACTATATCATCACATAATAATGAGTACACTTAAATGTAATGATTGCGTAACTCACAATTTTTACTATGTCACTAAGTCACTGTTGATTTCAGCTCACATTTTTTTTTCACAGCAAAACATCCTCATGAAGGAAGCAGTGTACTGATTTAGTTTCCCATTCAAGCTCCTTAATCTAGTGAATACCTCAATAATGTTTTGTCTGGCATCACAGCTGTGCCATCAAATGAATATAGTCCTACACAAAGTAAGCACAAAGCCACATTTGCTGATACGGATTATGGGCTTGGATGTTGAGACAACATGAATTTGATATAAAACTGTAAGACTAATTATTATCATAGTTGTGCTTACTTCATCACGGGCTCTGCTGATCCACAGTCCACTCTGCATATACACTTATGGCACCATCATCCTAAGAGCAATTGTATACCTTCTCTTGTTTTTCTCCCCAGTACCTTTCTCCCTCCCTCTTGACTCTCAATTGATTACCTTGTTTTGTGTTTCACTGGGCAGATTGAAGCAATCAAGAGAATTTCACAGTCTTCCACTATCACGTCTGCCACCTGCCACCACTGGTTCCCACACATTTTGCCTTTTCTACTACTTCCCTCTCAGCTAAGCCAATCCTTACACTTGCGTATTGATACCAACCTTTCTCATCAACTTAGAGACATCACCCCTACACTTCTCCCCTCTATCATATGCCAATTTTTTGCTTTTTATTAGATTTTTCCATTGTATTCTATTATTTCTCTCATTTGAAAAATTACACACACAATCACACACACACACACACACACACACACACGTCCTCACTTCCTCCTTCAGCTATTAGCTTCATTTCTTTGCTCCTTTTGACAATAAAAACTTCTTGAAAGCATTGTCTATAGGCAGTGTCTTTAAAATATTCTCTTTTCCTCTTCTTTTAATCCTTCTCCAAGCAGGCTTTCACCCTTCCACTTTTCCAGCAAAGCTGCTCTCAGATAGGTCACTGATGACTCCCACATTGCTGGATCCAGTCATGGAGTCTCAGACATCATCTTACTCTTATACTCTTCTCTATCCATTCTCACTCCCTTGATTGTCTCATTCAATGTCAAGGTTTCAAATGCTTTTTTTTTTATGACCATTACTTGCATTGTTCTACCTCTTGCTCAGATCTCCTTCCTGGATCCCAGTCTTGTATATCCCCACCCTACCTGCCACTTCCATGTGTTATTTAATATGGAGAACTGATATTGGTCAATGGCAACTCCATTCATCCAATTGCTCACACAGAAGTCTTCCTTGAGGGCTTCCTTTCAGACATCATATCCAATCCCTCAGCAAATCCTGTTGGACCTATATGCAATGATATCCAGAATTTAACCACTCCTTCCTACTTCTACCACTGAAAACTATTGCTTAGTAGGATCTGCAAATTCACATTTTATAATACCACTAATCCCCATTAGTACAATAAAAGAATATCTATTAGATTCATCTATCTGTGATATTTCCACTAAAGCACTCTCTACAAGTCTACACAAATTACTAGGCAGCACCTCAAAATCCAGAAGCTTCTTTCAAAAATATTAATATTAAGCAAATGAGGAAAACAATCCTGGGGCCCCTGGGTGGCTCAGTTGGTTAAGTGTCTGCCTTCAGCACAAATCATGATCCTAGGGGCCTGGGATACAGCCCCACATCAGGCTCCCTGCTCAGCAGAGAGCCTGCTTCTCCCTCTCCCTCTCCCTCTCCCTCTGCTGCTCCCCCTGCTTGTGCTCTCTTGCTTTGTCAAATAAATAAAATCTTTAAAAAACAAAAGTAACAAATCCTAATAGGAAAAAACCTCATTCAAATAGCTGATAGTTCAAAAAAATGTCTCCACATATCCTGTTTGGTGAAACATGCTGAATAATTCAAGAGGGTCATACTGGTGAGAACAATCAGAGAATTTAGTCAATTTAGTGGGAAGAAAATTAGTTGAATGAACAACCCGTACACAAATTCAGGTAAAATCACTAAATTCAAATGTTAGAAAGATTACAATCAGAATTCTTTTCTTTTTTCTTTTCTTTTCTTTTCTTTTCTTTTTTTTCTTTACTTTTCTTTTCTTTTCTTTTTTCTTTTCTTCTTTTCTTTTCTTTCTTTTTTCTTTTCTTTTCTTTTCTTTTTTCCTCTTCTTCTCTTTTCTTTTCCTCTTCTCTTTTCTTCTTCTTTCTCTCTTCTCTTCTTCTTCTTCTTTGCTGTTGTTATTTTTTTCCCTTTTCGTAACCTTCTAAATCAGTAGCCAGCTCTCTGAGATCACCAATAAATTTCTGACATTGGAAAAATAGCAATTTTGTGGGTTTATTCTTACTTTAAGACTCATTGTTAAAATTACCCAAACCAATTTTGTTATTGAGCATAATTAATCAAGGAGAAGTCAAGCAAGGTAAATACATTCATTGACAACTAAACATGAACTTTATGAGAGTTTATGTAAAGTGTTGGTAGTTTCATGTTCATGAGATGCAAGCCATTTCTCTTTTTCTGAGTCTCACACTCCACAAGATTGTTGAGTTTCTGATGACTCTTAGTGCTTCTCTTTATTTTATTTTATTTTATTTTTTCATGTGTTTTTATTGAAGTTCTATTTGCCAACATATAGTATAACACCCAGTGCTCATCCCATCAAGGGCCTTTCTCAGTGCCTGTCACCCATTTACCCCAACCCCTTGCCCATCTCCCTTTATGCAACCCTTTGTTCATTTTCCAAAGTTAGGTTTCTCATATTGGCCTCCCTGAGTTATTTCAGGGGATGGGAACCCTACTTCCCTGTCAGTTCTTAAAACAGATCACCCCAAATTATCCACATCTCGATCTTTCTGGCATGTGAGAATATGAGTGAAGAGAAACAAAGAGCTAAAAATTATTTTAAGAAGGGTAGTAACCTTGTCATGATCAAGATGACCATCTATTTCTTTTGGAGGCAAAAATAATTCAGATTAGGACCTTTCAATATGTTCAACATCATCATGAATGATCACTTTCCCAGGAATCACGAGTTTGGTGGTGAATAAATCAGAACAGGCATTATATGTGTTTTGTAAATAAATGTTTATCTCGCTACGAGCCAGAGGTCACAGAAGGTTTGTTTGACATTTCAAAAATAAGCTTTATTTTATGCCCATGGAGGTTCCATCTGTATCAGAAGTAAATCAATTTCCAGAGAGCTAGTGAATCTTTTTAATTGAAGTCATCAAAATGTTTCAAAGGTGTGGAGATGCTACTTTGGAGTCTTCATTAGCAATGATATCATTAGGTACACACATTTTAACAAATATTCAAGAAACTTTAAGAAACGCTACTGCCAATTATAGAGAAAAGATATTCTGGGAATGCTGGGTTCTATCTTGCTATATAGATGGCAGGGTCCTTGAGGTATACACATATATACATAAGGTCAGAGAAGAATGAGCTTCCATAAGGAGGACTTTCAAGCACTCGCTTTCAACCACTGGCTGCTGGCCCCAGAAGCTCAGATTCCTCTTCCAGACAATAATGTGTCAGGCAACTGTCTTTCCTGCTCCAAGAGTGGCGGCCCTGCCTCATACAGTTTGAGGAAATGGTTTGCAGCTGCAGTTACTTGACTAGCTGACTGGGGTTTGAGTGTGTGTGTTTTGTTTTGTTTTGGTGGGAGAGAGGTAGGGGACAACCAGTTGAGAAGTCTTTCATTTTTAACTCATCATTGTAAGGAAGGAAAACTGGCGCAGTCGCTTTTGCACACTGGGAGATCAGGACACAAATTAATCAGAGGTGCGACAGGGACATCTTTACGGGGGAAAAAACAATGCAGGGTGAGGAGTCTGCACACTTACATTTAAGGAGCATATCGCAGTGCAAATTGGGTCATCTCAGGAAATCTAAAAGCATTATTCCTCTGAGATTTGAAAAAAAATGTAATTACTTCTTCCACCAAGCATGATTCTTTTCAATAACCTTCATTTTTGTCTCCTGGAAATGAAAAGAGGTTTACATTAAAAAGGCATTTCCTCTGACTCCGTGTCCTTGAGCTGCACAAAATGTAAACCATTCCCTCCTCCCTCTTTTGAAGAAAAAGGGGGTTTCAATCTTTCCTTCTGAACACGGTCCATTTAAATAAGGAGATGGAGTCCCATCTTTTCTATCAGCCCCATTGTTTGACTTGTCAGTAATAACACTTGAGCTGAAATTGTACAGGCGTCCCACTAATTTAGTAATTATTGACATGGTGCTGAGCAGGAAATGATAGCAAACAGAAGGAACCGTTAAGGAGAAATGAAATAAAAGATGTTCATATCATTGTTGAATAATGGCTGAGATCATTTTGTGCTTTAAGTAAGGCCCAAGACACCTTTTTCCATTTTCCTGACACATTTATAATTTATGCTTTGTAATAGTTCCAAATATTTTTAGGACACTGGACTTTGTTTGAGTATCCTGCCGAACTGAATGAGAATCACGGAGCACACACACAGATGAGTGGGCGATGTGACCCTGCAGCAGCTTCCCAGTTAAACGACAGCCCCTCTCTCCCCAGCCTACCTCTTCTCCTCACGCTTCTTCTTCCTCTTCTTTTTTTTAATTTTCTTTTAAACACTTTTTCCTTTTTAACTTTTCATTTCTATTTATTGTCATCTTAGCTCTTACTAAGATCTTTGTTGCTAGGATAAGCAATGCAACCCAGGTTGTTGGATGTACCCATGGCATCTTCATTTATTTCTGAACTTTTTGATATGGAGGCTTTGCTTAGTTACACAAACTTCCTTAAAGTTTGGTAAGCATGGATGTGAAGGGATCATTTTTTCTTAAGTTGTGTATTTGTGCATTCATGTAACTCTGCTGGCATAATGCACGTGTGTATCTATTAATGTGCATGTGTGATGACAAGACGGTCATCAAAATGTTAAGACCAGAGTGTACAAGTCTGGAAATGATTTGCTCAAAGACTATAAATATTGACTGAGAAAATTCAGCATATCTTTTTATAACCCCAATATTGGAGGATAAGGATGGTCACTTTCATCTGAGCAATGATGTTACACAGCATTTACTATGATGTGACTGTTCTGTATCAGGACATAATTTGTCAATGTTACAGGACAAAGCCTTATCACACAAGAAGACATGCTACAATAAAGTTGTATAGTATTACATTTTCTTTGATGTATCCTGCAATCAAATAACCACCATTTTAATAAGAACTACTAGAAACTTTTATTTTAAAAAGGCAGTATTATTAGATTTTAAAATGCTTTTCCCAGAGTGGTACCAATATAAAATTTGATCAAAATATGTAAGACAAATAAGCATAGAATAAAGGATGGAAAAGAAGTAAATCTCCAGGGATGCCTGGGTGGCTCAGCAGTTGAGCATCTGCCTTCAGCTCAGGTTGTGATTCTGAGGTCCCAGGATCGAATTCTGCATCAGGCTCCCCATAGGGAGCCTGCTTCTCCCTCTGCCTTGTCTGCCTCTCTCTGTGTCAGTCTCTCATGAATAAATAAATAAAATCTTTAATTTTTTTTAATTTATTTATTCATGAGAGATACACACAGAGAGAGAGAGAGAGAGAGAGAGAGAGGCAGAGACACAGGCAGAGGCAGAAGCAGGCTCCATGCAGGGAGCTCAATGTGGGACTCAATCCTGGGACTCCAGGATCGCGCCCCAGGAGGAAGGCAGATGCTAAACCGCTGAGCCACCCAGGGATCCCCAAATAAAATCTTTTTTTAAAAAAAAAAGTAAATCTCCATATCTTGAGACCTGGGTTGTCAGAGAATGCAATGCAGATAACAATACTAGAGCTCCTGCCCAATAAGATAACGGCTGAATAAGTTGACTAGTCTTATGTGCCAAGTTCATCTGTAGCAATTTATCTATTTCTTCAAACAAAACATACTTTTCAGATTTTACCAAGGAGTCAAATGATGCTCGGAGAGGAGTTTCACAATATTTCCAGTCATGATTATGGTGCTAGTAATGACTGGCTCCTGATTCCCAAGCCAGAGCTCTCCAACATCACACTATTTTGCTCCTTATAATTTTCCTCTTTATTTTCCCATTGTTCTAGGTTGACATGATTACTATGAGGATTAAGCAAAACACCATTTAAAAAGAGGGCTCAACATAGCACGAATTTAGACAATAGGTCACCTCCTGTGTTATAGCTTTATTTGTCTGCTTTCACGATACCATATCAATTTTCCTGTGTCCTTCACATTTTCTAAAACGCCATTGTATGTCTAAATATGAAAATATCAGAGATGGCTCAAGTGCTAAAGTGCAAAATATATGGGGAGGTGCCATGGATGAACATACAGAAGATTTAACTCATGTATAGCTGAGAAAAACAAATGCCCATTGGAAACAAAAAAAAGTGACCTAGCCAAAGAAGTTTTAAAAGAATCACATCATCCTGCTCCACAGATCAACTTTGGTGTTTGCACTGCAGTGAAAAATATGGACTTAGAAATTCCTTTGTGGTTGTGGCACAAAATCATCTTTCATGATGTCATGCTGTGTTGTCAGGCAGTGCAGTCATGATTAGCACAAATGGAGAGTATTCCTGATCTCATTTGTTTATGTTCCTACGTCAATAAATTTCTCAGCTCATTTTGTGTTCTAGTTCTGGTCAGAACAGTCTTAATAAGCACATAGACATCAATCAAGGACTCCAAAATCCAGTTGATGAAGGCTACCAAAGCTGTCCCAATATTTCTACCTCTCTCTAGGAAATACATTATGTACAGTAGGCAACCTACATAAAAATTGTTGGATGTCATTGTGGGAATGTCCACATATCTATATTTTTACTCTCATCCTCTAGATAAAGTCAGTTATGTCAGCTTATTCCATTATGTGCTTGAAACTCAAAATAGCTAGTTTAAAAAAATAGTTGGTTTTACCTGAAGTATGCTGGGATCTAGGAATGAACAATTTATAATAGATTGCAATCCCAAGCAACTGATGACATGTGAAATAATGGAAGTGGCACAAGGACCATAAGAGTAATAAGTCAAAGCCCTTTCAAGGGTGCCAGGACCAGTACCCTACTGGGTCACTCAAATAAGCTCAGGGATAGAGGTTAGGGTTCCTTGATCTGTGAGTTCCAACCTATTCATATTAGAGAAAGGCCCAACACATTCCTTGCATTTCCATATAGATGCTTCAACTGAAGATATCTTAGAACTGTAACCACTTAAAAAGTACATAAAAACTAATTCGCAAATTTTATCAAGCATTCAAGAATTCTAATAGAAGAGGCCATTTATAGAAGAAAAACAGTTATCAATTTGAAAGATACTCTCTTAGGGGCACTTGGGTGGCCCAGTGGTTGAGCGTCTGCCTTTGGCTCAAGTTGTGATCCCAGAGTCCTGGGATCGAGACCAGCATGAGGCTCCCCATAGGGAGCCTGCTTCTCTCTCTGCCCCTCTCTGTGTGTCTCATGAATAAACAAATAAAACCTTAAATAAAAAGAAGATAGATTATTCTCTTATTAGGTGAAACTCACTAGTCATGCCATTTCTTGGAAAAACGAAACAAGAAAGCTCCAAAACTTGAAATATCGTTTAGCATTGTAAATGTAGTATGCCTGGTTTCCCCTTTGCCTCAGTGTTTTAAAGATACACCCCTCACCTTGCATCCCTGTATCCTCTCAGTTGTGAGGACAAAAGAATTGGAATGACCTGACGATTGGCTCTGACTCAATGAATGCTCCCTTTCCATGGGACTCCATAGCATTTTGCACAATTGTAAAGCACACTTACCCTGTGGGTGCCTCGACTTGGGTAAGGAATTCTGAGTAGAACCTGTGGTTTGTGCCACCCATCTTTGTACCTTCAGCATCCAATACGGAGCTTGGCTTCTGGTACCCCCTTCTTCACTGGGAACTCCTGAAGGATAGACCAAAGACCACATTCTTCACGTGAATACATGGGTAAACAAAAGACTATCTTCTTTAAAGGAAGAAGAGTCATTTTTATTTTTTTTTTCTTTTGAGAGAGAGAGAGCACTGGCATGCACAAGAGCAGGGGGAGGGGCAGAGAGAGAAGCAGACTCCCTGCTGAGCAGGGATTCCTACCACTCCACCCCCACCCCAACCCATGCTGACTCAAACCCAAGACCCTGGGATCATGACTTGTTCCGAAGGCAGACACTTAACCAACTAAGCTACCCAGGCACCCAAGAAGAGTGTTTTTTTTTTAAGAAGGGAAGAAATTGAGGATGCCCCACAATAAAACTTCATTTACAATTCATGTGCATGCCACTTGAACTCTGAATCCAACTTGAAAGGTGGGAATACTGGTGGGAACTTGCACTGATAGCACTGACTCCTTTGTTTACACATTCAAGCTATGAAGAACTGATTTCAGAAAACCTGGTTTCAGTTGCAAGCTTATACCAGGGATGGAA
This sequence comes from Canis lupus baileyi, assembly GCF_048164855.1. Lineage (NCBI taxonomy): Eukaryota > Metazoa > Chordata > Mammalia > Carnivora > Canidae > Canis > Canis lupus. The sequence goes on along the minus strand of NC_132839.1, from coordinate 44,522,764 downwards.
GTGGAGTATTTGCTACTGCCCTTACTGCTTCTCATCGGGGAGTCATTCTCTTACCCTGTGGCCCTTATATTAATATCTCATAAGTAAAGGTAACAGTGGGGACAGCCCACAGTGTCCAGAGCTGATTGGACCAACCTGACGTATGGACTGGGCAGAAACCTATCAGCTGTGAGTCCTGAAACAAAACCATTAGACAGGGGGCTGTGGGGAACAGAAGTGCCAGAGGAATTAGTGGCAGGCAGCAGAAGAGGAACTGTATTATGAGAATAGGGATCATGTCTATTAGTTCACTTTGGACAGGAAGCAATAACTGAGAAAGCCTTCAATGCCCCAAACACGAGTGAAGCTTATTTTCACTCATGTGATAGTCCATGTTAGATACTTCTGGTCAGTAGCGGCTTCCTCAAGCTATGGTTCAGGGATCCATGATCCTTTCCCTCTGTATTTTGATCAGCCCCTCTGGCCTTGCGCTCTGCCATCCCCCCAGGGAAAAAGAGAATGTCCATGGGGACATATGCTTCTTAAAAGCCAGGGCTTGGAGCTGGTGCCCCTGGTGGGGTCGAGTCATGTGACCACCCTTCACTGCAAGGGACGCACAGGAAGTTGGTGGAGCTGTGCTTATAGGAAGACCAGGAGGCAGATTTTCTGTGACCTGCTACAGGCACAAGCAAAATAAACTAAGTAGGTCTCGAACAAAGGCAGCCAAACAAAGGCACTTGTGCCAAGTAGCATAGAGTTAAAGAAGAGAGATTTGACAGAAATAATATTAGATTTATCCTATAAATGGACTGTAGTTTATAAATAGGTCTGTTTTGTATATTTCATAAATCTATTGGTTCAATCTGCACTCTTCCTTCATATTCAAACTAGAATTGAGAAAACAGAGACCAGGGTCCTATTGAAAACATGAATATTTTGCACAGTCCTCTTGGTAGAGTGCCATGAAGCAAAATGCTAACTTCCCAGGTGATGGTGAAGCCCTTAAACCTTGATTTTAATTATCCTCTTCCTCCAAAATAAGATTTCCCAACAGCCACTTCATTTAGAGTCTCTCTAAGTTACAGACATAGTAGCAGTTGACTTTGGTCTTCTCATGCGTCCATGCAGCAAAACTATCTTTTGAAAGGAACCTCATTTTGCTAAAACTAGAAAGGAAAAGAGCTGGGTTCTGAAGCATTTCTCTCCCTCTCTTTCAAGCTGGAGGAGAGCTTTTGCACTCAGAGAACAGCTCCACTTGCCTTATTACATCTCCCACACACCTTGTGAGCAGCTCAGAGGACTCAATCACATTTTTCCCCAGAGGCTGGCAACAATTAAAAACTAGCTGCCGTAAGACAGTATTTACAGATCTTTACAACAAACACAAATTGGCATTTTTCATCGAAATAGGCAATGCATGCTGCACATATCATGGGTCTTAATATAACTGTCGCCTTCGACATCTCACAGCTTTCAAGTGAACAAAACTGTTAATAGGAGTAATGCCTTCAATGCCATTGTCAGTTTCACTCTTCACTGTTTTTCTGTTTTCCTTCAAGCCACCACCAGTCAGCTGGATCTCTTGATCAGATTGGTAAAAGTTGGGGGAAACGCGATGTTTGGGAAGAGAGAATATCATTTGCGGAAAAAGCCTGGGAGGAACAAGATGCTGTCTATGCCTTGCCATTTGCAAACATTCTCGTGCTCTCTCTTTTTGGATACCTTCCCTTCCCTCACCCACCCCCCTATTACTAGAACATCGCATCAGATATTTTAAAATGCTTTGTTTCAAGCCACCTGATTTTATATTTTCTATATCTGTTTTTGAACTGATCTGATATTTCAGGACAACAAATAGAAAATGGCTTTGTTATTGAACTGGGAACAAAAGATACAGTGGAGAAGCATATTAAAATGTTCAGAAAATACTAAACTGAAATCTGTTTACTAAGCCACCAGCTGTCACTTCCTCTTCTGGCTACCATGCACTACCTATCTGGAAGTGGCGCCTCCCGCTTATTGTCCTTCCTCCATGCTATATCTGCTCTGATGCCTTTTTATTTATTTTAAAAAGGTCTACCAAAAAAAAAAGATTCATATTTAACCATACTGTACATTTGCTTTCATTAGCAAATAAATTCAATAGGCTCCCTTTTAAAATACACATTTGTAAGGAAGTGATGTGATATTCAATGTACTTAACAGCCAAAGTTGAAAATTAAACTGAGCAACCGGTTTGAATTTGCAGCCCAGCCAATGACAATAGGAATCGTCAATATGGAACCAAGTATACTGATGAGTACCCAAGAGTTCAATCATGAATTTAAAATAGTTAAAAATTGGGGTTCGGGGTTATAAATTCTGTTCCAAATTATAAGTAGCTATTTCTGGCATATTAGCATTATTTTCTCTTCTTAAGGAAATGTTAAAGTTGAGATTTTTTTTTTCAGGAGACAAACACATGCTTTCGGGACACTTTTGCTAGTCCTCCAAACTCCCTCCCCCCCACCACCACCACTTCAATGTCACCAACACCTGATATGCTTTTTGGCATATTCAGGAGGGGAGGGAGGCATTGGGCCGTGGAGACCAGAATCCTTATTCTCCCCTTCTCCAGGCCTCGAAGCGAATGATGCTTTGTATGTTCCTCTGTCTACTTAAGGGAGCCTAGGGTTTCAGGTGGGGCAGCCTCATGGCTGAGCCGCACTCACAGTATGGACAAGGAGAAGCATGCCTAGCTCCAAAAGTACAAGCTTGCTTCCTCCAGGACCGCTAGGCTCTGTGCTACTCACTGTGCACATGATTCCTATTAAAATCCTGTTTTCTGAAAGAAGCAAGGTCTCAGCATTGGGACTAGGCTATCTGACCTTGGGAACCCCTGAGCTCCCACAGCTAGGTATATGTGCTGCCTCGCCACCCAGCAAGCAAATCGACCCTATTGGCAAAGAAGAGAAACATGCAAACTTGATGCAGCATTAATCAAACCTGAAATGTTATTTTTAAGATGTCACGAAATCCACATTGACTGACTGGTCCTTTTAATCTTAATTTTGAACAGTTGCTACTCCAATTAAATTCTACCACCTAGCATTTTCAAACAGCTCTTGGTTGTTTCCACAAACTCTGTTAATGGACAGCTGTTTCTGACAGCCCCCTGATTTGCCAGCGCTGTGTCGGCTGCCAGAGCAGGAGGCCCCATTCTGTATTCCGCTGCTGGCACTGGGGGATATGCAAATGAACACATGAATCAGTTGTCACCACCACAGACACAGTGCGGGGAGATGATCAGGATGTGGGGGAGCTTGGCTGGCTGCAAGTGAGGGCGGGGGGGAGGACACAAAAAGCTTAGATTTCTTGAAGTGAGCTTTCTTGTTGTTGGTTTTTTTTTTTTTTTCCTTTTTTTTTTCAAGTGTCTCTAGTTTATTTTCACTTTGTGGCATTCATTAGATTTCAGTTCAGGAAAGTGCAATCTGTTCCTCGCCAATCACCAACAGAAACCTGAAAGTTTGGGAATGATAGAAACGTTTCAGGTGAACACCGTTAGGACTTCAGTAACACAAGCAGAATATTATATACACTTCTGTGTCTCGAATATTTTTCCATCCAAGAAGGGAGGGAGGAACACATAACTTTTCGTTCCCATGAGAAGGAGCTTAAGAAAATTTTCCCTGGAGTCCAAAGGTGGGTTGTAAGTGTTCTGAATTCTTTCCATCAAGGAATTCTCTGAGTTGCTCCACGGGTTGAGGCAAATGCTCATATACACAGTGAGTATCACTTCAATAGGTCATGGAGCAGTACCAGTTCCAGGGGCTCCCGAACTGTTCTTGGACCTTCCTGATTTACCAAATATGGGGGAAATGCTTTTTCCATTATATCCTTTAGGGTTCAGTAAGGGAATCAACCATAATAAGGAATTTAGAGTAAGAAACTATCACAAGGATTGGACCTTACAGAATTATGGGACCTGGTGGTAAGCATGGAGTTTGCTGTAGGTCAGCAGAGCCAGCAGTTGTGAGGAAAAGCTGGTCATAAACGAGGAGAGATAGGGCAAGTTGAAATCGATGAGGACAAACTGGAACCTAGGAGGACAAATGGGTCCCCATGAGGACAAACTGATTCTGTTCCATTCTTTCACTGCCTGCAGCCTATATAGCATGAGTGATCTGCAGGAGTAGCTGATACCATTGGCCACATACCATTACATGGACTTAGGACCTAAGACTTGAAGAATCTGAAGAAATAAGTACAGTGGATGCTGGAGTGGATGGGGCCCTGCTGCTGTCTCGAGCCAGTGAGGTGAACCAGCTGGGCAGTGACAGCACACACAAACCATGGTGGTACCCAGATCCCCATTCCAACTTTCTGAGCATGACGACTATTGTTCACTGAACCTTTTCAATCGTGACAAATTTCTCTGTAGCCAACCCAAACTCAAACCATAGCTGGAGGGCAATTATTTCCAGCTCTGTTTGGTTGACCCATGAAAAACCATCACAGCTCTATATCCAGTTCCACTCTGCTTTGAGAATCTGCTGTGATGCATAGTTCACCCTGGTTCCATCAGGGCTGATTCCAGATGCTTTAGCTGGAGGACAGAGGAAGAAGACGGGAAGAGCTAAAGTTAGGGGTGGAATTAAGTGGTTAAATTCCAGGAGACAGTGGGGTAAAGATAGTTGGAAAATGGACAGCTGTTTTGGGATTAGGAAGCAAGTGAATATCATATATTGATTTTATCCAAATATTGTTAGAAGTCCTATGCTGTGGGCCCACTATCCAGGGCCAGACGCTATACAGATAGAAAGAATAAGAAGGATATATATTATGATCTCAATCATACCCAGCGAATGCATATTATCAGGGACTCTTTCTGCCTTCAATCAGAAAAGATATGAATTAAGACTCCATTTATAAGCTGATTTAACATCACTATGTCTCAGTTGATCTAAAATTGCAAGTGTTTGAGAATGTCTTGATACAGAATGAAACCTACACATGAATTTACCAAGAGAGGAACAGCCAGAAGAAATCCTTATATAGTTATTAGAGTTGATTCAAAACATTTTTAGGTCTTATGTTGTTACTCAATACCAGGGAACAGTTTCCCTTAAATAAAAAGTTTAGAGTCCACAGCAGTTATTTTTCACTTATGATTTCATATCAAGACATCCAAGTTTGAAAATATTCTATTATGCAATTAATTGAACAATGACTGACTCTGGTGGCTTGCACACACACACACACAAACACACACAAACACAAACACACACATGGAAGCTATCATGAGCAATTCCCTGTCCACCGGAGCCATCCCTTCATCTGATAGATTTGGTGCTCCTGACTTGTTCTCATGTATTTATAGACATCTCTGTTATAGACAATATGTGTATTTGTGTACTTTTTTTATAAAGGAGAATTATGCTGTCCTTGTCATTGTACTGAACACATTTCTGTATCAGTAAGAATATAAATATCTCATCCTTTATATGCATTTTACTTTGTTTCTTTATCCTAATCTAATCATTCCTTTATTGATCGGCATTTAGGTTACTCTTCTTTCCCTCTTTATTTTATTTTTTTAAAGACTTTATTTATTCATGAGAGACACATACACACACACACATACACACACAAACACACACACACACAGAGAGGCAGAGACAGAAGTAGGCTCCATGCAGGGAGCCCGATGCGGGACTCAATCCCGGGACTTCAGGATCATGCCCTGAGCCAAAGGCAGACACTCAACCACTGAGCCACCCAGGCGTCCCTCTGTCCCTCTTTAAAAAAGATAATAACATGCTCTCCTAGAAGCCAGTGCCATCTTTTTTAGTTGATCTTTTGCAACTAAGTGCAGTAAGTTCTAGGGAAGGAAGAAGAAGCTCTGTCCTTCTACCACCTGAAAGCCAAAGAGAACATTAACTTGCACACTTTTCTCACAAACACAAGTATTTGCTTTGTCTCTTTCTCCTTCCTCAGAGCATTATGATATCGCATATGCCAGGTCTTATCTTCCTAGTCCTGATCCACTGCTGAGCCCACTGCACCTGAAGAAGTGAAGCATCACATTCTTCAGCTCTATATGGCATTGTCAAAATGGATTCCCCAATTTCCACAATATATTAGGGGTTCGGTTCATGCCCATAATGAAATCTTAGAAACACCTAATTACCTAAATAGCTTGCTATGGATCTAATAACTAATATAGTTCCACAATGAAGAATGCTTGCTCGAAGTCTATTAAAAAAAGTTCTATTCTAGAGGTGCCTGGGTGGCTCAGTCAGTAAAGCATCTGCCTTCGGCTCGGGTCATTATTCTGGGATCCTAGGACCAAGCCCTGCATCCATCTCCCTGCTCAGCAAGGAGTCTGCCTCTCCCTCGCCCTTTGCCCCTCCACCCACCCCCCACTCATACTCTCTCTCTCTCAAATAAATAAACAAATAAAATATTTTTAAAAATGCTATTCTATATTTCTCATGTCTACACTCCTTCAGTGAGTCTCTCTTTACACTACATAGTCCATATCTCCCGGCCAGAATATCCCTTCCTGAGAAGCATCTTGTAGAACAAGATGAAAGCAGACATTTTGCTATACCATCAGTCAATATGTCTTTTGTCTGAACTGATTGTGTAGGTTTGCACTTACTCTCTTTTTCATCAATTAACAATCAATGCTAATGGCAGAATCATTTATTTCTCATCAGCAAGTCTTCCTTTGGCTTTAGCACTTTATCGTGTCCTGGTCATGTTCTCTGTGAGAGGCTTGGGAAATCAGAACTTTGAATCAATAGGTTGCTTAGCATAACCCAGCCCACCAACCAGTCAGTTCTACTTGGAAAGCTAGAGATTGTAGGTCAGAACATCATTCCCCTCATTTTGTTACTGAAGACCACTATTCTCATAATGGTCTGTTAAATGGACTATTGAATGTAAAAATATGGTAGCCAACTAAGTCTTGCCTACAGTCCACATATAAAAACAAGTCTACCAAATCTGAAGAATACAGCATTGATGAGAGTGACTTTTTCCAACTCCTTATCTCATATTTTCTTAATTTTCCGTAATTCTGGAGTAATAACATTCAACCACATCAGTGTTGTTATTGTTTGTTTGCCTCTCTGGATTGTAAACTACTTGCTTAGTATATGTGTTCTAGACAGTGATAAAAGAAAAAAAGGAGGGAGGCAGAGAAGAAAAAGAAAAAAAGGAAGAAGCACTTTTGAGGAGTGCTTGAGGGGCTCAGTTGCTTGAGTGTTGGACTCTTGATTTCAGCTTGTGTCATAACCTCAGGGTCATGAAACTGAACCCCACATCAGGCTGCATGCTCAGCACAGAGTTCTCTTGAGATTATTATCTCCCTCTCCCTCTCCCTCTCCCCTGACTTGCATGTGCTCTCTCTCTCAAATAAATAAATAAATCTTAAAAAAATAAAAGAAACACTTTCAAGACAGTATGCTGTGGAAAGTTAGAATTTGAACAAGATCGCATGAGTTAATTATATATTTCAGTGTACTAATCACTCCAAAAATATGCAGGCTATTAATATTATGTCCTCTATGACATATAAAATGGTTGCACAGAATACCTAGGTGTGACACAAGATGGTTTGTAATATTTAAAAATAGGGGCATTTCTTCAATTCGCCTGGTGTATTTTTGAAGGGAACTGGTGGGCATGGCTGATCTTTGGCAAGAAGGCTCAGATTTACCCAACTAAAGAGTCATCTTCTTAATCTAGCACCTAAATTGGTACCTACACCTAGTAGATTCTCAGTAAATATGTAGAGAAGAAGTCCTTAGGCCAATGAATTCGTAGGTCAAGGCCTGAATTTTCTGCCTACTATTTTTAATACTATACACAGCTAATCATAATAAAAGAAAAAGATATAGAAACAAAATGTAGAAATACTTAAAATCATATAACATTAGTATACTAAAGGAAATCAGAAGTGGGTAAGAAATGGCACAATTTTCACAAAATCTTAGCATGAATAGACAATGTGGGATATAACATTGGGGGAGATGAGGCAAGTCCACAAGGACAATTGGTGCAAAACTTTTCATCATAGCCCCTGGACTTAATTGACATTTGAATTTTTGAAAAATATTTTATTTATTTATTCATGAGAGACATAGAGAGAGAGTCAGAGACACAGGCAGAGGGAAAAGCAGGCTTCTGTGGGGAGCCTGATGTGGACTCAATCCCAGGACCCTAGGATCACGCCCTGAGCCAAAGGCAGATGCTCAACCAGTGAGCCACCCAGGCATCCTGACATTTTATTATTTTAGTTTACTTTATTCTTTTTAGACTTCTTTGCTTTATCCTTAGCTTTCTTCATTTTTCTTTAAATGCCCTTTAAAATATCAAAATACTACATAAGGACAAATCAAGCATCATTTCACCTTTCTATGTCCCATGTATCTCAGGACAAGAAATATAGTAGATATTCAGAAAACATGAGTTTATGAATAAATGGCTAGCAAATATTATTGGCTACTATTAAAAGTTGGTGTTTGCAGAGTGATGCTTAAGAAATATTCCAATTGATAACATCTAGTTATTCACACAGTTAATATTATGTGCCTGTCTCATGTTGCTTTCTCATAATTAATGTGTTTTGCATAGCGAATTAGAATGTTATAAGCACACTTTTTATTTCTTGATGATTTGGAAGGACATGTTACAATAATGTCATTTTCCATGATGTTAAAGAAAAGATCACCTGGCTTTTGGGGGCTTTGGGGGGGTGTTCTATTCTTTTCTCCCATTTCCATTATTCCATAATGATGAAATACTAAAGTTATTCCTATTTTTTTCTCAAAGAGGAATTTTGAAAGAGCCTAAGAACTTGATAAATGGTGATTATAATGAAAAACACTATTTTCCAAATCTTCAGAGGCACCCAAGATGAGTTCTGTTCTTCTCTATGAGATAGAAAATAAGACAGCAAGCCCTAGACAGATCCCTGGCCCATGAGCATCTTTCAAAGCTCAATTAAGCACTGGAGCCAGTAGTGACCTAGAAGGGAACAGAAAGACTAAAGAGGCAGAGGGCTCTGCTGTGAACCATAGTTTCCCTTCCTAATACTTCCAAATACCTCCTTCTGGTCTTGGATTTAATGCTCTGAAATTTATTTTTTAAATGCTCAAATGGGGATGCTAATTTCCCCTCAGAACTGTGTGAAGATTAAATGAAATGATATTTTTATGGCAATGACTTGATAGTATAGTATCAGGCATGTTATATCACAAATACATCAAGTATTAAAAGTACAATTGTTCCTATTTTTTAAGCTGGACAGTTAATGAATATATCTATAAACCAGGCCTGACAGAAACTGTCAATTAATTGACAGAAACCCAAAGCAGGAGAGTAACCGCCAATCTTCCACACATGACATGGTCGAATGGCAACAGAAACGCAAGCTGTACCAGTTGTGAAAGCGTCTGTTATTTTATCTGGTCATTTTTTAGGTTAAAAAAATGAGAAGAGGGGCACCCTCTTCTCTGAGAGTGGCTCAGTGGGTTAAGCAGAGCCACTTTTGGCTCAGTTTATAATCCCAGGGTCCTGGGATCAAGCCCCGTGTCAGGCTCGCTGCTCAGGATTTTACACTGCTTCTCCCTCTCCCTCTGCCTCCTGCTCCCCCTGCTTGTGTTCTCTCTCTGTCAAACAAATAAATGAGGCCTTTTAAAAAATTAAAAATAAAAATTAAAAAATGAGAAGAGAAGCAAGCAGGTGCTTTACAGAAGTCTCTTTTTTTGTTTAATACTCATTTCAGTTAGTTGTGTTATTATTTTACTGAACCTGAAGATCAGAAAGTTTGATTAAGCTACCCCAGAACACAAATGAAGAAGGTGGGGTCCTGATTGTTAGCTGGCACTTTACGTGGGCTCATGTTCTCATTCTCTAGATGAGAAAACCGAGGCTCCGGCCCGTAGGCGAGGACTAGGAGGAATCAGGTTTGGCCTTTGAGTCAGACAGCCCTGTGTTTCCAATCCCGCCTCTGTCCTTTGCTGGCAGCGTGAGCTCTGACAAAAACAATTAACCTCTCTAAACCTCCAGAGATTCTAAACAGTATATTTTTAATTGGCTTGTTTAGCGTTGCCTAAAATATATCCCTTTGGAACACTTGTTCTATCAGATGTTTAAAAGTGTTAAATAAAAAAAAAATGTTTCATTGGTCCAGCAAGTCTTAGAAAAGCTGGTTTAAAACAAAGTTAAGTGAGTTCGGATATTGCAAAATCCTCAGAGCCTCTGAAATGCTAATTGCCTCAAAATCTCCAGGGGAAGAGAGAGTGACAAGAAACATCAATGTTTCACAGAAAATAGTTTGCAAAGTCCAATGCTTTGTGTTCCTTTCTATTGTATCCTGTCTTAAGGCTGCTAAAAGTTCTCCCCTTCTCAACTGTCATTTAAACATTATATCAATTTTTTTTTAATATATATGAAACAGATCAAGACCTAGAACATTCTGCATAGAAAACTTTCCCACCTGTCCCTCCCCAGCCATCCCTCCCACCCCCAGAAGGAGTCACCACTATTCTGACTGCTATCATCTTGGATTAGTCTTGCCTACTCAAGAACTCAGTATAAAGGAAATCACAGAAAGTGTGCTTCTGTGTGCCTGGCTACCTTAGCACTGTGTTTGTTTACTTTACTATTGTTATCATTCCTGTATTTGATTTTTAATAGCTTTATTGAGAGGCATAGTTAACACACAACAAACTGCACATATTTGGAAGGGTACCAATTTAAAAGTATATATATATATATATATAATGATCACCACAACCTAGACAAGGAAAATAGTCATCAACCAAGAGTCCCCTTCCCTTCTGCCCCTTGCCAATCCAGGTGACCTCTGATCTGCATTCTGTCACTATAAATTGGTTTTCATTTTCTAGAGTTTTCTATAAACTTAATGATCCAAGAGGCATTCTTTGGTTTCTTTTACTCAGCAAAATTATTTTGAGAGTCATTCATGCCATTACATGTATCCATTGCCCATTCCTTTCTATTGTTGTGTAGTATTCTGTTGTATTGATATACCACCTTTTAAAATATATGCACTACTAATGGACTTCTGAGTTGTTTTCAGTTATTGGTTATAACAAATAATGCTGGTATGAACATCGATATAAAAGTGTTGGAATGAATGGATGCCTTCATAACTCTCTGGTTATACCAAGAGAGGATTGGTTGAATCATATGGTAAAATATATGATGTTTTACTTTTTTAAAAAGTCCTAATGTGACTTTCAAAGTGTTTATAATGTTTAACATTCCCATTGACAACATAGAGAATTCAAGTTGCTCCACATCATCTCCACGACAAAGTATGAGTAGTCTTTTGAAAAGCAGAAGCTTTGAGTTTTGATGTTCTATTTATCAATTTAGTTTTTTATATATCTTTACCTAACTCAAGTTCACAAATATCTCTCCTATATTTTGGGAACTTTGTAGTATTAAGTTTGTACATTTAAGTTTATGATCCATCTTGAGTTAATTTTTTATATAGTGTGAGGTATGAAGAAGATTCAATTTTTGCTTATGGGCATTGAAATATCCTAGTACCATTTATTATTAACTATATTCTTCCTACACCAAATTGACTTTTCACCTTGTAAAAAATCAGTTGTCTATATATTCAGGGACTATTTCTGTACCCCATTCTATTCCATTGACATATTTGTGTATGTTTATACCAATACTACACTGTTAGTTACTGTGAATTTATAAATTTTGACATCAGGTAGTATTAGTTCTTCACTTTTGTTCTTCTTCACATTGTTTTTGGCTCTTCTACACCCTTTGAATTTTTATATGAACTTGAAAATCATCTTGACAAGTTCTACGATAATCCTTTGAAATGGGGGATGGGATGGTATTGAATTCATAGATCAATTTGGAGAATATTAACACCTTAAAAATACTGAGTTTTTTGACATATAACATGCCTCTCCATTTATTTATGTCTTCCTTAATTTATCCCAGCTATGTGTTTTAATTTTTACTATATAGATTTTGCACATCTTTAGTCAGATTTATGCCTAAGTATTTTGTATATTTTTATGCTATTATAAATGGTATTTTCTTTATTTTGACTTCCGATTTTTCTTGATAGTACATATAAACACGGTTGATTACTGAGCATTCTACAATCTACCTAAACCCATTTGTCATTCTAGTAGATTCCACTGGATTTTACACATAAGTGATATTATCTTCTGTGAATAAGACAGTTTAATTCTTTTTTTCTATTTTTTTTGTATACTTTTTTACTGGAGTTCTATTTGCAAACATACAGCATAACCCCCAGTGCTCATCCCGTCAAGTGCCCCCCTCAGTGCCCGTCACCCAGTCACCGCATCCCCCTGCCCACCTCCCTTTCCACTACCCCTTGTTCCTTGTTCATTTCCCAGAGTTAGGAGTCTCTCATGTTCTGTCAACCTCACTGATATTTCCCACTCATTTTCTCTCCTTTCCTCTTTATTCCCTTAGAGTTTAATTCTCCATTGTTTAAAGATTTCATTTATTTATTGAGAAAGAGAGCATGCATATAAGCAGAAAGAGGGACAGAGATAGAGGGAGAGAGATAATCTCAAGCATGCTCTATGCTCAGCACAGAGCCCTAAGCAGAGCTTGATCACACAACCCTGAGATCATAACCTGAGCTGAAATCAAAAGTCACCAGGTACCTCTCATTCTCCACTTTTTAGCCTGGAAGTAAAAATGAACTGCTATTAAAACAACATGGATGAGTCTCAAAATACTTATGCAGAGTGAAAAAGCCAGACAAAAATTAATAAACAAATAAAAACCCAGCATGTACTATATTATTGCATTTATATAAAATACCAGAAAATAAATGGGCACCTGGGTAACTCAGTCAGTTAAGCATCTGACTTTGGCTCAGGTCATGATCTCAGAGTCCTGGGGCTCAGTTCTGTGTCAGGCTCTGCATTCTTTGGCGAGTCTGCTTGTCCCTCTCCCTTCCCCTTCTGCCATTCCCCTCGTGCTTGTTGTCTCTCTCTCCCTCTCTCAAATACATAAATAACATCTTTAAAAAAATGGAGTCACCTGGGTGGCTCCTGATTCAGTTTGAGTCATGATCTCAGAGTCACAGTTTCAGGCTCCCCACTCAGCATGAAGTCTGTTTGGAATTCTCTCTCCCTCTACCTCTGCCCCTTCTGCTCTCTCTCTCTTTCTTTCTCTGTTTTTTTCAAAATGAATAAATATATAAATAAAAACTTAAAAGAAAATGAAAATTTAAAAATTGCAAACTTTTCCATAGTGACAGAAAACAGATGATTGGTTGCCTCGGTGGGAAGGTGGGAACAGGACAGAGAACTTAGGGCAGGAGGAAATTTGGGGTGATGATGCACATGTTCATCACAGTCCTGGTTTCACAAGTGTATGCATACAGCAAAACATATCAAATTTGAATGTATTAAATAGGTGCCGTTTCTTAGATGCCAATTAGACCTTAATGTTTTAAAGGCAAAACTATGTTTATTTAAGCCCAGAGAGGATATATAGTTTTCTTTCCAGGCATTTAGAACACTACCTGTATGGGTCTACTGTACTTTAAAACATATCTCCCATTTGGCTTGAATACAATCAGAGAGAAACTGAGTTCGGTCTTAAACGCACATGCTTGCAATTTTGGGTTTACAAAAACTCACAAGAGACAGTTTTCCTGTAGCCACTCAGACCCAGGGTGCAAGCAGACGTGTGCTACCTATCACTTTGAGGGCCCTGGCTTCTGGCTCTGGTCCCTGCTCCTCCCCTGCTCCTAGTCCTTATTTCTGAGGCACTGGCTTTGCAAAGCCAAGGATGTTTTATTTGTTTTCCATGCTAGGATCACTATTGGAAACAGGTCTTAGTGACTGTGAGAACTTTTTTTACTTTTTATTTATTTATTTTTAAAGATTTTTATTTATTTATTTATTATTTATTTTTACTTTTTATTTATTTATTTTTAAAGATTTTATTTATTTATTCATGAGAGACACACAGAGAGAGGCAGAGACACAGGCAGAGAGAGAAGCAGGCTCCTTGCAGGGAGCCCAATGTGGGACTCAATCCTGGGGCCGGGATCACGCCCTGAGCCAAAGGCAGACACTCAACCGCTGAGCCACCCAGGCGTCCCTGTAACAACTTTTTTTTATTTAATCAGGCATGTCTCGTTGTTTCTTCAGTTGGTTTTTCTTCCCACATTTTATTGGTGAGTTACAAGATGAGCTATCAGAAATATTTGACCATTGGGGCACCTGGGTAGCTCAGATGGTTAAGTATCTGCCTTTAGCTCAGGTCATGATCTCTGGTCCTGGGATGAAGCCCCAGATCAGACTCCCAGCTCAGTGCGGAGCCTGCTTCTCCCTCACCTTCTGCCTCTCCCCCTGCTCATGCCCTCTCTCTGTATTTCTCTGTCTCAAATAAATAAATCAAATCTTAAAAAAAGAGAAATACCTGATCATCTGTTCTCACCTTTTGAATTACAATTGACTTCGAGGCCTTAAGTACTAAGGTAGAAAGAAAACATGGCACAATTTTCTAAAACCACTAAGTGGAGAATGAGAAAAGAAGGGATTCATGGTTCATCTGGGCATTTTTGTATTTATTTTTTAATGTTATTTGCAAAGATCATTGTATCTTTGATGTCAGAGCCCTCATTATTCTCCCCCCAAAATGCTTTCACAATAGATTGATATTGAAATGGAAGTTCTGGTCACTGTCTGTAGAAAGGTGCTTGGCAGTAGTAAGCAATCAATAAATACTTTCTTAAATGAATAAATGGATGAACAACTACATGTTTCTTAAAAGACAACAGAAAGATTCGATGGTGGAATGGACACTCTGTGGGAATCATATGCTGTTCATAAGAAAAAGTGAAGATTCATGTTTTTGTCTTCACCTGGCACTGTGCTGGATACTGGGGATAAATAGATGTGAGCAAAGCTGTCCCTAATCTGGAGATGCTTTAGATACTATCACGATGGGAATGGCATGTTTGTGAATCAAGGACTTGGTTGATGGTTTAGAAAAATGGCCACGACTTTCCTATTCAATCACCTTGCTCCCTAGATGGAAGCCTGGCTGATACATCTGATGCACAGAGATGGTCAAAATATTCTCTTTTCCCAGGTTGGAGAGTAGAAAAGCAATCATTATTTGGTTAGCCTGGGGGCTCCCCCAAGTCCAAGAGGGGAAGTACTTGGATTACCTTGGGATCAAAGCTCTCAATGGAAGTCCAAATTCTCCTGAGCTATCTCATTTAAATTCTTCAGGTAAAACCCCTGGGTAGCTAATGCCTATGGTCTGTGGCTCCTGAGTGCAGAGAAGTGCAAAAGGTGAATTGTAGTATGCCTGGCTTTTAGTAAGGTGTAGTAAACTTTTAATTTCTGTTGTTAGGTCATACTCTAATACCCAGGTAAGGTATTCCTCAACCCTGAGGTTAGCCATTCTCTCTAGGTTGGGCTGAAAGGACAGGCTCTTTGCTCAACTATAAAACTTTCTGCACAAATTCTCAATTGTGGATATCTCTGCAGCTTTCATCCCTCCACATATGCCATCTGCTTTCCATCTTCCAGAAATCTGTTGTGATCTCTCACCTGCAGTAAATTCTCCTTCTGTTCACTCTCTTCACTGTCCCTCGACTTCCATTTGTACAATATGGGTTGGAGGAGATCACCACATTGAGCTGGAATCAGATCTTCCATACTAACTTCTCTTACTGTCCCCTTTGTTTCCCTCTGCTCTTATAAGCTTTAAACTTCTGCTCTCTGCATTAACAGTACCTTTTATTTTTTGCAAAGCCTTCCTACTTCTAGACTTAATTTCAAAATCTGGGTTTTTTTTTTTTTTCCTGGAAATTCACAACCAAGTCAGTCACAAGGTTGTATTGACCCACCAGGAAACATGGCAATCAAATATTTAGATTGGTTGAGGCTCATTGATCTCCTTAACACGGAAAAAAAAAAAAAACCTCTAAATGGTTCCATTATGTAGCCCCTGATGGTAAAGTGAGATGTAACAGCACTTTGTACCTTTGTACCTACATGCTCTCTATACCTATACTGTATCTTCTTTCCCTTTCCTTTCATTCCTTCTTCTTCGGTTGCTTTGCATGATAATTTTTTAGACAATTTTATTTCCTTTTTAACTGTAAGCATGCATTACCTTGGTTAAAAAGAAAAGCTCAGATCTGTAGAGAAAGAACACAAATGCTATGCATATAGGATGAGATATTTGGAAGCAGGTGTAGAACTGGCATCCAGCAACAATTTCATTCAGTCTGAGCTGATCACTACCACGACTGAAGGTAAAGCAGAGATGTGGTTTCTTGTATTCAAAAGTTGCTTTTCCTTTTAATAAATATATATATACTTATTAATTATATATAAATGTATATATAATTAATTATTTTTTTAAAGATTTTATTTATTTATTTATTCATGAGAGACACAGACAGAGAAAGAGAGAGGCAGAGACAGGCAGAGGGAGAAGCAGGCTCCATGCAGGGAGCCTGATGTGGGACTCGATCCTGGGTCTCCAGGATCACGCCCTGGGCTGAAGGTGGTGCTAGACCACTGAGCCACCTGGGCTGCCCCTATAATTAATTATATATAAATATATAATGAGCAGGGGCAGAGGAAGAGGAAGAAAGAATCTTAGACTCTGAGCTGAGCATGGAGCCTGAGGTGGGTCTTGATGTTAGGACCTTGAGATCATGACTTGAACTAAAATCAAGAGTTGGAGGCTTAACCAACTGAGTCACTGAGGCACCTTCACCAAGTTCTTTTTTCTATATGTGAGTGTGGTTATTTGATAGATCAGCTTGACTTAAAAACACTACAAGGATGAAAGGGAGGGTAGCAACTTTGTCCCATATGCACATTTCTAGCCTATTATCTTCTCTTACTAAATTGCCTGGCCCACACATTTCAGACATGCTTATCCTGCATCCCACCCACAACCACATAAAACCAATTCTGTGAAGTCTATCTATCTATCTATCCACCTATCTAATTTCCTTAGGGTTCCAGAATAGAGCATACGTGAAGAGTAATTATGTTCCTGAGCACCTACCAAATGTCAGGTACTCTACAAAATTCTTTACGTGTATATTTTCCATCTTCACAACAGAGCCACCATATTACAGAGAAACTTGTTGACATTCAGGAAGGTTAAATCACAGCCAAGTCCCGAGAGCAAATTAGTGGCAGAAATAGGATTTGAAACTGACTGACTACAAAGTCCATGTTTGTTCCAAGAAATATTCACAGGAATAATGAGTTTCCAAACTCTAGGCTTGAATTAGCAAACTGAACCCTTTGCATACACATCTTAAATATGTACATTTTTTTCTAGAAGAGTTAATGGTAATCTTCAAATTTCTGACGGTATTTGAAATGATTATCAAGTTTATAAATCTAAATTTCATTTTTTGTGTTATTAGATTGCTAGAGCTACCATAGCAAAATACCACAAACTAAACTGCTAAAAACAAACATGTATTCTCCTGCAGTTCTGAAAACTAGAAGTCCAAATCTTGGCATCAGCAAGACTGGTTGCCTCTTAGGACTGTGAAAAGAAACATGTTCCATGCCTCTCACCTGGCTTCTGGGGGTTGTATGGCAATCTTTGACCTTTCTTGTCTTATCTTATATATAGATGCTTCACCCTGATCTCTGCCTTCATCTTCATGTGGTCTTCTCCCTGTGTGCATGTCTGTATCAAATTTTCCCCTTCTATAAGTGCATAGTCATGTAGGATCAGCGCATCCTTCTCTGACATGACCTCACCTTAATTATTGCATCTGCAAAGATCCTATTTCCAAATAAGGTCTCAGTCTGGGGTAAGAGATGTTAGGACTACATAATATGATTTTTTATGGGGGACACAAGTCAACTCATAACACTGTGCTTCAGAAGAGTTGTTGAATTTGTCTTTAAGTGAATACATAAAACCTAAGCAATGGACATCCTCAACTAGGTGCTTAGCATTATCACTAATTAACAACAGCACAAATCACCTATATTTGTTTAGGACTGCATTATCCTTGTCACTATTTTTATTCAATCTTTAACACTGAATCTGGTTTAATAGGTTTCTCTTCCTTCTGCCCATCAGTTTTGCCTCCAGTGGTGTGGGCTCTATAGTTGTAGGGAAGCACAGTATCACCAGATATTACAGCTGGAAAAGGACCTCATGGATCAACTCTTTGTAAATTACCAAGAGGCCTTCAGAAAAGCATATTTCTAAGCAGAAAGATCAGATTACTTTCTAGTCTAGGACCCTATGAAGCTGTTAGAATAAATTGGGAAATAGGGCTGAGAATTGGCTCTCTGCTGTTTTGATGTCTGTAGACCCACAATGGTCCTCCTACAACAACTGCCTCCTTTCACCTGTCCTGCCCATAGGAATAGACAGTGAATCCATTGCTTTCTTGCCAGATGCAGCACCTCCCAGGCCAAAGGCAAACACTACTCAAGGTCCAGAGGAGAAATCAGTCTCTCTCAACTGGGACTTTGGCATGATGATTCAACGTTATGAGTAGTGTCTATCTAGTAAGCATCTGCATTAGAATGCTCTATAAATCTGTGGCTAGGATATGCTTGAACATAGTTACACCAGAGTAGGTTGAAAAACTGGTTTGCAGAGGGAGGGAAGAGTGAAACAAGCAAAGAGAAGCAGAGGCAAGAGGGCATGTAATCCTAGAGAAATGGAGGAAAGAGACTTGATTTTCCCATGCTCACTGGCACTGGCCTTCATAGACCAGCTAATCCAGGTCTTTGGGTTCCATGATGACCAGATTTTCTCATAGGTAATTCCCCTTTAGTACTACATTAGTTTTGGGTTGTTTTTGTAACTTCTGTAAAGAGTCTGTTAAGGAGAGATATTTAGTGCAAACCCCTCATTTAACATTCAAAAATATTTACTGAGTGTCTACTATATGCCTATTCTCACTAGGGAATCAAAGCTAAAGCAGCACTGGGGTGCTTCCAGTATCAACTAAATAAGTAGAGAATTGTGGTCAATTCTGTGAAGACCTAGTAGAGGCTGCTATAAAAGCATAGAAAGGAGCATTTGGTCACTCTCAGGAGTCTAGCCAGGACCTCTAAGAAAGCAATATTTATTTGAGATTGTATTTTGTGCTTGATCACTTAATCATTTTTGTTTATGTTGTTTTACTTTGGAAAAATAGTAGGAAATTGCTCAAGAAGAAAGAGAGAAAGGGTATTGTTGGCCAAAGAAAGAGCACACGTTAATGTTCGGAGGAGGAAAATTGTCGGGATGAATGAAGGAGCTGCAGACAGTTCCTGTTTCTGCAGGGTCATGTGCATATAAGAGAGGAGCTAGAGAGGCAGCCAGATAGGCCAGAAAGAGAAATGGCCATGTTGTAAGCTCCGTCCTGAAACTAACAGGAGGCTATCCAGTCGTTTGAGGAATGCAAGGAAAGGATCAGATTTGCAGTTCAGAAAGCTTATTTTGGCCAAGTACGCAGGATCACTCCCAGGGCCATGCTGGAGGAAATGAGACAAGTTGGGAGGTTAGCCCAGTCATCCAGGTGAGGAATGACACAAGCCTGAACTGGGAAAATGGTAAAAAGAAGAGGGGAGGTGATCGATAGGAGATGTTTAGGGAAGAGAGGCCAGGTGATTTGGTGATGGATTATACATGTGGCTTAAGTAAGAAAGAGGAATGTAGCATTATGATCAAATGTCCTGCTTGAGTGATAATGATGATAATCACAGAACAAAACGAAACAACAAAAAACAAAGAAACACAACTCTCTGCCCTTCTCCCTCCCTACTGGGGAGTCCAGATATCCACTTGTCCTCCTCTGCAGGCCACGAGGTTCAGAATGTGAGGAGTGATTTATGATTGACCCAAATCATGCCTGGCTTATTCCCCTGTAAGTGATGGTTTGGAACAGACCCTCGATTTAAGGAATCAAGATTTTACTCTCTTTTTCTGTAATGACTTTGTAAAGAAATCTATGCATGAGAGTCCTGATACTGTTTTTCTTTTTCTCCCTCAATGAAATCTGTTTTAAGAAAGTGTTTGAGTCTATAAAAAAGAAGCAATGAAATATTGTATTCAAGATATAGACAAATCCTTGTGTTTAATATGTATATTGAAAAAGTGTTGAAGTCACTCATCCTGCACTTATTATTTTTCTGGAGGGTAGTTGGGAGAAGTTAGTGTATATTACATGGCTTTCACAGCTATTCAAGATCTGGGGGGAAAAACTCTCTGAATGTGCCAATTCTCTCTGTAGGCATAGCTACTCTTTACAAATGTCAGGTGGCTGGCAATATGTTAGACCAAGATGGAATTGTGGGGGTAATTATAACAGGGCAAAAGAGTGGTAGAAGGAACCAAGGATTCGCATCTACTGGGAAGAGCCAGGCAGAGAAGTTGAGTTTTACTGTCTTTTGACTTTTCATATTTCCCATTGTAATAAAAGCAAAATGAACCAAAAAGAATGTTTCCATAAGCCAGAAAGATGCATTTACATTCATAGAAATATACTCTAAATGTCAAGAAATGGCAAATGAGGGGTACTAGACCGCCTACCCTCCCTGCAAGGAAAGATAATCAGCGATTCCCACCTGGTCTTGAAAAAAACAGCAACTTTTCATTTTTAAAGAATATGAAAGATGTGGTGCATAATGCCCCAATCAAAATGCATTCTTGTTCTTGCAAGCACTGGTTTTCATTGTGTTTTTACATTGCATGGTGAACACCATCAGCCTGGCCTTCCAGTGCAGCTCAAAGAGTGGAGAAGCTGCTGTTCCTGAAGTCATCTGTGGCACCCAGAATGATGGGGGAGGGGGGAGTGAAATTCAAGGTATTGAAGTTGAAACTACAAAGAAGTATAAAAGAAAAGGCAGGCATTAGAAAACTCACTGCAGGGGGTTGAAAGCAAAAAGAGGGAGACAAAAATCTATTACAACAAAATAATAAAGTCTTTTTTAAAGTTTAAGGGGAAAATCATCTTGTTTTGTGAAAAGATGGCGAGACATGTTCATTGATCTTTTTAAGAGACAACAAAAAATTGGCCGTCAACTGAATAAAAGAAAATGAAGTTCCATTAATACAATCTGTCGAAAGACAACTCGGATAAATTGATCAATGCAGTACAAATCATTTCTAACCTTTCCCCCTATTTGGAGAGGATGTTTTTTCAAGAGAGTAAACAACATACATCATCAACTTCAAGTGCTTTTTAGATGGCTTTTCCAGCAATAATGGAAATAGAGAATTTCTGGAACTAAGCATGTAATGCTTTCTTTATTATTATCAGTCTGAAGAATATCAATACATTTGGAGAGATTGGGACATGATTCCCTCCCCCCCCCCCCCGCCCATAACTTTCATGTTGTAGTTTCAGTTTTGATTTCTTTTCTAGTCTACTTATTAGAAAATATTCATGTGTAAGCTATAGTAGCACCATTATTGTTGAGTCCAGGGCCCACCATTAAAGGAACCATGAAGTTGAAAAAATCCTATTGTCTATAGATCACTGTACTAAAACATTCTGAAAAAGCTGTTTTTCTTCTCAACATTTTTCCCCCCAATATGAAGGAAGAGTAGAAGGAAAGGAAATATTTTCATTTTTTCTCCTCCCTCTCTCCCGCCAAATGAATAACTGAACCACACTCTGCAATTTTAAAATAACCTATACAAAACATATAGTATAGATTTCCTGAGATAACTTTCTAATACCTTATAGTAATTTTTTTGTTTTACTTTAACACATATCATTGATTATGTATAATTCATTGCAAACTAGAAAATTTAGCTAGTTCCATGATGATATGGAAATCTGGTACAATGCATCTTAGTGATAAGGGAAGGGGTTTCAGATTTGGAGACTCAATATTAAAATTATATTTACAAAATACTAACTCTACTAAATCTAAAACATATATTTTTATTGTTATTTTAGAGAGGGAGAGAGAGGAGGGAAGGAGGGCAGAGGAGCAGAAGGAGAGGAAGAGTCTCAAGCAAACTCCATGGCCAAGTAGGAGCCAATGGGGGTGCTAGATCTCACTACCTTAGATCATGATCTGAACCGAAATAAAAAATCAGACATTTAATCAACCGAGCCACCCAGGTGCCCCAAACTCATAAACATGTTTTAAAAATGTGTAATTACTGATATGTTTGTAAGTCAGCAGGGATTTATAAAGCTCACCATACTTCCACACAGAAAGAATGATGTTGATATTACTTCTCGGTGTTTGGCTTCATATAGACCACAAAACATGCAAAACACGATTTTAAGTGTTGTTTTTTTTAATGGATTTGGGGCTATTTATAAAAGTCCCATAAAAGATTACATACTAGATATTTAGAAATTTCTCCCAGAGAGCCATTTCCTTAATATGAATCCCAAAAACTGTCAAAATAAATAAACATATCTGCACACAGACCCATGGCAAGGGGCAAAGAAGGTGGAAATTTAAGGCCTCAGCCATTGATACTGAAATATTGCTCTTTAGGCCCTATACAATTCCCCTCTAGGGAAAGTCTCTCCACCCCTGCAGGGGAGCCAAAACACTTCAAGAACACATCACTGAATTTGGCGCCCTCAATGCATCAAGCAAGCGTTCCTGTAGAAATAATATGGCTCCCTCCCTGGAAGAAGATTTATCTTTAGGATGAGGATGATGGTTACCTAAAGTCAAAGAACAGGGTTGGATCATCTGTTGTGCTGGTCAGCTTCTAAAGGGCAATTTATTAACTTACTAAATGCTTCCCACGTACTTTTTTTTCTTTCTTGGCTGCGGAGGTAACGCAGGAAAAAACAGAGAAGAGACACAGGGATGTACAGATTCATATCAAAATCAGAAAAAAAAGCAAAGCAAAACAGAAACAAAATACGAAAAAAAACAAAACAAACAAAAAACATGATTTACAAAAAAAAACTTCTTGGAATGACAGGAAACACATTCCATGAAACTGAAGAGTCAACCTTTCTATAGAAAGTCATTTTCTCAGCCAGGTAAGTCTTTTGAAGAAGATTGTGATCCAATCTTCTAGCCATTGTTTCAATTAATTTTTTTTTTTTTTAATCCTGCTGCAGGAGACCTTTAGAATGTATTCTAGATGCACCGGCATTTTAAAGCCTGGGATGAATTCCTGTCTTATCTTTCCTTTGTAGGGGTCTCTTAGACCCAGAAAGGGGTTGAGAAATCCTTCCATCCCATTTATTATAGAAAAGAGGGAAAGGACAGATCATTTGAATTTTTGTCTATACTATCGAAAGTGTTATGCTAAACACATTTGAAGCATTCAGTAAGTAAATCAGAATGAAACGGTATGATAGGATAAATATTAAGTTTAAAGAATTTACTGATTGTTTTTTTCACCATAGACTATGGGCTAGAATTCTATCCTGGCTAGCATCTGGATCCTGGCTAGCAGGCTACAATTCATGCTCTGTCAGAACCTCTGCCCCCTTCTCTGTCCACTTTAAAGTTTTACATCACTACAGCATCCTAAAGGCATTTCCGTCTGGACAAAACTCAATATATAATAACACATGCTCATCTGGTTACTTACCTGGGAAGCACACACACCTCCATTTGTTGTTTGAAAATCTAATAAAATATTTCTACCGGAAATAGATGAGTGAGGATTTCCATAATTTATTCCATTTCTATTTATTTATTTATTTTAAAATTTTGTTTGGAGGGGCCAACTTACCAAATTTATGTATCTGTCACATCTCAGGTAAATTTGTAGTACTTGGAAGAAATAGTCAAGAAGAAACATGACTCTGGAAGATTCAAATTCAATGGCCATGTGTTTTATAAAGCTATGAGAGATTTAAAAAGAAGAATCTAAGCCCAGAAAGTTCTGCAGGAAAAATGATGAATTATTATTTATTGAATGCCTCCATTGTCCAAGGCACTGTGCCCAGCATTTAACATTCACTATTGCATTTATTCTTCACACCATTCCAAGGAATTAGGCTTGATCCCTAGTTTAAAGAGGGGCCAATTCAATCTTATTGAAGTCAAATAACCTGTTTAAACAGTTAGAAAATGGCAAGGCCCAGGTTTGGACCAGATGTATCTGATTCCACTGGGGACTAAGCAGGTCTTCAGTGTGTTTAGCTATAAATATATGCATGTGTACATATATATACACATATATATACATATGTAATCTAATAAAACACCTTTTGAAAGTCTTTTTGCAGTATTTATAAATTTAGGGGTTTTTGTTTCTATGTTTTTTGAGGATAAAAACAGCAGTGAAATGGATCTGATTTCATGGTAAATAGATTACTATCCATACTATGAAACCTTTTGTCCCTCTACCAGAATCTTTTCTCTGATACTTTCCTAAACCAACAGTCAAGATTGTATCAAATATTCCTGAGCTATTTTCAATTTTAAGGCTCACTGATCCTAGGTTTTCATGCTATTTATTAAAAAAGTAAATGGACAAATCAAAAAAGAATAGTTCATCTCTTTAATTCTTTAGTCAAATGCAATAAATGACACAGGATGATCACAATTTGATCCATTTGTCAAATATTTATTGAGTATCTATTTTGTACCTTGGACTCCATTAGGTGTGGGGAGTAAACAAAATAGAAAAATCCACACCCTCAAAAAGACTACACTCTAGTGAAGGAGAGAGAAAATGAGTAATCAAATAACTAAATACAGGGCACGTAGGTGGCTCAGTGGTTGAGGATCTGCCTTTGGCTCAGGGTGTGATCCCAGGGTCCCTGGTTGAGTCCTACATCGGGCTCCCCATAGGGAGGCTGCTTCTCCCTCTGCCTAGGTCCTTGCCTCTCTCTCTGTGTGTCTCTCATGAATAAATAAAATCTTAAAAAATAACTAAATACATAAGCATATGTATCACAAAATTTTAGGTAATGATAAGTCCATTGAAGAAAAGGAAATCAGGTCAAAGACATGCCAAGGGAGTTAAGGTGGGGGTTATTTCAGGTCAACTAGTGAGGACAGCCATGTCTAACTAAGCAAGGGTGAAGTGAGAGAACCACAGGAGGGTCTTTATAAGGACTATTCCAAGCAATGGGAAGAACAACTGCAAAACCTCAAAGACAGAATGAGCTTGGTGAGTACGAGGCACTGGGAGAAGGCCAGTGTGGCTGAAAAGACTGATCCAGAAAAGAAAGAAAAACTGAATTTGCAGTGGAAGCAGGGGTTGAGTTGTATTTGCCTTTAGGAGTTTCATGTTTAATTGAAGTGTGATGAGAAGCCATTGGATGTTTGGAAGCAGAGGAATGGTATGACCTGATGTGCATTTCTTAAAAATTGCTCTCTGCCATATGTACCAGTCACTCTGATGAAGAATTGTGCTATACATTAAGAGAATGACCATCTTGCCATTCTATTTCCACATGGTAATCAAATCTGCTCTTTTGACCAACTCTGAGATTATTTTAAACATGTATTAGTTGTCTTTCAAAATACTGTTCTGTTAAATATCTGGGGAATGGAACACAATGCATTCTCCAAATTCCTAGCCCAAATTAGGGCCTAACCCAAAAGATATATGAACTGACTTGGGTTCTAAACTTCCAGACTTATATACAAATTTTTCAGACACACTAGAACAGCTATACTCTACCTGAACTTGAGTTTCTTACTTAACATAATACAAAACCAGGTACCCATTTATCCATAACATTCATTACAGTATGTTGATAGTTTTATAATAAATATATTCTGTAGAAGTCACTGTATCTTAATTTTATTTTCAGTGTTCAATGCAACTGTATAAAAATACAATTAATTTTTATATATTAACCATGTCTCCTGCAAACTTGCTGGACTCATTTATTAGTTCTAATATTATTTATGGGAATTTCTTAAATTTTTCTATATACAAGATCATGTCATCAGGTAATAGAATTTCACTTCTTCCTTTCTAATATGAATGGCTTTACTGCTTTTTTTTTTCCCCTTACTAATGGTCTGGCTGGAATCTCCAGTACATACCTAATGGAAAAGGTGAAAGTGAATGTCCTTGTTTTGTTCCTGATCTCAGGGGGCAAGCACTCTGTCTTTCACCATTAATTTTCACGTTAATTAGACTGGTCATAGATGTCCTTTATCAGTATGAGGAAGTTCCATTCTATTTGTATTTGTAGAAATTATGAAAGTCTGTTGGATCTTGCTGGATGCTTTTTCTGCATCTATTTGGATAATGTGAGTTTTCGTCTTTTTTTTTTTTCTACTAATATGTACATTGATTTATAACCATTTTTATGTTTCTGGATTCGGTTTGTTAGTGTTTTGTTGAACATTTTACATCTATATTTGTAAAAAGCTTTGACCTATAAATTCTTCTCTTCTGATGTCTTTGTTTGATTTTGGTATCAGAGTAATACTGGCCTCCTAGAATTATTTGGGAAGTATTCTTTCTTCTATTTTCATGAAAAGTTTGTAAGTATCAGTGTTAATGCTTGTTTAAATGTTTGGTGGATTCACCAGTGAATTTATTTGGGCCTGGGCTTTGTGTGGATTTGGGGGTATTTTTTGATTGTGAATTCAGTATATTTACAGAATATCATCTATTTATGTTCCCTATTTCTTTTTGACCAGATTAGGTGAGTAGTATCTTTCTAAGCATTTGCCATTTCATCTATATTTCTAATTTGTCATCCTACAATCATTCATATCATTTTCTTCAAATCATTTTTATATATGCAAGATTGTCAATAAGGACCCCTCTACCATGTCTGGTTTTAGCAATCTGACTCTTTGTTTTTCTCTTCATCACTCCAGCTAACTTGTAAATCTTACTGATCTTTTGCAAGAATTAATTTTTGGTTACATTAATTATTTTTGTTTTTTTCTATTCTGTTTCATTTATTCCTTCTTTTGTCTTTATTTTTTTCTATTTGCTGTATGTTTAGTTCTTTTTCTATTTTTGTTAGCTAAAGGTTTAGATTATTCATTTGAGATCTTTTTCTTTTCTTACAGACATCAATAGCTATAAATTTCCCTTTTAAAAAAAAAAGATTTTACTTACTTATTTGAAAGAGAAAGAGAGAACATGTGC
Source organism: Canis lupus baileyi (assembly GCF_048164855.1). Classification (NCBI taxonomy): domain Eukaryota; kingdom Metazoa; phylum Chordata; class Mammalia; order Carnivora; family Canidae; genus Canis; species Canis lupus. The sequence goes on along the minus strand of NC_132839.1, from coordinate 44,495,722 downwards.
AAGCATGAGCACAGGGAGGGGCAGAGAGAGAGAGATAAGCAGACTCCCCACTGAACAGGGAGCCCAACATGGGGCTTGATCCCAGAACCCTGGAATCATGATCTGAGCCAAAGGTCGACACTTAACCTACAGAGCCACGCAGGCACCTCTATAAATCTCCCTCTTAGCATTGTTGTAGTTAATCCCATTCATTTTGGTATGTATTGTTTCCAGTTCATATCACAACATTTGCTATATTCCCTTATGATTTTTTCTCTGACTTGTTGGTTAGTTAACTGTGTTCTTTAATTCCCATATATTCATTAGTTTCCTTCTATTATTCTATCCTTCTATTATTAATTTCTACCTTCATTTTATTGTAGGCTGAACAAATATTTTTGTATTACTTTAGTTTTTGGTTTGTTTCTGTTTTTTTTTTTTTTTTTTTTTTTTTTTTTTTTTTTTTTTTTTTTTTTTTTTTAAATACTGAGACTTACCTTATGGTTTAACATTTTGTATATCCTGGAGAATGTTCCATGGACACTTGAGAAGAATGTATATATTGTTCTCTCTGAGGTTTGGTTAGTTTATATTGTTGTTCAGGCCTTTTATTTTCCTGTTGATATTCTACTTTAAATGCTCTATCCATTATTGAAAGTGGGAATTGAGGTCTTCAAGTATTATTTTTGTCTGTATTTTCCTTCAATTCTGTCAGTATTGCTTCCAGTATCTGAGGGCTCCGTTACTAGGTTCATACTTGTTTATATTTGCTATATCCTTTTGATGGATTTACCTTTTATTATTGTAAAATATCTGTCTTTATCTCTAGTAACATTTTGAGTTTGATGTCCATCTATTCTAATATTAGCATAGCCATTCCAGCTCTTTTGTGGTTATTATGTTGCAAATTGTTTCAGATTGTTTGCATCTTTGAGTCTAAAGTGTGTCTCCTACAGCTCAAATCGGACAGTCTTTGCCTTTTGATGGGAGTGTTTAATGCATTACATTTAATGTTACTGGCATGGTTGTATTTACTTCTCCTATTTTATTCCATTATTAATTTATTGAATATACTGCAAGAAGAATCCGAGAGAACTGTTTCAACTATGGCTGTTGCTAACTGCTAATAAAAGCCCAAACCATTTATCAATGAATCAGTCACTAATTTCTTGAACTCCATGTGTCAAAAGAATCCAAACCTTCCATCTAGAGACTGGTAGAAGAGTATATTGACATGAGTGGTACCGGAAGTCTTAATGATGGGGATACTCCTTTTTGGGTGGTGGCAATGCTATCAACCAATCAGTTATTTGGCGAGGATGGGGGCGTGTAAAAATGTTGAATACTAGGAGAGAAGGCAGAGCTTGTTTTTAATCCAAAAGACACTAAGTTATTTTACACTAAATTGTCTTCCCACTTCCTGATGCTTGCAGTACCTCTGATTCTTTGAAGCAGTGAAACCCAGAGGAGCTACGAGACAGCATTTCTTGCTAAATTACATTCTAGTGTATCTTTGCAATAAACACCTTTTACCAAAGGCAATCCATGTGTGTCTCTTTCTTGAAACCTTAAAGAGCCTGGTTATATATCTTGCATTTCCTACAGAGAATTATCCCCAAACATCTATGTTGGTTTGAACAAGAGGAAGTTTCCATTCTAACTATAAATGAATTTGCCTTGTTCAGGTTGTATAGCTAACTTATGGTTCCCTGACTCTCGCTTTTGAAGGTTTTTTGGTTTAATTTAATAGAAAATCCAATTATTATGTAAATATAAACATAGCGTAATTGCCACAAACAAGAGAGCATAACAATGAACCAGTGGAGTTTCTGGAGTTAAAGGAACCTGTGATTTATGAATGTCTCTCAGGTATAATTGATAGACAGTTCATAGAAATGTTTTTAACTATTTCCACCCAACACAATGATCATGTTTTCACTTTCTGATCATCCAATTTGATTCATATCAGTGAAGAAAAGTTGTTTTGAGAGGGAATGTATCACAAATTCATTTTCATTATTTTCCTAGCTTATTAAAGGCATGAAGCTACAAACATCATTATTTAAAATACCTCTCTTTTAAGTTTTTCCAGCAGATGTTTACGTAGAGAGAATGCTGGATCTCTTTTGGCAAGACACAGAAGTGACATTTCTTGAGGGTTTCAGTTGAAAACTTGTCTTTGGCATTATGTCTTTAAACATCTGCAAAAGCAAAATCATCTTTATAGTCCTACTAACTTAAAGAAAAGTGAAGTACAGAGCCCCCTATCTCTGGAATACTCTTCAATGGAGTGAAAAGTTTCCAACATCATTTTTCTTCAGTAGAGTTTCTCTCTATGACTTCTAAATTCCAGAGACAGAGTATTGTCTTCTTTAAACATTAATAGTTTACTTAATTAATAAGACAGAAACTAGCAGAGACACCTGGGTGGCTCAGTGGTTGAGCATCTGCCTTTGGCTTAGGGCCTGATCCCAGGATCCAGGATCAAGTTCCACATCAGGCTCCCTGCATAGAGCCTGCTTCTCCCTCTGCCTGTGTCTCTGCCTCTCTCTCTCTCTCTCTCTCTCTGTGTGTGTATCTCATAAATAAATAAATCTTTTAAAAAATTTTAAAAATAAGACAGAAACTAACAAGCATAAACCTAAAATTCTGTTTTCTCCCCATATGCCAATTATCTAGATTTTCCCTCATGCTTACTATCATTTTAAGAGCCCAACACCCATTGGGAAATTTAAAATACAATGAAAAAAATGCTATAAGACTAGTTGAGGGAAACATGCTGGATTTTCTATTATCCAGGATGTAATTTTAATTTGAATTTTTTTTCATTCCTTCTAAATTCAAAGATATTTTTTTCTTATTTTAAATCACTTATTTTCTTATCTCATTCTCGTTTTTGTCTCTTCTTAAATGAATAGTGTAATTCATTTTCTGAGATCTCAGCTGAGTTTCATTGAGTGTTAACTAAAAAAGAACAAGGCAATGCTCACAGTGGTCAAAACTCAAAATGATTTGTTGCTTCTTAGAAAATAACATGTTCAACAAATAATTCCAACTATTAGGAAGTTTTTTTTTATTCCTTTGTTTTTCTCATCCAAGCATTATATTTAAAAATTTGCCAATGTTCCACGATACACTCCCCTTTCCCTCCATGATTTCCTCTGGGAAGAGTTTTCTGTACTGACACCCAACCAGTGTGTCAATTCACAGCTGTGCTCTTTGACCCAAATATCAAGGTGCTTTTTTAGTGGGCAAGTGTGGGCAAGTGTGATCCAAGGTTTCTTTATGCAATTGGTGTCCCCTACACTCTGAAAGGCTGCACTGGTTGCAGAGACCTGTAAGCAGAGTGAAAAGTTTACTAGAACCACAAATTAATAATGCAAGATTCAGTAAATAAATCCCTTTACAATTCTATTTAATTCTATTTTGGAGCATCTATTTTTGGAAGCTTCATTTGGTTGTTTCTGGAGTGTGTCCGAAAATAAAATTTAAAATTTTTTATTTATTATCTCAATGAGCAATATTAATAAAAAAAACAAATTTTTCAGTAGTTTCTCTTTAAAAATGTGTATGTGCTTTATTTATAAAATAAATGGAAAAAAACACTACATTAAATTGGAAAGTAAAGAAAGATAAAGAATATTTTTTTCCTCTTATCAACCACAGATAGTTATTTTTAATGGGTTAATCTACCTCCTAACATTTCAAGGTGTGTGTATATATATACATAAAATTGAGATCATGATGTTTTTTTAATTTAAAATTGTATTAAGAGACTTTCCCATGTCAGAAAGTATTCCACAAAACATGCATTTTATTTGTCGTTTAACAACTGTTGTACTTTTGTACATGTAAATTGATAACAATATTTTGCTCCTTTAAAAATGACACCATAATAAACATCCCATGTACAAAGTTGGTAAACATGCTGCTTATCTGTGGAAAGTAAAATTACAGAAATGGAATTACTAAATCGCAATTCATATATATTCCTGACTCATGACAATAGTCTGACAAATTGTTTTCAAGATATTTTTGATAATTTACATTTTTACCGCTAGAGAATGACACAATTTATCACAATCCAATCTGGGCCAAATAGTATTAAATGGCTTTATGTGAAATGCAAGTTGTTGCAAGGAAACTCATACCATGGTATTCTTTTGTTTGTTTGTTTTTCTGATTTATTGTTAGGTTGGAAATAATTTTTAAAAAATTTGCTTATTGAAGATTTGTGGCTCTTTACATGTGAATTTTCTGTTAAGGTCTTTTGGAAATTCCATTGAAATGTTGACTGTTTTCTTCATTTGTTTTTAGTAATTCCTCAAGCATAAATGTATTAGTTATTGGTCTTTTTTATGTGTCGTGAATATGTTTCCCATTTTTGTCATTTTTATCTAACCCAGTTATGTAACATAAAAGTTTTACATATTACTGTCTGTACTTTTCCCCTTTTTATACCTTAGTGACTCCTTTTCCAACCTGACATTTAATCACGTAATTATTCATAATTGTCCTCAGTTTCATAAAACTGTTTAATGTATGGCTGTAATACAAATATTTAACTTAATTTTGAAAACAATGGCCAATTTTTTGCATGGTAACTTATTGAGTGATAATTTTTCACATCTTTCAAGTATTTTCACTATTATAAGTTGAAGCACAAGGAAGAACATCTACTTTAGGGGCATAAACTTTTTTAATGATTTTGTAAGTGTATTACTTAGTCTCTATTAATTTAATTATTGTAGCTTTATGCTTTAATATATTATAAAGCAGGGGGATCCCTGGGTGGCTCAGCATTTTAGTGCCTGTGTTCGGCCCAGGTCATGATCCTGGAGTCCTGGGTTCGAGTCTCACATCAGGCTCCCTGCATGGGGCCTGCTTCTCCCTCTGTCTATGTCTCTGCCTCTCTCTCTCTCTCTCTCTCTCATGAATAAATAAAGTCTTTAAAAAAATAAAGCAAGTTTGCCTCTATTACTGTACTTTTTCAAGTATGTCTTACCTATCTTCATCTATTCTTCTAGAGTAACCTTAGAATTATTTTTTGACAAGTTGTATGACATTTCACTACAGTAACTATATAATGAATGTGAAAGAATTCCTGTTGTTTCCAGTCATTATAGCTCTTTTAGAAACAAAATGGTAGAGTAATATGAATATATGCATATGTGTATACATATTTAGGTATTTTATATATTATTTATTGAAAGATTCTTTTTTGTATGGTTCCATGGTTTAATTATGTTTACAGTTCTTCTTCTTATGCTATTTCTAAGAATGTTATGTGTTTTGAATGGCTATGGACTCATTCTTCTCTTTTTTAGTATGTTCTGGATTCTTATTGATAACATAAGAAAGCTATTGATTTTTCTGTACTTAGCTATCCCACCACTTTGCAAAATGCTATTAATTCTGTGTTTCAGGGATGCCTGGGTAGCTCAGTGGTTAAGCACCTGCCTTCAGCCCAGGGCATGATCCTGGAGTCCCGGGATTGAGTCCCACATCAGGCTCCCTTCATGGAGCCTGCTTCTCCCTCTCCCTGTGTCTCTGTCTCTCTCTGTGTGTCTCTCATGAATAAATAAATAAAATCTTTAAAAAAAAATTCTGTGTTTCAGTTGATTTCCATAGAATTACTAGGTGTATTATTACGTTCTTTTCAAACAACAAAGGGTTTTTTTGTGTCTCTTTCCTAACAAACATTATTTCTGTTTACTGTATTATTACAATATTATCCTTGAGTATGGCTTTGGTCATACCCCATAATTGTATTTTGCTAAATCTTTCTAGCTATGCATCTGGTTGAAGCGTTATCTTTTTAATGACAGTTTTGAAAATGAATCACTTGGGTTCACACAGACCAGAGCATTGAAACTACTGATGAAAAGATCATTATTTAGTCTTTTGACCCCCTATTTGAACCACAGACCATACTCTCAGGTAGTCTACCTATAAGGAGAATATTTATTAATGTACAGATTTAAGCATACAACCTGAATTTCCACTTTACTGTCTCTCTTCTTTGTCTATTCTGAATCAGAATTTATCATGTAGTGTGATAGATCCTAGAATTGCAGAGATGAAAGATAACTACTTTCTGGCCTGAGGGAGCTCACAGTCTAGTAGAGGAAGCAAGCTAGTAAACACTTTTGGATGGTGTTTCTCCTTACCCAGTGTATTAGTTTCCAATCACTGCTCTGACAGATCATCAGATGTTTTGTGGCTTCAAACAACACAATTTTATTGTCTTAGAGTTCTGAAGTGAGAAGTCTAGAATAGATATCACTGGCCAAAATCAAGGTGTTGGAGGGTTATAGGGGAGAATCTGTTACCTTGCCTTTCCAGCTTCTAAAAGCTGCCCTCATTTCTTGGTTATGGGCCCCTACCATCTTCCAATCCAGAACTTCTCATCAATTTTTTTCTCATACTCTTCTGTCTCCTGCTTTCCCATTTAGGGCACCTTCTGATTACATTGGGCCCACTAGGAAAACCCATGATAATATTTTAAGCTCAGACTATTAGCAACGTTAATTCCATCTGCTGCCTTAATTCCCTCTGGCAATGTAACATAACGTAGTCACAAGTTCCACAGAGTAGGATCTGGACATCTTTGGGGGTGGGGGAGCATTAATCTGCCTACCCCACACAGGTAGAAACAACCATTCAACAGGCTGGGAACTTCCCAATAGTGTCACAAGGGGATAGGCCCCAGAGTTTCACACACTGGAAATAAGGCCATATCGAAAAAGGCTCAAGATGGCACTCATATATAGACCTTGGGGAGCTTCTGTCACCTCAACAGAGGCTAAGACGTGTATATCCTTGTCATGTGTCCACACTATGTAGAAGCAGTGATGACAGAAAATAACAAGTACAAATTAAGCCATTGAGGTGGCAATAAAAGGACACACGCACACACACACACACACACACACACACACGTAGATACAAAGAACCAGTAAGAACTTATGACAAAGCACATATATCTACTGGAAGATTTTCAAATCCATGGAAGATTTTAACACCTGTGTGTTTCCCTGTCACCTCAGTATATTAAGAAGCCTTCACACCATCAACTCTCCATTGCCCATAATCTTAAACTTGACTTGTGAGATTATAATACCCATCAGCATCTTTAGTCTAAAAATTGTCAGAATAAAGACTGAACAATGTAAAACCAGACTATCTAAAAATTTAGAAAAACAAAAAATGCTTTTATTTGTTGCATTAGTAATAGTAGTTGGGAGAAGCAAAAGGAGCTCTGAGCTCTGCACATGACCTCTGTGCTCTGAGGTCATATATTAATACCTGAAACAAAAGTTAAATGGTACTAGGGAGGTAGATCTGAGCCCCTAGGGATCAAACCTCTTATCTCAGATGGGTTTCCTCCTTCTCTTCCTATGACCATGAGTTTTCTTTGTTCATTGAGCCTTGAGTTATCACCTTATACTTGAATCCAGTCTTTGTGATGACTCATCACCACCCCTCACCTACCCAAGTCAATTCTAACTTCCCATCCATGATCAAATGATCCAAAGGGTTCACATTGTGGTGACTTTATTCTCCATCACCAGCATCCCAACCCCATGAATGAATTGCTTAGTTCTAGCCTATGTGACTCTGGTTGAACCAAGTGCCAAAGTTCCCAGATAAAAATAAAACTTTCTGCCATTTAATTGACCTTCTATGTTATTTGGTAATCAACTGTGTTTGACCATCCATTTAACTCCATGATGAACTTAAAAATACTTTGCCCTATGTTAATACTTTGTTGCGTATCATAAGAGGCAGAAAATAGTCATGTGTCAAATTTCTCTAGTAGAACTTCCATGCAAAGATACTTGAAAAAAGATCATAAACTAACACAGCATTTCTTTTCACTTGCTTCAGGCTTCCTGTCCCTCCGTCTCCCCTCCTGGCCCCATTGTCAAAGGTCCATTTTGTCCACAGCACTGTGGTATGCACAGGGGATCTACAGAAAGCTTGATGAGACACAGAATGTTATTGTCAGGGTTCTGCTCTTTAAATTTTTATAATGTAGAATCCGAAGACCGAAGAAGGCAAAGAACCAAAATCACTAGGGAAAGGTGAGGAAAGCATGTAGGACTGTAAGCCATGGCATAATGAGAGTTGTAGGAGTGAGGAATATACAGAAAGGGAATTATGTTGAGTGGGAGAAGGTGAAGAGAGAAGGAAGAAAATTTTGTGCCAGAGTAAGTCGTAAGTCTAAGGCACATGTATAGTTGAAGAAAAGGGATTTTAAAAAGTGTTTCCAAGTACTTCATATGTGGCTCCCCTGTGAATAAAATAGTTTATTTTTCATTAGGTTGGGCTGTTAAGCTTTGCCTTTTGCACATGACCTCCGTGCTCTGAGATTGACTATCCAGATTTATGAATACAAAAAAGGAGTGTAGGGATGGTCTACAATATCTCCCATTTCTTATATTTTATAAATCTCTTAAATAAAGTTTTACCAAATGTCCTTTTATCATCATTAATTGCCTAAAATGTTTACAAGATGACTTCATTAATATTTAACAAAATGTTTATAGTTTTGCCCTGTTGTACCAGATATGCACAACATATCTGCTGAGTTATATTCCTCCCTACTTTGTATGTGTCTGTGTATGTGTATGTGTGTGTGTGTGTGAGAGAGAGAGATTATGGTCTCAGAAACAAGAAATGGCTTGAGTATTTAACCAACTCAGCATCTAAGATTATACGGACTCAGTTCTACTCATGATAATTTCACGATGATGTACTTTGCGTCTACTCATGATAACCTTGTTTGTCTCAGCTCCCTTCTTAACACGTAGTAATACTGAAATCTAAGTTTACCCTCCTTAATGTTATTTTTCCTAAGGCTTCTTTGAAAGAACAAAACAAAATGAAGTGGAAACAAAAACAACCAGCTTCACCTCAGCCAGCTACTTCTCTGCTTCTTCCTTTCTCTGTTTGCAATTTTCACTTTCCTTCTCTACTCCTAGCCAACAGAAAAGGGCGTAGGGAGTGAAATCCTTAGGGGTAAAGGCAGGACATCCAAATACAAACCCTCATAGGATGCATGTCCAATGTCTCTTTAGTATGGGCAGGAGGACTTTCTTCAAGATGCTATTTCTGCCTCCTCTGGACAACAAGGACCCATGTTCATTTCAGGGCATTTATTTCTACTCTGCATCATTAAAGATGAAGTTCTCTCTGGCTAGATAGGATTCAACACAACCTCAGAGAGTGGATGTGCTTTCCTTCATTGGGGCAGCTTCACACAGAAAACTGACACCCTCCTTCCTGGGAGGAGGGGTGGGGACCATTGACCTGAGAACAAATGTGCTTTTCAAAGGTGCAAAGGCCTGGCCTGGGGAAAAAGTGGGGGGCAGGGGAGGGTGATATTGAAAACAATGTATTTTTCCTTCCCTGTCAATCACTTTGCCCTGAGGTTTCTCACCCTTTGGATCAATGGCATTAATTGTTTGCTGGGGATGGGGGGGCAGCAAATGCCATCTAGGACAAAGAAGTCATTGCTCAGCTTGAATTTCACACTAACTTTTTTCTTTCCCTTAAGTCCATGGTCTTAAAAGCCTAGCTTTGTTGAGCAAATAAAAGATTTCTAAATTCCAAAAACATTCCTTCTACATATCCCTAGCAGAGCTTGGAGGTCTGATCACAGAGGTTTACTGTAAGCCATCTAAACGTAGAGGAAGTCCCTGATAAATGGAAAGGGACAGGCTTCTGGGCAAAGAGGAACTCGGAGCAATTAGGGGGGCACAAGTCTAAGACTTAGATGTTATCTGAGTGAGTCCTTTCAGAGAATAGGTATCCCCTGTCCTAGGTGTTAGGTCCAAAGTCTATGAAGTCAAGAAAATAGGAAGTCCCTGTATGCTGATGAGGCAGCCAAAACCAGAAGTGGCAGGTAATTCACTTCCTATTTGGAGTTTAAGACCTAGTCATTGTTCCTCTAGTCCCAGAGAAGCTTTAGGTGACCTGAAACTAGGACAAGGAGAGGAATATGGAGTGAAGAGGCAAATTTTAGGTTTTGTTGTCTACATGTAGAAGATGAGGGAGAATTAGGAGCCTTGGTGGCTAGTCGGCCAGGTTGGATACAACAGTCACTCAATGAATGCAAGAGAAAAGCTGCTTTGAAGCTGTTGCCTGTGAAAAGCCCCCGAGTGACATCCAGATATAAACATCTATCAGGCAGTTAGATAGCCATGCCTCAGGCTTAATGGAGCCATCCTGGCAACAGATGCAGATCCGTCTCATCTTTGGGCAGCTTCCGAGATGTTGTAACCTAGATTCCCAGATCTAGCATCACCTGAACATGGTCGTGAAAGCCCAGGAATGATATCAGCCCCTAGCGATTTTTCCTCTGCAGGTCAGGGGTGGTGGTCAGGAATCTGCAGGAACCATTATTTTGGTGCCATTATTCATTTTTGAAACCATTAGATTGGACTACCTTGGGGAAGGTGTGAAAAGTGAGGAGTGGCAAAGCACTGATCTTCGTGGAACTTAGCACGAAGGAGGGGGCCTGGAAACAGAGGCACCTGGGAAGGAGTCTATAAAGGAATGATCAGTCATGTTGATGGGGAAGCAACAGAGATGTCAGAAAATAAGCCTTTTTCTCCCCCTTTTGTACCATGAGTCACTACTACTACATTATCATTCTCCCAGTATTATTTTCCCAAAGATAGAAATGTTCCTTTTCTATAGATACTTCTCTATAGACTACTTTTTTTTTACAGTATCCTATTGAGTGAAAAAAGAAAGCATTTTATTAAAAGCAGTAATTTGTTACTGCCCTAAATGATCTTTTATAGTTTCAAAAACACAGTGTCTTCTTGATAAAGCTGGTCTGAGAGTGAATTATGAGGCTGCTGGAAGTCCTTGCCAATGAACAAAGACATAAAACATACTGTGCCTAACTCTGCTAATGCAAAGTGGTGAGGGTGTAGTGGCTAATTAGCATGCTGCTGTTAGCGCCTTTCACCTTTCTTTGTTTCTTTTGGAGGTTTCTTCTTGGGAAAAAAAAAATTCTAAAATACTTGCAAAAAATTTTTTGTGAGACTCAAAACAAAATGAATACCTTTGTAGAGGCAGAATTTATACAATGATGTGCTGAGCTATCTTTGTTCATCTCCAGCGAGGTGATGATGCTCACTGAATGACCCCTAGGCTAAAGTCTCAGGTGGAATCTGAATGCATGAAGGATGAGGCATTTTATTTTTTACTCCCCTTCCACTTTCTCAAGCCATGTGTAGGCTCTCCTGGTGAAGGAGAGGAAATGAGAGGCATTGGCCGTCAACCCACAGACGCCTCTGCACCTGGATTTGCACACACCTGAGTGAGGCTCTCACATCCCTTTGTCCTTCCTGTTACAGACATCTGAGAGGGACCTTGGAGGAGCACAAAAGCCTACAGTATGTTGTCATGGAAAAGCTGTTAGAAATTTCCCAGCGGACAGCGGTGTATCTAATTACTGAATTATTAAACAGAAGGCCCCTGCCTAAAAAAGCGAAGTGCTGTCACTCAGGAAGATAAATTCATGTGAAAAGCAGAAGTGCAATTAGGTTACCTTGCTCATTTCTGCAGATAAATTTGGGATATTCCAATTCAAGAGGCAAGGAAACTGAATTGCCTCTGGTATCTGCTTTAGGTCAAACCTGAAATATTAAGTCAAATGTGTTCTCAGTTCCTCCACTAGCTGCTAGAATGACAAGCCCCAACCTTCTGCTCTTTTGCACTTTTTGGTTCAGGCCCAAAGAGTCTTTTCTGAACTTGAACTTGTCACCCTACAGAAATCTTGTCTGAGAGTTTGCAGCAGATAAAATAAATAAATGGACAAAGTATGGGTTAGGAGCCAAAGATGATTACTTTTTGAGATGTTCTTTGGTGCAAGAGTCTTTTTTTTTTTTGTTTTTTCCAGAAGTTTTGGGACCAGAATGCAGAAAGCCCCTTGGACTTCTCAGCCTGCTCAGGGAGAAGGTGAAATGAAATGTCCTTGAACCCTATGGTGAAGTCCACCCACACTGGGGATAGTGATCTATTGTACTGAATTCCACTGATTCAAATGCTAATCTCAGCATCTTCAAAGACACACCCACAAATAATTTCACCTGGGCACCCTGTGCTTCATTCAACTTGACACATAAAATTAATCATCACACCCAAACTTCCAATTTTCCCCCCAGATTGCCATTTTTACAGTTCCTGCTCAATAAATGTTTTTTAAGTTAAATGAATCCAGTTTCTTCAACTGCAAATAATGAATGTTAATAACATTTGGACTCTGTTGTATGCCACTTGCTATTGGCTAGGGATATTTATCCATGTGATTACCAGGAACAGGTCTCCAGATCAGTCAGGAAGAAGAGTCCTGAAGAACATTAATGGTGGGGACATGGCTCTAGTAGAATCAATTCAGAAGCACAGGTTTATTTTATTCTTCCTTTGCTACGTGAAAATCAATTCTGAGGATAACTTTCTCTACAGTGAGAGGGATTCACTGACTCAGATAAAGTTCACAGGGGTCTTTGTATACTACTGAATTCTATCTTATATATGTATGTGTATATATATCCACACATGTTCCATGTTCCCACTTCTTCAGCGTGATAGTTTATACCAAGCAACCAACTCAGACCCCAGACCCAGGATGGCATACTGGTTAAGCATATAGCCTCTAGGGCCAAACTTCCTAGGTGTCTTACCTCATACTGACTATATGACCTTTGTATCTCATTTCCTTGTCTGTTCAATAATAATGTTTGTATCTGAAAGTCACATACTCACTGATCTGTACAGCTGGGATTCAAACTGTGTGTCTCTACTGATCACATTAAATGTCAATTTAACTTTTGCCCTTGAATCTACTTGAGTTACCTGGACTTGGCCTTATGTTTCTTTTAGATCCCAGCACCTAGCACACAGTAGATGCTCAGTAAATTCATGTTGAATGGATTTTGGATTATTGTCAGAAGTCTGGCCTGTGGTGGGAAAATATCAAAATCCTAAAGAAATAATACTCTGTTTCTATAGGCAAGTAGTTTCCACAAAAAGCAATGGTTAAAGCTCATTTATTATATTTTTCTTCCAATTCCAATATAACTACAGAAAAGTGTACAATGAGATGCTGAGGATAACTTGAAGGCCAGAAGCTTACAAAATGTGAAAAATGTTAACATCACATTTTTAGGCTTATTAGAAACAGTCTAAATAATTACAACAGCCAAATTACTGGTGGCTTTTGGCTCATGTCCAGGAGGAAGGTCATGACCCAACATACCAGTACCCTGCATGGCATAAGTGATTGACAGGAAAAGGAAATAGATTGATACCTTTCACATGGGAATCATAGCTTGTTGCAAATACAAGCAAAACACAAATTTGGATTTTGTGGGAAAAGCTAATTGTGCTCTGATTCAAATTCTTTGTTCCCAAACTTGTTTAATTGTGATTTATTTGTGTGTGTGTGTGTGTGTGTGTGTGTGATAAAAACAGCTGCATATCATAATAAAATACAGGTCACTCACTGCTGGTTAAATCCTTACTGGATATGTCTCTGCTTTCTTTTCATTACAGTGTCTATTGGATATTTGGCTCCAGGCAGAGAGGAAGCTGTTTCTCAAATGGATTTTTTTTTCAATCACTGTATAGGAAATTATTAATGTTTGAGTTTCCAGATAATTATCTACAGCCCATCCATAAAGAATATAGAAGGTATTTCATAAGAAAATTATGCAAAGGAGTAAGCTACCCCAGCCTCTCATATTTCTGTAATAATGAACATGAGGACTCCATGTTGGATTTCCAACTCTGTGCTGTATTTAGGTCCATTGGAGTGCCAATAACCCAAATGCAGAGGGTTTATTTTAGATAGGTTTTTTGGGGGGGTTTTTTGTTTTGTTTTGTTTTGTTTTGTTTTGTTTTTAATTCAGAGGCAGGTACACTTAGCTTCAATTCCATGATTCATGAAATGATTTAAGGATTCACAAGAAGCTAAGAGCTAATTTTTAACCAATATCCATCTTGTTTCCAGATTTGTACATATGAAATTTGGAAACTATTTTGTTGTAAGGCAGAAGTTATCAACCTCAGCTGCACATTAGCCAACCATACTTGCTACTACCTGGGTAAGGCCCAATTGGTATTTTTAGATAGCATCAGTATTATTATACAGCTTTCAGGTGATTCCCATGTCAGCCTACAGAGTACCACTGTTAGGTCATACACATTTAGATATACGGAATAATACTACGTAAACATTATACATTTTGATGTTCTTTATTGTAGTTAGACATTTTGAAAAACAAAAATTATAGTTTTCCATTGGTATCAAATATTGAAGAGGTTCATTTTACCTGGAAGTGTGGAATCTAAATAATTTCCGTTTCAAGTCTCCTGTAAATACAGAAAAAAACCTGATCATATTCATATCTTTATTTTAAAATATTTTATTCAATATAGTCTCATACTACATGAGAGAAAACCCATTGATGAGCCCACCAGGATATAAGATACTGGGTGTTTTCCTTCACTTTTATCAAATAAGAATTTTTGAGTATTTATTACCCTCCTCATAAGAAGGATGCCTGAAGAGTGTTCATATAACTAAAGAATTTGCAGTTGATGGGAAAACAAGTTGTGTATACAAATGACTATAATATTTTGAGATAATGGCACAAACTTAGCTGTTTATTAAGTACTATGAGGTATGTCAAGGAGTGATTAGAAGTTTCAGGGAGGAATCAGCCTTGTGCTAGAACAAATCAAGTGTTATGAGGTTCCCATGTGACCAAGAGGAAGATGGACATTCTGGACAAGGGCAAGGTCAAATTCCTAGATTAATGAAATGTATGTTGTTTCTTGGGGATTGGGAAGCAGTCCAGTAGGGCTGGATTGCTGAGGTTTTATATCACTAGCTCTACTGCAGGAGAAGAGCTTTTCTTCTCAGTGGCTCAGAAGAAGTGAAGATGAGACATTAAATTTTTTAACTGAAGCACAGTTGCCATATAGTAATAAACTAGTTTCAGTTGTACAGAATAGTAACTCAACAATTGTATACACCATGAAATGCTCACCACAATAAGTGTATTACAACACTATTGACTATATTCCTTATGCTGTGCTTTTCATCCCTATGAATTATTTATTTTATAACTGGAAATTTGTACCTCTTAATCCCCTGCACTCATTTCACCCATCTCCCCCATCCACCTCCCCTTTGACATCCACCAATTTGTTCTCTGTTCTCTCCATTTACAAGTCTTTTCTTCTCTTTGTTGTCTTGGTTTAGCTTATTTTGATTTTTTAAAAATTATTTCTGGTTGTTTATATATTTTCTTTATTTTATATATTATGACAGAAACTTTGCTGAATCATGATTCTTCGGGTCATTTTTCCGTAACTTTATGACCATATAACAATACTTATTATGGTTAGATTTTCTTGAATGAGTACATTACACAAGAGTTAATAGCCCCAGAGGACATGTACTAATACAGTACTCATTAGACCATAAAGACTAAGTGGAAACAATTGCTTTCATAAGTTTATACTTAATTGCATGCACAGGTGTTTTCATTTTGAAGAGGAAATTTTAGGTAAAAAGAATGATTAATACTCATGCCATCCCAGAATGCCAGATGAAGGAAAGTTTTCCCCAACTTTAGAGAGAACAGAGCATGCAGATGTTTAGGTCATTGTGATAGAAAGAAGTGTTCCTGACCTGCACTATATTACTTTTCTCCAGATTGCCAAAATGGCTTCTCAATGTATTCCACAGTGGCACCAATTTAGAGCATTATTCCTCTGTGTTTATATCCTGTAGACAGATTCCATATTCTCTGCTATTTTGTCACAGAAAATTCTGTCCCAACAATGTTACTAAGAAGACTCCCTTAAGTATTCAGAAGTGTTTAACTGAAATCCAGAAGGGGGATTCAGATTCCACCAACTCCCCAAAAAATCTACAATGAAGTCTTCAAGCAGTGAACTGCACACTTCATACAAAGGAAAGAAACGTCTTGATGAGTGGAATGAACCTTGAATTAGAAGCCAAGAAACAAACATTGAGGTCCTACCACATACTAGCTATGTGACCTTGGAGAAGACACTCAAAGTAACAGATTCAGATGAACCTCAGGTTTTTAATACAGGTTAGAGAAAGCAATACTTCCTTTTCATAGTTACAGGACTGGGAGAACCAAAACAATGGGGAAGGATTTTAAAGCTGATAATAACTTCACAAAAGTGAACTACAGATATTTTGTTGCTCTTGTTATATCATTTGGATTTCACAGTTTGTCAAAGCAGACTGTCCTTAAGAGAGTCTTTTTCTGCTGTTGGAATCAGCAGAAAAATACAAGGAAGCAAATAGAAATCCCTAGAGAGAAGCCATGTGAATTTTTGGATTAGGTCTCCAAGTTATCTTTTACATAATAAGATGATACTTTAAAAATAACCAGATATTTGGATTTTTCACTAACTACTTATTGAAAGGATTTTTCTGTGCCTTTAAAAAGTGTTCTAAAAACATATGTACATATATTATTCCAATGTATAGATAGATGCCTTTTGATTTGTAATTTTAACTTTATGTGCAAAACTTTATCTGGATTTCAAATTTTCTAATGAAAGATATGCAAGAAGGATATCATTGGGTCAAAATACATAAGCACCATCAAGTCTTATGACTCATAATTCAAACTTACTTCTTAAAAGTTTCACTAATTTATAACAATACCACCAATATGTGAGTGTATCTGTTTCAGCATACCCTTGTCTGCATTGCATATTTCAATGTTTAAAAGTAAATGTTGTCATTGTTTTGTTATGGATCTTTAGAAAATTGTGAATCTCATTTTTATTTTAGTATCTATATTCTTCTCCATTGATTAGTCTTATTCTCTTTTCCATTTATTTACTCATGCATTTCTAAGGGTTTGTATGGTATATGGAAATATTAAGACTAAATACTTTTAAATACACAAAATAGTCTCTACCATTTTTTTAATCTTCTAATTTGCTTTGTGTTACTTTTCACTATAGACAACATTTTTCTCCTCATTTTGTCACGATGATAGCACTTTTACTTTGCACCATTCTCATTGGAAAGTGATGCTATTATTAATGTTAGAACCGAGACAAAGCCTACACTATGCACACATATAGTTCTGCCCTAACTTCATTCAGTCAACAGAAGCTCATTAAAAGAACCATATAAGGAAGGCATAAATATTTTATCTTGGCTGGTCCAAACACAAATAATGTATCTCTTCTTCTCAAGGAAGAGTCTTGAGGTACATGGTACCACTGAATTGGAAAGGAGGCAGATTTAAAGCTAGAGTTGGTTTACTTTATTTTTAAAGTCTGCATTATGACCAGTAATCCATTGGAAGTCCAAGTTTTTCCTTTCACTATTATTGTTAAATAAAGCTAAGGAACTTTCTTAAAGTCACAATGACAGATCCAAAATAGATTTTTCTGTTATTATTTATGATCATAGAATGAAGCCATTTTGATTTTCTAAACCAGGAGTTTAATAAACTAGATAAGAGTGTCTTGTGTGGCAGATAATTTACTTGTTTATCCAAATCCACATACTGCCCTTTTACTTAAAAATAGCTTGGTAATATACTTTGGGATTGCAATTGCCTAGAACCAAAGGATGAGGTTAACCTGAACCAATCATTATAATCTCATTCTCTTGGGATGCCTGGGTGGCTCAGTGGTTGAGCATCTGCCTTTGACTCTGGTCATGATTCCAGAGTTCTGGGATCAAGTCCTGCATTGGGCTCCCCACTGGGAGCCTGTTTCTCCCTCTGCTTGTGTCTCTGCCTCTCTCTGTGTGTCTCTCATGAATAAATAAATGATATCTTAAAAAATAATGAAAAAAATCTAAAATCTCATTCTCTTTTGGCAGATAATGTTCATTTTTCAGTTTCTTTTGGAGGAGTGCACACATTGCCATTTCTAGTCAGTGAAGTATGAAAGGAAGTGTAGGAGAAGGTATCAGTGAAAGAAAACCCTGTTTGTTCCAACTTCATCCTTCCCTAATAGGATACTGGTGGAAAGATGGAATAACTAGATTGTGGCAGCCATATTGGCATCATGAGAAAAAGGCCATGAGAATCCCAGAAGCACATAAAGTCTGTGGATAGTAGATCAATGATGGAATCACCTACCACCAAGGGTATGTCCAGCTTTTTCTGGTTTTAAAATACTAAGAGTTGTTTTGTCAAATAAATAAGGAAGGTATGAACAATATATATGAAATGAACTATAAACTACATATAAAAAACTAATAGTATGTTCATTTGGAAAACAATGAGAAATACACAGTGAACACAAGGGAGGATGGATAAAATAGGAGATGGGGATTAAGGAGTACACTTGTGATGAGCACTGAGTGATGCATGGAGTTGTAAAATCACTATATTGTGCACCTGAAATTAATATAACACTATATGTTAACTACATTGCAATTTAAAATTAAACTAAATAAAGATGGTTGGGTGACTCTGTTGGTTAAGAATCTGATTCTTGATTTCAGCTCAGGTCGTGACCTTAGAGCCCTGGGATTGAGCCCTGATTTGGGCTTTGTGCTCAGTGGAGTGGAGAGTCTGCTTCTCTCCTTCTCTCTCCCCCCCACCCCCAACTCTCTCTCTCTCTCTCTCAAATAATACATCTTAAAAAAAAAAAAAAAAAGAACATGGCATTTCCCTAATGCTTGTACACATAAATTAAAAACAAAAAACTTATATTCTCATGAAAGGAAAATGTTACTTGAAAGAGATGTTAATTAACTATAGTGTAGTTTCCAGGGGGTTGGCACAAGGCTTTGCCCCTGTGCTTACTATATACACAAGTTAAAAGCCTTATACCTTAATGAAAGGAGGATGTTACTTGAGGGACAGTGTAAGCACAGAGTGGTTTTAAGGGGGAAAAAGAAAGCTATGAGGCATCTCATAAAGAAGAAAATAGGTAATAAGCCATAGCAGTAAGGGGAGTTTTCACATCATCGGAAGTTGCCATAGACAAGGAAATATGCAGGACAAGTCTATCCCAGATGCTGAGAACAGAACCAAGATTCACCAAACACTTGAGACAGGCCATTTACATGAAAAAGAAATAGCAAGTCCAAACAGAAGAAAATGTTACACCCAGGAGAGTGAAAGTAATACAGCAAGTACATGAATAAAACTCAACCAACCAAACAAAAAGGCCTTAAAATGGAAGGTAATTATTAAAAGAAAGAAAAATGTGTGTGGTGAAACAAATACAGGTAATAAGAAAAAGAATAAAATAGATATTTTGCACAGAAAAATATGCCCTGTCATGATTACTATACTTGTGTAAATTAACTTGTAATAAATAATTATGCACACTGAAGAGCCAGTTACATAGTATTGAAAGGCAAATTGAAAAGATAGAAAGGTACGTTAAGAAACATTTGTAGATCACAGAGCAAAGAGAAAAATAGAAACAAAAGTTAAACTAAAAGTCTAAATATTTTAAAGATAGAACCAAAATTTCTACCATCTATCTGAAAATATTTATATAGAGAGTAAAGAGAGGATAAGGGAGAACGATTTTGAAAAAGAACTATATAGCAAGAAATATCCCAGAACTGTTATTTAAATAATAAATACATATATAGATATATTCATGTATTAATGACATATAGCTTCAAATAAATTTAATAAAAAAACAAAAAACTCACAGTGCGACACAAGAAATGAAGTTTCATAATAGCAATACTGGAAAAAAAATTCCTAAAAGATAGCAGTAGAAAAAGAACAATTATTTATAAGAGAATGGAAATAGAATTGACACCAGATTTCTCATCAGCAGTGGTGAATACAAGAATGCCGAGTATTATCATCAAAGTTCTGAGAAATAGGAATTTGAACCTAGCATATTATACTAAGGTCAACTAACCAAATTATAATTTGAGATGGAAGAAGACAATAAAGACTTTTTTTCAGACATAGAACATCTACAATTTATAGAACTTTCCTAAAAGAACCATAAAAGAATTTAATGAATGATCAAAATGGAAAAGAGGGTTATTCAAGAATTATTTTAAACAAACATATAAAACGCTGTCAAATTTTTATCAATTTGTAAGTTTGTTCCACAATATTAATCTAAGATAAAGTGCACATAAAAGAATGGGGTGAGCAAAGAGAAGACAATTTTGCTCAGATATATACATATTGAAAAAAAAGCATAGTGATAAATTCTGGACTGAAAATTAACACTTTTTTTGGGGGGGACTGAAAATTATATTTAAGAGACTAAATGTACCTAAATAGTTATGCAATATAAGGAAAGGCTTAGGGAGGTTACTTTCCAAACCCACACTAGGAATTATAGAAAGGAGCCTGGGATATATTTTGAGGCAGGATTGGCAATATTGATCATATTAAATTTAATTACAATGCTTAAGTTATTAAAAGGGAAATAGAGGGGCACCTGGGTGGCTCAATTGGTTAAGCATCTGCCATTAGCTCAGGTCATAATCTCAGAGTCCTGCTATCCAGCCCTGCATTAGGCTCCCTGCTCAGTGGAGAGTCTGTTTCTCCCTCTCCCTCTGTGATCTCTCTCCTTCAAATAAATAAATAGAAATCTTTAATAAACAAATAAATACAAGGGATATAGAAGTGTGCATTTTAATAACAATTGAAAGCAATCTATATACATGATAAGGTATATGTACAAAAACAAAGGAAAGAATAAATAATTTTTTACATAATCCATAAGCCTTCCATAAAATTAAAAAAACACCACTGATACTTAATATTTTCTTCCAGGATTGCTTCTTTGCATATTTTCATTTAATTGTGATCAGATCAGAACAACTGAAAAAATGTGGTCACAGTGGTCACATTTTCTCCTTATTGTAATATTTTTAAGTTATATTTCCATACCACCTAATTTTAGCATAGAAAATTTCCATTTTATTATGGGCATCATTTCCTGGCTCCCCTTTTGTCTCAAAACTCCTCAATTTAATTGTCTATACTAGCTTTTTCTACTCTGGATTTTTTCCAGAACACAAGACCATCAGGCTTGTGCCCGTCATTTCAGCTCAAACACATGTCTGTCACCAACAACCTCGCATGGTCAACTCCCAAGTGCTAGCCCCTGTCTTACCATAAGGGCCTCACAGCATTTTGTGTATACCTTAATGAGTCCAAATTTCATTCTCCAGCCCCATCTTTAAACTGAGCTTGCATTATTTAGCTTTCTCCTCTGAATCTCTCCTTGGGCATCTGTTAATCATATCAAATTTCATATATCTGATCCCAACCTCTAGATTTCAACTTCCATAAACCAGTCTCTCTACTTTTCTCACTAAATGGCAACTTCTTTCACCCTATTGCTCAGGATGAAAGCCTTAGTTCTGATTACTTGTCTCTCTCACACCCCTATCCTGAATGTAATTGTTCCAGGATGTTATGACAAACACCCAGTCTCTGCCCCTGTCATCACTCCTCTGGTAGGCTGCAGGAGCTTCAACCTTGTCTCTCCGCTTCTTTTTCTGACTCCTAGCAATCTATTTTCCACACAGTGCAATGTTTGTCCTAATATGAAAATGTTATCATGTCACCTTCACCCTCTGCTAAAAATCCTCTAATGGCTTTTAATACCCCAATCCAAAACCTTCTCCTTTGTTCTAACTCATGAAAGACACAATCTTGGATCACTTCTTCTTCCATCACTCGTGGACTTTGAGCCAAATCTGTTGGTTCACTGTCCCTTGAACACACCATGCCAGCTCCCCATAACCAGGGTGGATGAATCTGTTATCCTCTGTGCCTGGAATGTTCTTCCCCTAGATGGTTTCATGGCTTGTTCAGTCACTCTTTATGGCCTCCTGTTCAAGTGTCACATCCTCAGAGAGTCTTTTTCTGATCCTTGAAACTAACCACCCATACTCTCTACTCCCTTACCTCTATTTTGATTTATAGTATTTACTACTCTCAACATTATCTCACCATTTCTACTTCTTTCCCCAAACATAAACTGTTATTTATTTTTCAGGTGAAGAATCTGAGACTTTGACATGACATTTGAGACTATCAGGTATGGGGCTGAAACCCAAGCTTTCGAAGTCCATAGATGCTCTTAACATTGTACTATGCTGCCACGATGCTGCTGGTAAGGGAAGGAATGAAAAAGAGACACAGAGAGGATGGGAGAGAGAGGGGAAGAGGAGAGAGAGAAAGAGAAAGAGAGAAGAGAATTTAGATGTAATTTATTTTTAATATTTGAGAGTGGAGAACAAAGAATTCTTTTAATTATAAATCATGGCTCTGTCTAGTAAGGAATAAAAGATCTGAATGCTGCTTAGCAGCTGTTGCCAAGAATTGACCACAGCTTGGTGACACCATTTTAAATGACTGCAGGTGTGACTGAAAAGGCACCAGAGAATCCAGTACAGAGTGGAGGTCACCCTTTAGATGACATAGGCTATTAAGATAATTTGGGAACTGAGTCAAGGAAGATGTGGTTTGTTGAACCACAAATCCAAAGGGAAAGGGAAAGCCTTTGAAAATGGGTGAGGGTAAGTATGCCTTTGTCCTATTCAGGGAAAGGGCAAAATACACCAGCTGGACACAATTAAGTCTGCACAAAGTCCAGGGGGTCAGGGGCAAGAAAGAGGAACAGGTAAAAACTGACCTCTATGCCAACTCTAACACAAACCAGTGAGGGCAAAGAATGTGCTGTCAATTTGCATATCTCCAGAAGAAGAGAAGACAGCTATCCACACCAATGTTAATCGAGCCACATGTTGAAAGTATCATCCGCAATAAAATCTGAAGCTCATTGAAAGTGCTCTGAAAGCACTGGTGTTACAGATAGGACCGGGACTTCAGGCCCAACAGAGACAACACCAGTGTTTGAGCAGTGCTCCCTGTGTCACTGCTCATGTGTCCTTCAGACCAATCACTGCATTCCCTTCATCTCTACTAATGTTTCTTTCCCCCAGCCCTATTATGGGGCAGAAATTTGCATCTCTTATCTCTATAGCCCCCTGATCTTTGTGTGGTTTTTGGCATATAAAGTGTTCAGAAAACTCAGTCAAGTGATTGTAAATGATTCAAAGAGTCTCAATTTCCATTCTTAAAATTATGTATTTGGGTCTGGCTATTTGAACAAGACCTAAATCCAGTTCTCAGAGTAACAATGTGCCTATGACCATATTTCATGTCTGTGACAGGTCTCCATCATGTAGATGATTTGGTTAACTTTACCTCCCATATGTAAGACTCGATGACACATGTGTCCATAAACCAGGATATGCAAGAGAAAATGGAGTCTCACCTTTGTTTCCCATGCAGCTCTGTCTCCATCTACAAATGAGATAAAGAAGCATCAGCATTAGAGTTAAGATTAACAACAGAGATTTATTTTTTGAATGTAAAATTTAATTCCTTTGTTAGATAATGCATGCTTGCTATGGGAAAAGTAGGAGAAAAAAACTATCTGATGTTAGTCACCTATATTGCTCTCCTCCAAAGATGAGAACTGTGAACAAGTTATGTTCCCATAAACTAATATGGACAGTAGGAAGATATTATATTTGACCTGTCTACATGAGTGTACCCATAAAGCTCTATCCATCCATCTGTCTTTTCTTAGAGTTTCAAAGTGTGCACTTAAAAGTCAGGCAAAACCTGGTTTTGAATCTATGAATAAAGGAAGTTACTTTTATTCAATCATTCTCTACCTGGGTGATTGCCAATTCTATAATGAAGACAATAATAGTATCCATTTCATTTTGTACTTAAAATAATTAAGCAAGATAATTGATTTAAAAGATTGAGCACAGTGTTTGCAAATGTAATCTCTAAAATATTAGCTATTTTCAGTAGAAAGTGGAGAACACATTGCAAATTGCTTTTTAACCTATATTTTTCCACAAAATCTCTTGTCCTTAAACGTACTTCAAAACATGATGCTTTCTTAATCATTGTATAGGATTTCATCATTCGGTGTGCCATAGTATGTACAACCACGTTTATATCTTTGAAAGGATACACTATTTTCAAAGTTTTACTGCTATTAATAACTGTAGTGGAGGACATCTATTCAGCCTATGGGAGTGGAATGTTTATCATGCTTGAGTAACATATAAGGCACCATAATAAATGATGCGGATACAACCACTACACTCATAGCATTAAAGGAAGCTAAGTAAGCAGTTTGGATAAAGCATGATGTGATAGCATATGAAGAAGGTATTACGGGATCTTTTACTCAGAATTGGGAGTCAGAAAGTCTTTTGGGAGGGAGTAATGTCTAAATGGAAAGGATGAGTAGAAATTGCTTGAATCGACAGAAGATGGGAGGGAAGAGCTTGTGGTATTCAAAGGAAAGAAAACATCACATGAGAAGACCTGGAGATACAAGAGAGTATGGGCTGTTCTGCAGCTGACAGTGGTTCCCGGGGATAAGGCACATGGTGCACTGAGCTGGTAGCAAGCAAGAGTGACAGGTGACAGGATGCCTGGGGTGTTTAAACTCACCCGGAGGGGAATCTATGGACATGCTTTACTAAGTGAATTGACATAATTGCATTTGTATTTTGGAAAGAAGCCCTCTGCAGCCTCAAACTTCACTGTGTGGCAAGAAGAAAGAGAAAGTGATACTGAAAGCTGGAAGGGAAACAGGTAAAGGGATCCTACAGGATGTTGAGCAAGACAGGATAGTAACTTGGGACAAAGAATTGGCAAAGGGATGGAGCAAAAAGAAGTGGATGGATTTCATTGACATTTAGAAGGCAAAGTTAACAGGACAGATGTGGCTGGATGGCAGAAAAATAAAGAACAGCAACTGTTTAATAGTTTATTCTGAAAATACTTGCAGGGCATGTTAAGGAAAAACACTCTACTACCAAGTTTTCAAAATAAAGAATGAATCAGGGGATCCCTGGGTGGCGCAGCGGTTTGGCGCCTGCCTTTGGCCCAGGGCACGATCCTGGAGACCTGGAATCGAATCCCACGTCAGGCTCCTGGTGCATGGAGCCTGCTTCTCCCTCTGCCTATGTCTCTGCCTCTCTCTCTCTCTCTCTCTCTGTGTGACTATCATTAATAAATAAAAATTAAAAAAAAAAGAATGAATCAGTAGAATTTAGAAAGAATGCTTCAGTTGATGGGTTTGTAAATAATGCTTTCAATTGACTTTGTTCATCTACATGACTTCGTAAAAATGATGTTGGAAATACAGCCCATGCAGCTAGATAAGTGAAAGCATTTGGAAACATAATAATTGGAAAGAGAGAGGTAAATAATCTTTATTTAGGTTGATTGCATATCTAGGAAAATCAATATAAGTATTATTATACACAATACTGGAATCAAATACCATATTTACAGACAAACAGAAATGATAAATTTCTTCAGGATAAACTTGAGCAAATATATGCAAAGGCACAAAAGTTTACTAAAACAAATAGAAAAATATATAATGCATTGGGATAAAAAAGACTTAACTGCCACGAAGATAAAGCCCCCCCCCAACAAGATAATTTATAAATTTAATGCAATCTCAATGAAAGTATCAATAGATATCTTTCTCTTGGAGTTAAAACACTGGTAACAAAGTTCAATTGAAACAAGCAAAAGTAGCTAGCTTAACCTTTAAAAAGAGAAATGTGGTTTTAAAATCAATTTAATAAAATCGGTGAATACTGACACATGTATAGACAGATAGTCCAATGGAGCAGAATGAAAATCTAGAAATATATTCAAGTGCTTTTAACAATTTAGTTTATGATAAAGATGACACCTCATATAAGATAGATTTTTAAATAAACCATGTTGGAACAACTGGGTAGCCACATGATAGAAATATATATATAAAATATAATGGGTGTCTTTCATATAACAAACCAGTATAAAATCCAAATAAGTCAGATATCTCAGTGTAAAAATATGAAATCAGACAAGTAAAAGAAAACAAAGGTGAATTCATTTCTATTTTGCGAGTAAGAGGAAAATTTCTTCCTAAGAATTACTCAAATTCAAGGAGCCATTAAAAGCACTAATAAATTCAACTACATTTTTAAAACAGGGTTTACATGGAAAACAAACAAAGAAAACCAAAATTGAAAGACAAATGACACAGGAAAAAAAAATTTGCAACTTATATCAGAAAGATGGACAGAGATCACAAAAATCTCAAAATAAGATCAACCAGCTGATACAAAATTGGAAAGGTTATAAAAAATATTTCAGAGTAGACGTATATATGGCCAATAAACATATGATAAATGCTCAATCTCATTTATAAATGTGATTTAAACTAGACTGACATTTCACCAAAGCTTTGACACCATACTCAATTGGAAGAGCAATGGATCAACTGACACTTTCACGTATTGCCGGTGAAAATGCAAAATGGTGCATATTTGGAAAAATACTGACTGTATCTAGCAAAATGACATACACAATTTCTTTTTAACTGGATAATCTCAATTTTACAAACTTATTTCACTGGCATAAGTAAGAAATTACTTACACACAAGATTATTCGTTGTAACATTATTTTTGAAAAGCAAGAGAATTGAAGCACCTGCCTGGCTCATTTGGTGGAGTATGTGACTCTTGATCTCAGGGCTGTGAGTTCAAGCCCCACATTGAGTGTAGAGATTACATAAAAATAAATTTTCTACATAAATCAGTAGATAGATAAATAAAAGCAAGATATTCAATTCAATCTAAATATCTTTCAATAGGCATCAATTGAATAAACTATAGTACAGTAATATAATATCAACTAATACAATACTTTTGAGAAAAAAAATATGGTATTTAAAATAGCCTAGGTACTAGATGATATCACTGAATTATTGATAATTTTGTAAGATTATAACCATTACATAATAGTTATATAAGAAAATATCTTTTTTTTTAAGCAGGTGATGCATGTTGATGTATGTATGGAAGAAATCACATGAGGTCTGTGATATACTTAAAAAAAATTATTAGGATAGGAACACCTGGGTGGCTCAGTCAGTTAAGTGTCTGCCTTTAGCTCAGGTCATGATCCCAGGGTCCCCTGGAATCGAGCCTCACACCAGGCTCTCTGCTCAGCAGGGAGCCTACTTCTCCCTCTCCTTCTGCCTTCTCCCTGCTTGTGCATGCTCTCTCTCTCTCTCTCTCTCTCTCTCTGTCAAATAAACAAACAAACAAACTTTAAAAAAATTATTACGATAGAACAAAAATTTAACAATGGTCTTATATAAGAGTCATGCTAACCAGTGATCTACCTACATGCAGGTAGTATAAGAACACATTTTAAAGTATACAATAGTGGGGTGCCTGCGTGCTCAGTCAGTCAAGCCTCTGATTCTTGATTTTGGCTCAGGTCATGATTTCATGATTGTGATATCAAGCCCTACACCAGATTCTGTTCTGGGCACGGAGCCTGCTTAAGATTCTCTGTCTCCCTCTCCCTCTGCCCTTTCTCCCCACCCTCCACCCCTGGTCACACTCTCTCCCTTCTCACTCTCAAATAAGTAAGTAAGTAAATAAATAAATAAATAATAAAATGCATGATAGTTTAGTAAAAAAAAATTACAGCTATTTGCAAAATATATAAAGATTATATATCAGTATTGAATAGATTGTTACTCTATCACTTCAAATTTTAAAATGTTAAGGCATAAATTGATATCGCACAATGCTCAGCCATGTAGGAAGATTCACAGAACTCCTGGGAAGATCTTCAACTATTTGTGTCCATGCACACTTGCCTTATGATGCCTGAATTAAGTAATTATCCAGCCTCTATTTATACATCACTAGCAACAGGAAACTTACTACATTATGAGGTAGCTCATTCCACTCAGAAACAGCTCTTATAGATAACAACTTCCTTTTAGAGGTCCAAAGAGCTTTTTCATGGTTTTAGGTTTTAGATTAACTTCTTGTTCCCTAGAGACACACGTATAGTTCATAAAAAACAAACAAACAAAAAAACCAATAAGGGCTTGAGAAAGGAAAGGGCAGTGAGTACTGGTGAACCTAAATCCAGTGAACCCATCCCAGGGACCCAGTTCATAGCCCTCACCTACAGGGGCTAACAGCAAATGACTCTGATTCCAGCCACAAAACTCTGGTGCTAATGGCATATTTCTTATACCATTAACTATTTGGCTAACATCCAAACACAGATCAACTACCTGATAGCTCTTCCTTTTTTCTCTTCCCACAGACTCAGGTAAGAGTGGGGTGTGAGGGCAAGGGAATAGGCTGGAATATGACCACACTCAAAGTGTTAGTGTTGACATCAAGGCAGATTGAGAGCCCTCTCTGTGGGCCCCCGTCTGAGCTCCCACCCCATGCTAACATGTAAACTTGAAGGAAACATTATTACTCTTGAATCATTCTTCACTAATATGTATTAACTATATGTTGTGTGTTAAGTGCACTAACATACTGACAACACTCATGAGCATATTATGGAAAGTGTCTTACTTTTCTCATTTTACAGATACAGAAACAAAGACAAATTAAATAGTGTGCACAAGAAAACATATTAGTAAGGAGTCAGAACTCAAGTCCTGGTTTATAAGATTTCAAGTCTATAAATACATTCCATGACTTAAAGAGTTGGGTATAAAAATGAAGTCCAGATTCTAGATATGATAGAAATGTTTCATAGGTCCAAATGGCTCTCTTATTATTTATAATAGATTGTATATTTATTTCAAAGAGCCGGAGTCCAAATCAGAAGTTTGGCATGCAGAACAGTCTTGACTTCTCATGCATGACATGCACTTAGGGTCAGCTATAAAAAATCACACCATCTTCCTCCTGGGCATGTGCTATTGATGTTTTTGTCATTATATGGATTCCCATTAAATTTTGTCTGATTCTATTCAGACTACTGATTAGTTGGCCATGACCTTTAAGGCTTTGAATATACATATATATATTTTTTAAATCTTTTTTTTAAGATTTTATTTATTTATTCATAGAGACAGAGAGAGAGAGGCAGAGGGAGAAGCAGGCTCCATGCAGGGAGCCTGATGTGGGACTCGATCCCGGGTCTCCAGGATCACACCCCAGGCTGCAGGCGGCACCAATATATTATGAAATGTTTTCTAACTTGCCCCAATTGGTGAGCTCTGCAATTTTGATTTCCCCCAAATTTCAATATTTCCCTTCAACATCAAATGCATAGTAAGAGCCAAGGACAGATCCCAGTAACATACCCCTGGAGATCCCATTCCAGTTTGACTTCAAGTCCCCATCCAGCAAGGTGTGATGGCATAATTTAGTCTCCTCACTGAAGAGACATTATAAATGCTCCTCTCTTTGTTTACAGGTACTTCCAGAAAGGACTTGTGCAAGAATGTGTACCTCACTGAAACTCATCTGTATTATGACTGCCATGGTAGCTCAGAGTTGGGGGAGCAAAAGCCCCCTGTGACTGTGCTTAGAAAATTTGTATTTACTCTTCAACAACTAGTTCCAGAACCTTCATCATTATCAGTAGCAGTTTTCTTGTTTGTGAAGTTCTCCTGACTTTCAAGGCAGGAGCAACAGGTGTCCTTTTGCTTCCTTTCTGTTTCCTGATTCCCCCCTTCCTCAATGAGCAGGGACCAATGCACCACAGAATCAGTTCAAACTTGTCTTAAATCTTTTCACATTGTGACAACTTCCTTTCATCCTCCTGAAAGAGCATGAGTTCTTTTTCCTCCAATGAGGAAATTGTTCTCTTTCCACCTCACTCACTTCACACAAATTGACTCCAAAGCTCTTCACAGAGAGTACAGGTGTGAAACAGGAGTTGACAATGGCTGTGTTTTCTTTGTATCTACTGAAGCTATTACTCTGTGAACTGTAGCTCCATTTTCCAGCTATGGATGGAACCAAGCTGGGGATCCTAGGAGACAGTGTTTGTTGATTACTTGTCCTCTACTCTTCTTACAAACTCATTTAGAGTTTCAGCTTATCCAGACATTTTTTCCTATCAGATTTTTGTCACCCTATTTTTTTGAAGAATTCTGCTTGAAAACCTTCACCTGTCAGACATCTTCTGTCATCCTCCCTGAGGAATATGCCCCATCTTTCCTCCCTTATAAGGTAGTGGTTTATTCATGTATCCCTGTTGATAGAATCAAAGCAAGTTTTGTATTACCAGATAAAGATCATATTTATGATATCTTTATTAGTATTCTGGTTTGCTACAAAAAGATGTCTTATATCATTCATGTCATAGTCATTTTTTAGCAAGCCTTTAATATGAGCCAGATACATTGATAGCACTGGAGATGCAATAATGAACGACATGAGTTCTGTCCCAAACAAGTGAAACCTCCTGCTCTATGTGTGCACATTACTAAAGATGGACAAATACTGAGTATAAATGATAATAAACAGATACTGGAAAGATAGGGGATCAAAATTAGCATATTAGAGATCTTTCTGTTGAACAAAAATATTTAGTTTATTTCTATTTTAATTCTTCGGTTAGAAAACCGGTGTAGTGTAGTGATTCAGATCTTCAGCTTTGAAATTGCTTGCTACTCAAATGCTTCCACTTACTACCTCTGTGACTTTGGGAAAGCTAATTACCTCACTGATACTCAGTCTCTTTGACTATAAAAACCTCATAAGAGGGACACCTGGGTGGCTCAGCAGTTAAGTGTCTGCCTTGGAGTTTCAGGATCAAGACCCACATTGAGGTCCCTGCAGAGAGCCTGCTTCTCCTTCTGCCTGTCTCTGCCTTCTCTGGGTGTCTCTTATTAAAGTCTTATTTAAGATTTTAAATAAAATCTTTAAAAATAAATACATAAATACATGCCTCATAAAAGTATTGTGAGGCCTTAACAGGATGACACATGTGCAGTGCCTGCCCAGAGAAGCATCAACAATATTCAT
The DNA here is from genome assembly GCF_048164855.1 of Canis lupus baileyi. Lineage (NCBI taxonomy): Eukaryota > Metazoa > Chordata > Mammalia > Carnivora > Canidae > Canis > Canis lupus. The sequence continues at coordinate 44,464,844 of NC_132839.1, read as the reverse complement.
AACACTACGTACCTTTGAGCACTTACCTGGGGCACATACAACACTATTCTAAGATCTTTTAATGTATTTACCCATGTGATCCTCACAATTACCCTTCAAGTTAGTGCTTGCATGCTCCAGATCACTCTTTTGTGATCACTATCTTAGGTTAAGATAATGTCATGGCACCAACTCAAGTTAACTGATTCTAGAGTCCTTGGATTAACCACATAGCTGCATGAATAGTAGCTTCAGTCAGTTACAGTACAAACAAAAAATAAAGGGGTGTGAATTCCCACTCCTTCTCATCCATTCCTCTTATGAAGAACTTTAGCCCAGTGGTGTATGGATGTGAGTTCATATGGCCCAGTTCCGCCAAGGCCCCAAACATTGTTCTTGCCAATAGTTGGAGCACAGGGCTATAGGGTACAACAAAGCTCAGAAAGTGTTTTCCCATCTCTCCAGCTAGAAGCTTGCTGAGCAACTGTTGTCCAAAACCCAAAGTAGCTACACAGTCTACATAGAGTCTCATGGTTTCATCAATGAAGCTGTACTCTACCTCCCAAGTAATTAGATTCAGAAAAAAAAAAAAAAAAAAAAAAAGCCAATTCTTTCTGCCCCTGATACACAACAAACTGAGCTGATGATAGCCATACATTTGGATGACAACTTCAAAATATTCTGATAAGTGGAACTCAGGATATCTATGGTTGGTATACTCGTTAGTTTTATGTGCCATCCTGGCTAGGCTATAGTATGCAGTTTTGCAATTGAACACTAAACAACATGTGCTGTGATTAACATCAACAATGAAGTTTTTTGGGCAGCCCCGGTGGCCCAGTGGTTTAGTGCCGCCTTCAGCCCAGGGCCTGATCCTGGAGACTCGGGACCGAGTCCCGCATCGGGCTCCCTGCAGGGAGCCTCTTCTCCCTCTGCCTGTGTCTCTGCCTCTCTCTTGGTGTGTGTCTCTCATTAATAAATAAATAAAATCTTTTTAAAAAATTAAGTATTTTTTAAGGATTTTATTTATTTATCTGAAAGAGAGAGCAGGCATGAAGGAGAGGAAGAGAGAATCTGAAGCAGACTCTGCTCTGAGCACAGAGCTTGACTTGGAGCTCCATCCCACAACTGTGAGATCAAGACCTGAGCTGAAACCAAGAGTCAGACATTTAACCGAGCCACTCAAACGCCTCTACAATCAGTTAATTTTAAGTAAAGAAGATTATCCTCAATAATAACGGTGGGCATCATGTAGTCAATCAAAAGGCCCTAAGAATAAAACCGGGGTTCTCCTAAGAAAGAACTGTCTTCCAAGAAAGAAGAAAAGCAGCCTGTGGATTGTTGCCATTGGCTCCCATCTGAGAACATCCAGTTTACTGGCCTGCTCTACTGTGTCAGATCTGCCTAGCCAGCTCCCAAAATCATATTCCAATTCCTTGCACTAAGGTTTTACTCTACCTTTCTCTTTTCTGTCCGTCTATCTGTCTATCATCTTGATATCTCTCTATTTACCTATTATCTATCTATCTATCTATCTATCTATCTATCTATCTTGATATTTATCTATCTTGGTATCTATCTATCTATCATCTATCTATCATCTATCTATCTATCTATCTATCTATCTATCTATCTCTACCTAACTAATACATAGGTTCATTTTTTGGGTAGAACCATGATTCAGAGAGTGGGAATCTACCAGCACCAAGCAGACTCTCACCAAGGGTAGATACATGCCTGTATCATCTGTCATGATTTTTCTCCCACCCTGATCTTGGACAATTAATCCATGCTTCAGAATAGAAGAGTGATAAAATAGTGATCTTTCAAAATAGAATTCTGGAGACTGAGGCGCCCAATCACCTTCCACTTATGGATTAGTCAGTTGCCATGGAAACCTGTTGTAGGTCCCCAACAACCTGCAGCTGCAGGTCCCCAAATCCTGACTCCATCACAATAGGCAGGCAGAAGGGAGCCTGCATTGTGCAAGCCCCTGCTGATGCCGAGTGGCAACGCTGGGAGAAACTGAAAAGTGAAGCGAAATGGCAGAAGGTGGTCTGGAAGGAAGGAAATCAGAAGTCGACAATGTTTACGAAATGTTTATGAGAGTAGAGACACCATTTTTGTTTTCAACCTTGTTTTTGTTTTGTTGCTTTCTGGTGCGCTGCTAAGAAAGGACCAGAGGACAGAATGAAACAGTGACGAGGTACCTCCTGGCATTGCCTGCTGTCAGCTAAATGTGCTCCTGATGTCCTCCTGAATGTTCTTATCTCCTCAAGAGTGTTCTTTATCTCACCCATTTATATGCACAGCAGTATTTCAAATTACTAATCAGATTTGAAAGCCACTCTGAGAAATCTGACCTGAGATGTTTTATTAATGATTGGAGGTGGTTCCTTTGTCCATTCTTTAATTTTCACTAACAATTACCTAAATTGGTTCCCACATCCCAAAAGAAAAATAAATTTCTGCTTGTGTCTTTCTGTAATGATATTTGGCAAATTTTAAAACACATACAATGATTGTGCAATTACAAATGTACCTTGATCCATATGGAATATATATGTCAATGTAGTATATGTACGTAGATATATATTCACATTTAATTATTGGACATTTAGGTAGTTTTTCTTATGTCTTTCTAATGTTTAAATTCCTTTAAAATGTTCCCCATTTAGCCTGGAAAATTCAAGAGAAGAAAAAAATCACAACCACATTTGTGAGTGCTAAGTCAAATGAATGTACTCATTTATAAATTTAATACACAGTTGGTAGAGGTGCATGGGATTAAGAAAAAAGAAAAATTTCATTTATTCTTAAAATTTATTTTTGACAAGGCCTGAATCTCAAGATACGTTGTGACTGCCATTAAAAAATGAACCAGAACACTGAAACCATTTTTATTCCTATGTACTCCACCATCTATGTTTTGTAATTTTCTATTTTTAAAGGCCAATTTTTGTATCTAATAGTTTCAAAATATTTGAGAATCACACTTTACTTTTTTAAGATTCTTTTTATTTGAGAGAGAGAGTGAGAGTATATGAGTAAGGGATGGGGAGTGGACCTGGGTGGGGAGAGGGGAGGGGCAGAGGGAGAGGGAGAAGCAGAATTCCCTCTGAGCAGAAAGCCTGACTCAAGGATCATCCTAGGACCCTGGGATTGTGACCTGAGCTAAAGGCATATGCGTAACTGACTGAGCCACCCAAGGGCCCCAAGAATCACACTTTAAGACTTCACTTAAATAAATCCTCTAAATCCTTTCTAGAACATGAGCACAATTTTCCATAACTAAAATATAAATGTTTTCATTAGCATTTTTTACTGACATTTAAAACCATATGGGCAGCCTGGGTGGCTCAGCGGTTTAGCGCCACCTTCAGCCCAGGGCCTGATCGGAGATCAGGGATCAAGTCCCACATTGGGCTCCCTGCATGGAGCCTGCTTCTCCCTCTGCCTGTGTCTCTCCCTCTCTCTCTCTCTTTCTCTCTCTCTCTCTCTCATGAATAAATAAATAAAATCTTAAAAAAAAAACCACAGATGGAATACAATGAAATTCCATACTTTTAAAATCATGATTCAGCCATTTCTAAAATTCTAAGCCTATCAAGATAAAAATGACTATATAGCCTAGCTGGTGCCTGTCATGTTCCAAACACAGAACCAAATATTTGTTTGATCAGTTCCACCATACAGAAGATCTAGAAATCCTCAAATATTGAATTAATATTGGATTTTTTTCCAAATGAGGGAATTTGAAATTGCTTTCAGTGATATATAAAATGGACCCATAGAGCCAATTAAGAAGTAGAGACTTCTTTTTTTTTTTTTTAAGATTTTATTTATTTATTCATGAGAGACATACAGAGAGAGAGGCAGAGACACAGGCAGAGGGAGAAGTAGGCTCCATGCAGGGAGCCCAATGTGGGACTCGATTCCCGGGGCTTCAGGATCAGGCTCTGGGCTGAAGGCGGCGCTAAACTGCTGAGCCACCTGGGCTGCCCAGAAGTAGAGACTTCTTTTAACACTCACAGATTATTTATAAGTTAGACCGCATATGTTAAACCACAAACACTATTTCAATATTATTTAAACCTTACAACAAATAATAACTGGAAGGTTTATTTGTTGAATTTATGTTTCACATTTTTTCAGAAGGAATTTAAGATGGAGTGTGGGATGATTGACTTCCTTCCCAATTCACACAGCATATCCCTTTCACTCTCAGAAGTGTGCCCATTAGGAACACAAATTGGTGAAGCTTCTATGGAAAACACTATGGAGGTTCCTCAAAAAATTAAAAATAGAGATATTATGCAATTCAGGTATTTTCACTACTGAATATTTACCCAAGAAAAATGTAAACACTTAGTTCTAAGAGATATATAGACTCTTATTTTTATTGCAGCATTATTTACAATAGCCAAGATATGGAAGCAATTCAAGTGTCCATATTCCATAGAATGGAATATGACTCAGCCTTAAAAAAGAATGAGATCTTGATATTTGCAACAACATAGATGGACCTGGATGATGTGCTAAGTGAAATAAATGAGGCAAATATCAATGATTTCACTTGCACGTGGAATATAAAAGAAAAAAGAATAAAGAAAAAGCAGAAACAGGCCCATAAATACAGAGAAAAATCTGATGATTGCCAGAGGGATGGTGGTGGGGGAATGGACAAAATGGGTGAAGGGGAGTGAGAGATACAGGCTTCCAGTTATGGAAAGGATAAGTCCCAGGAATGAAAAATACAGTATAGGAAATATAGCCAATGATATTGTAATAGTGTTGTATGGTGACAGGTGGTAGCTATACTTGTGGTGAGCATAGTATATACAGCATGCAGACTTGTCAAATCCTTTATGTTGCACACTTGAAACTAATATAACATTGTGTTTCAACTACAGTTCAATTAAAAAAAAAAAGTACCGCTAAATAACTTTTTCTAAGTGTGCCCATTAGGATGATAAATTAGCTGGCTTATCTTGTTAAAGGACATGATAACATATGCCAAAATTACACAAGTAGGTGTGGTGGGAAGGAGGGCTTGAATTTCCATTGCTGCTGTGATTAATTCTATTGTTGCTTCATAGAACTGATGGAATATTCAGAAAAACTGCTACGTCCAAAAATAAAGTCTTAACAAGTTTTTCCAAAGTAGAGCATTCACTAGTCACATTTGCTGAACAAAATAATGTAACAAAAAACTAATATCAAAATTTTAAATGAAAGCCCCATCAGCTAGAAATTAGAAAGTATCTTAAACATATTTTTAAAATATTTTAAAAAAATTTTTGAATAGGCTCCACATCAGTGTGGGGCTCAAACTCATAACCTCAAGATCAAGAGTCACATACTCTATCAGCTGAGCCAGCCTGGCACTCCAGAGAGTATATTTTTAAAAAATAATTTCTGGATAATAAGGAAATTCAAGCTAGCAGGTTAGGGAATAATGATAACATGCATAGTAATAAACAGATTATTAGAGATGCAGCTCCCCTCCACACACATTTAGAGTGAATTTCATATCCTAAATGTTTTCATTATTAAATAGGTAATTAAATGGATGATTTGATTATAATACTATACTGAGAGCAACAAGATGTCTAAGGGAAGCAAGAGGAAATGTGTAATAAGATTAAAAAATGAATTCAAAAAAGTTTTAAATGACAAATTTAGGAAATAGTTTGTTTTCTCTTTTAAAATACCAACCAAAGGATATATTTTGGCCAAGAAAAAGTAAGAAAAAGGAGATAATGTACAAAATTAACAGTAAGAAATGGAAAATAATCCCAGTTATTGAGACCATTTTATAACAAGAGACAACCATGTGCAATTCTAAGAAGTATGGAAATGTGAACATAATAAAAAGTTATGTAGGGAAAAATAAATGTCAAAATTTGACTAAAAAAAACCATAAATATGCCAGTAATATTTTTTAAAAAAATTCAAAAAGTCAAAGTTCCACCTCTAAAGCTCAAATTCAAAAAAAAAAACAAAAAAAAAAAATAAAGCTCAAATTCAGGTTTTTTTGAAAGATTTTATTTATTTATTTGACAGAGGGAAAGATCACATGAGCAGAGGGAGCACTACAGGGAAAAGCAAGCTCCCCACTGAGCAGGGAGCCAACTATGGGGCTTGATCCCAGGACCCCCGGGATCAGCCAAAGGCAGATGCTTAACTGACTGAGCCACCCAGGCACCTCTTTTGGTTTTGTTTTGGTTGGGTTTTTTTTGTTTGTTTGCTTATTTTTTGTTTTGTTTTGTCTGTTTTGTGTGGTTCTGTTTCCTCTTCCAAACTTGAGGGCCTTGGACTTCATATCATAGTGTTGCCCCTGTGAATTAGTCTAGAACATAAGAAAATGGAAATCTCCCTCTTCTTTTTCCAAAGTGAACACAACCCTGATATCAAAGACAGTGGTAGTCCTCCACATGAAAATTCTAAAATAGGTTAGTCCTTCTAATCAGTACACTAGGATTAATTAGGACTCATTAGGTAAATGTGGAGAGGAGTCAAAATTAGAGACCTAAGTTAAATAATTCATTATATCAAAGAAGAAATTCCATGTGGGAATTTTGACATATGCCAGTAAGTTATTTTATGAAATTCCACATTCATTTCTAATTTGAGAAAGAGCATCACCTGGGTGGCTCAGCAGTTGAGTGCCTGCCCTCAGTTCAGAGCATGATCCTATGGTCCCTGGATCGAGTCCCATGTCAGGGTCCCTGCATGGAGCCTGCTTCTCCCTCTGCCTCTCTCTCTCTCTGTGTGTCTCTCATGAATAAATAAATAAAATCTTAAAAAAAATTATTAATTTGAGAAAGAAAAACTATTAATTACTAACATCAAGTACTAATATTACAAAATATCCTACAGAATTTCTCTCTGAAACCAATCAGAATCTTTATGCCTAATGGTAAAATGTGAAGTGCATTCTCATTAAAATAGAGAACCTATTGAAGATGTGTGTACATGAAGAGAGAATAAAAAAACAAAAACAAAAACAAAAAAACGTACCAAGAAGTTGGTGGTTATTTCAGAGTAGTGAGATTTTTATATGATATTCATTTTTTCTTGATTATTGTATTTTCCAAATATGTTGTAGTGACCAAGTTTTTCACTTCTAATGATATAATAAACAAGTTTTAATAACAACATAAATTTTAAAGAAAAACATAAAGTTAAGAATATAAAATAAAAACTAATATAAAGATGTGTACCTTGGAGTTACCTAGAAGAAAATTTTGTCTTTTCCTATAGACACAGCTGTAGGCCATCAAAAATGCACCAGCACAGCCACACAGGCTGTGAAAATAGTGAAATATTTTTGTATTGAGGAAAATGCCTGCTTCCCAATCCCCTGAGAACCCCTGACCAGAGCTCAAGCTGGTGGGTCCCTTTTCCAGGCTTCTAGCCTATACCAGCAATTTAGCATTCTTGCCCAGACACAGCTTACCCATGTTTAATATTTTGAACACCGTCCCTGTTCATGAATATGGCATATAATTGGCTGTGAATTCTACAACAGTCATGCAATTGGGCATGACATGAAAAGTGGGGCATGCCTAGGATTTTTAGAGAAAATGCAAGTCAATTGTTCACCAGAAGCTGTATTCTTCACATTAAAAAAAAAAAAAAAAAAAGAAAGTATCATTTCTGTCTTGGTCCCAGCCAAGGCTCCTCCCACATACACAGAACACCCTAGTGACATACTCAGCAAGGATCTCAACAGTATCCCTGCTCTACATTCATGGGAATTATCAGAGGCCTGTGCCTTAGGGCACCAAAATACAAATCATTATTAGGGTACGCGCATCTCAATGGTCTGTCTTATGTCAGGGGATGCTGAAATAGTTACACTCAAGGAAGTCCAGCTCTGAAAGATTAAGCGGTTATTTCTAGCCACATGCTACTATTTATCAATAGGACCTATCGAGCATTTATTCCTGTTCTTTATATACCTCATTTCTTGAGCCTCCAACGGCAGCATGAGACAGGTATTAACAGTAACTACTTTATCCTTATATAGAAGACGTTATGTGGCTCATTCATCCTCAGACAACTACCAAAAGTCAGGAGCAACGTTCAAAGCAAATTTGGTCTGACTGCCAAACTTTTAATGCTTTACTATCTCAGGCTTCCATTTTCTAGGTCACTCAGACACTTGCTTTCCTATGATTTAAATCCTGACCCAGTTCCTTGTCAAGAAAGCCCAGCCCCACTGCCTCCTCAAGGATGGCGCGGGGCCATCCATGGAAAACATGTCCATGCATAAGGTAAGGTCCCCAAGTGGTACCCAGAGCAGGGGCCTTCCTCTCTGTTGTCAGACAGAGCTCCAGGCCCGCCTGTTCCCTGGTCAACTCCCCGTCAATTGAGATGTAAAGGAGAAATGCAGAGGCCTCTGGGAGGGCAGAGGCCTGCACGTCCTGCAGTCATGAATTAGTAAAGCAGCTTCAGGAGAGGGTCCCCTGCCCATGTGACCTCAGCCACGCCAGCCGGTTCCCGGCGCAGAGAGCAAGCCTTGCCTTCTGTTCTCCTTTTATCGACAGTGTTTTCCTTTACGTTGACGTCAGCCCCCAGATTGCTTGCTGTGATGTGCTACACCTTTCATATTTTCTTTCCAGTCATAATATTGCTTCAGTCATAACCTCGGCACTTTGAGGAATAATTGTCCCTGACAAGAGGGTGCATCTCTGACAGAGAGTTGATAAGCATTACATACAGATGACAGAAGTCAGGACATATCGGATTACTGCTGTGAATATAATAAAAGAGAGACTAACCACTTTGGCAGCTCAAAGACAAGCCATTTCATAACTCTCTAGTGGGGCTATTATCTTCCATTTACTGCCACTGATAACCAGCTTGTGACTGTCTCTCCACAATCTAGTTTCAATTCACTTAACACGTTGCTGACCAGACATGGTGGAGGACGCAGAGGTGATAATCAGGACTCTTTTTTTTTTTTTTTTTTTGTGGCATTTATTTTTAAAGTTTATCTTCGGCATCCCCTTTCCAGCCGGATAAGGGAGCCTTAAGCCTTCTCAGAGAAGCCTGAGTGTGGCCACACCCCCTTTAATCTGTGACTCCTTGCTTCTTTTGAAGCAAGTGACAATCCACTTTCTCTGCTCCTGATATACCTGGGCCTAAAAGCCTGGTGCAATAAACGGCCAGGCTATTTTTATATTCCAGGACTCTGAGAAGATAAGATGATGATTTTTTTTTCTTAGCCAGTCTGAGCCACCTGAAGAGACAGATCAAGAGCTGTGTTGTCTGTCAGCCTAGACAGCCAGCGAGCCAGCAGCCGTGAGGATGTTAAATGCACCTTCAGAATCAGGATGCAGATGCCATTCATAGGAACTGTGAGAGATTTCATTTCTAAATATGTAGGAAATAAAATTAATACATCGGAATTTTGGACATAAAAGTTAGAACAAAAAAAGAAAATCAGAAAGAAGGGAAAGGAACAATCAATCGGGAATGATTCTATTCCTGCAGGAAGATCTGAATTGAAAACAAAACAAAACAAAAAGCTTCTATTCTGCAACATGCTCCTTCTTAAATAATAGTACCTTCCAAAAAAAAAAAAAAAAAAGATAGTACCTTCCAACTTGTTCCAGAAATCTCAGATCTCTTCTTCTTTGAATGGGTATCCCTTTGAATGATACATTTATTATCCTTGTGTTGACATAAAACCAACTGTTTATTGGTAAACCACATTGTCAGATCCACTAAATTCAGGACTGTGGGTCTCATGACAGGAGCAGGCTCAGGAAGGAGGCAGGCTAACATTACTGTAAGGCAGACCCAGAAGAAACAGGAAACTATCTGGATAAAAGGCAGATAGGAGCCTGAGAAAATAGAGTTACACGTGAAAAATGTGCAGAGGGTTTGAAAAATTCAGGTAAAGAAACCATTAGTATCAGGAAGTCAGTATATGAAGTTTGATCAGGAAGTGGAGTGCCATTCAACAATTCCTGGAAAACAACCACCTGTGTTGGATACCAAACACTGGGTTAGAATCCAGTGGACCACTATGTACCATTGGGCAGGTTGTGCACTGCCCAGCTCCAGGGAGTACAGTTCACAAAAGAGTCTATCTGAACATGACGTCCTTGTGTTATACAGTGACAATCTATCCACACAACCCTACTCAGTGGCTCTGGATGGAGATACCACAAGCAAAAGCCATGCTTTTGCATCCCACACTCTCCAGGATTTCTTTGGGAATTCATATAGTTTATAAATTCAGAGAATCTGAGTCAAAGCCCAATTGAAAAGCAGCCTCGGCGTCGGGGGTGGCGGGGGATGCTGGGGGCTTATTTAGTTAAGCATCCACCTTCAGCTCAGGTTCTGATCTCAGGGTCCTAGGATCAAGCCCTGTGTGGGGCTCCCCATTCAGTGGGGTGTCTGCCTCTCCCTCCCTCTCTCCCTCTGCCCCAACCTCCACTTGTGATCTATCAAATAAACCTCAAAGCAAAGCCTCAGAGGTATCTCCTTTTAAGGATAAAGTAACTTCGATTTCAGAATTGGCCAAGATCCCTCCATCAGTAAGTGGCAGATTCAGGGTTGAGCCTGAATGCATCTGACCAAAACCAAGTCTGTTTGACTCCTCCAAGCTCATCCTCTCTATAGGAACTAGAGTCCATCAACTCCCTCCTTCCCATCCTACCACCTTCTAGGGAAGGTCCGTTCAGAGCAGCAGGATACAGGACTTGGAACACAAAGCAAAAATAGACTTATAATCATCACGACTATCACCTCTTCAGACATTTTGCAAACATTTATGCAAGCAGTCCCAAAGTGGCAACTAGACACACTTGGAATGGGCAATGAGTTCTTGGATTCCAGACCCAGGAGCTGAATTCAATTTACCTAGAGGAGAGAGGACTGCACTTTTGTATGAACAGAGTTCCAGGAAAGCCCTCCAGATAGCAACTCAGCATTCAGAGATATATAAGTATGATTCTTCTCTTCTGGGACTGGGATACATGGTGGGTTGAAAGTAGATCCTACTGAGGTCAGAGTAAGATTTCCAGGAAGCAGATTTTTTTTTAACCAGGAAGTAGAATTAATGCTGAAATGTCTAAATAATTGACTTTATACTAATGATGTCCCTCCCAAAGATATGACTTACCCAGCATTTGGATTGTACTTGAAGTTGAAGGTGCTTTGAAAGCAAAACAATTTTGTAGGCATAAAGTGCCAGTAAGGCTGATAGGACTTGTTTCTGGAGAGCTTCCCCCTGGCTTTCCCTACCCTCTGAGTACATTCCACCCCTTGGAGATTATCAGTGGCCAACTAATATTCAAAGATGCTATAAATTTCCTGCCAGGAAAGCTATTTCTGTTACCTTTATGCAGGAAAACCTTATTTGAAACACTAGAACACACACACACACACACACACACACAAACCCTACATTTATATGGGGAATTTAATGAAGGCTTCTGAAAGAGATAGTAGTGTGATGAGTGTTTCCAGAACATCGACTCTAGAATGGCTTCATGCCTCTACAAGTGGTTCTGCCACCTATTGCCCAGGAGCCTTGGTAGATTAATTTAACTTCACCTTCTCCCAATTCCCTCACACTTGAAATGCAGATAATGATAAGGTCCTTCTGAAATTAAATTAGGGATGCCTGGGTGGCTCAGCAGTTTAGCACCTGCCTTTGGCCCAGGATGTGATCCTGGAGTCCTGGGATCGAGTCCCACACTGGGCTGCTTCTCTCTCTGTCTCTCTCTGTGTGTCTCTCATTAATAAGTAAATAAAAAATCCTTTAAAAAAATGAAATTAGTTTTAAATGTCATTTAAAGTTGGCTCATAGAAAATTCAGTAAACCTAAGCTGTTACGATGATCATTATTATTATTATAGTTTGAATGCTCAAACATGGAATTTCCAGAGCTTTTCCATGGATTTTAGAGTCAATGAGATGAATATTTAGAATATATTCAAGGGGGGAAAAGAGGAATAAAGAAGGAAGGAAGGAAGGAAGGAAGGAAGGAAGGAAGGAAGGAAGGAAGGGAGACAGGATAAAACACTAGGAACTGGACCTCAAGTTTTCCCATACTTTTTAAAATGTACTTTTAAACCAAGCAGAAAACTATTGTCCTACGAAATATGTGCTTTATGGATTAACCACTTAAATGTGGCCTTCTTTCTGCACACCGTGAAGCAAGTTATCAGAAGAAATACTCCTGACTTAAGCTACACTAATTAAAGTCATGCAGTAAAATTGTTTAATTTTTGAACATTAGGAAAACATTTGTTTGGGGATGATTCAAGAAAGATACACTTTGTGGAATTAGTTTCAGACCAATTAAACCATCGAGCCAGGATTTCATGATCATACAAATAACTGGCTTTTCTGCCTTTGAAAAATAATTCCTTTGTATACTTTAAAAGGTAGGAATTGGTGCTGTTTGGACTAAAGAAAGACAAGAGTGAATTAAAATGACTCTGGGGATTATTTTTACAAATGCTTACCTTACAAACTTTGGAATCAAATTCCATCAATCAAGCATAAATGGATCAGGATGGAAATAGTTAATAGGATGGTCATTATGCCTATAATTGTGAAAGATTTCTGCACTCTGAAAACCATTTTCTTAATTATTTTAGGTTAACGCTTGTGTCCATAACAGGGGGAGGGAAGAGGACATGTGTAATCTGATACCCCAGATATGGTGCCTGCCCTGAATTGAGATAACATTAAAGATTTTATTGCTGATACATTATAAATTATTTCTATTACTGTGGTCCTGTGGGTATTACATTGTCAGTGCACTTTGCCTATTACCTCACTTAATGTTATTAACACACTTTGGGGTATAAATTTACAGTTTTATCATGGAAACCTTAAACACTTACATCCAAAGTACTGAATCGAGTTATTATCTTTACTGACCAGACCCATTTTATTGTCATTTTATCACTCATAAAATCTGAGATTCAATTTGATTTAACTATTAAGTAAAGCTTGGTCTACATGAGTTTAAACCCAGCCGTAATATTAATATATTAATATATAAGATGACTTCACTTTATTAAAGGTGAGGTAACTTAGAAAACCTCTTTTAATGTCTTTCTGCTGCTAAGAAATTTAACCTGACCTGTTTGCACTTCTGTTTCACCAACATAGACAAAAATTTAAGATTATCTTCTTGGAGGATGTTGAGCACTCTCTCTAACCCGCTTCTGGCCTTTATTAAATGCCTGGGACATATTAATCATCTACAAAATGGCATTGCTCATCAAAGTGTCAAGAGGCAATGTCTGATATTAAAACAAAAAGCACTAAGAATCCACCATGTTAAAGAAACATGGTCCACATTTAAGAAATTTGAAGCAGAAGCATGTGAGTGCATTTCAAAAGCTCCTAAAACAAAAGAATGGGGATCAGTCCCCAAATCAAGCTATCATTCAAAAAATGGGTGGTGTAAGCTTTTCTACAGGACTCCTTCTGATCTTGGCTCTGTGCTTTCAGGTTCGAAGGAAAGTTTTGTTAGGCTGATTTCAATAGTAAAAAAAAAAAAAAAAAGCAACACGTTATGTTAAATGTCATCTTGATATTGGTCAAATAATCTTTTTAAAAGATATTTAAAATATGCTATCATCCGTGGTAAGAAACCATACAAGGGAAAGTTGTTTTATGTAATTCTAAAACTCTGCTCTTTCCACAATGCATCATTCCTAAATTTTGGTCCCCACCCCTGGGAATTACCTGTATGAGGACACATTGCAATTTTGTAGCCCTAAGAGGCAGGATGGAGTAAAACTTTTGGTTGACCAAATGTCTAGCATTCTGACCTTTAATTTCAGTACTCATAAAGTAGAAATAACACCTACCTCCCACAACTGCTGAGGGCTTTCATTATCAAAGTGTCTGGCCCATAGAAGGTGCTCCATAAGCAATCATTCAATCATTTTTTCTATTCCTGTGGTATCATATCAACATGAAATATGGCCCTTAGAAGATAGCAGGCCATTATAACTCTACACCTGGAATCCTAAATAGATGGAAAGGTAGCCAAAGGGTGAAGGGGTCCCTAATGAATAGTTGAGTGCAAAGGAAGCAATGGCCTTGCTCCAGAAGTGTCCAAAAGCATCACACACTGGAGACTGCATTTTTTAAAATAGAAATCTCTTGCCAGTGGAGAAATCCTCTTGTTACATGAGTTAAAGATTTTTGGTCAACACAGAATCTTGTGGAAAAAGCTTGACACTTATCTAACAAGAGTCAGCTCAAACAGCACGGATTGTCCAGTAAAGTAAGAAAGCAGAAAATTCCTTGAAATTGGAAGAAAGAAGGATGCCAGCCACATCAAGCAGCTTCACAAATGAGAAAAAATGTTGTAAAAATTACGCTGGAGGCACAGAAGAGCTTCGCAGGCCTTGAATTAATAAAGGCAGAATGGTCCTCAGAGACAAGCAAATTCGGCTCCTGCCTTTCTGCACAAGTACCTGAATGGGAGCTTAGCAAGTTTCAGGAAAATGCCCAAAGTCACACGGCTATTTGCTGGGAAGGCCAAACCTATCACCCAGGCTACCTGCCTTCCTGTGTGGTATCTTTCCCCTGTATTGTGATGGTATGTATCTGGATGGAGGTGCTCAGTCCCAAGGCAAGCTGTGAATTAATGGAGGCTGTCTTCAGACCTTCAGCCTTTTGACCTGTTGCCCATTGCCTGCAATCAACATTGACTCAGTCTCTGCTTGATGATGGGTGATGTGTTGAGCCCAGTGACTGAGACTTGCTTTCTTAGCTTGTTTTGTAGGAAAGGTACGAACAGTGGATTCCTTTTGCTTTGTGCCATTATCTGTTATGTGTGAGAGAATGTATGATTTTGTGTGTGTGTGTGTGTGTGTGTGTGTGTTCCTCTTCAGCCAATTTTGTCTTTAACTTCCAAGTACTAAAATTTAATTGTGGTATATTTGGATGGGTCTTCCACCTCCTGTTCATTTTTTTCTGAATTAGGTAAGTCCCTTTGTGAGGTCGTCTTTCTTTAGTGTGGGAATATTCTCTAATTTTAAGAATCACCTCACTCCATCCAATTGTGTCTACTTTTGAATCCCTCATTAAAGGAATGAGGTATGTTCTCCATGTTTCTTAAATTCTTGTCCATATTTTTTGCTTCTCTTTATTCTCTTGTTCTCATAGAAACTTCTCAGAATGATCTATGAGATCATTAATCTTTCCTCAACTTGATCCTTTGGCCATTTACCTATTGAATAAACATTTTACCTTGAAAATCAAATTTCTAAAACATCTCAAAATTGTGTTTTCATCCATGTATTATTTTTTTCATGTCTATCTAAGAAACTAATATTGGTGAATTCATATAATACATATATTTATATAAATACAACTAACACAACAAAATTAATAATATTTATATTATTCTAAATTACAATAATCAATGACATTCTTTTGAAGACCTGTTCATTTGATTAACTTTGTTTTCTCATAGTTCTTTTCACTTGCTTGCTTTTTCTTTCTTTCTTTCTTTCTTTCTTTCTTTCTTTCTTTCTTTCTTTCTTTCTCTTCTTTCTTCTTTCTTTTCTTTCTTTCTTTCTTCTTTCTTTCTCTTTTCTTCCTTTCTCTTCCATGATAATGCCCCTAGAGGTGATTCCTTCTTTTTACACAATTATAAAACAAAGAATATGATCAAACAAGATTAACCACCCTTCCTAAACCCTCACCTTGCTCAATCCCCCTTCCAGCTCTATTTTTTTATTTTGATTTATCCTTCCTTTGAATTATTCATATTTTACATATTTCACATTCCTCACATTATGACAATGTCTAAGATGAAAATAGTTTATAAATGCAATAAGCAATGTTCTCCAGTTTGCTTTTTTTAACTTACCAATAGTTGTTAAAGATCAGCCACATAGGGCTGTGAAGATGTTTCCCATTCCATGTTACAGTTGTCCCATATTCCACTATATGAATATACCAAAGGCTAATTAATCTCCTAAGATTTACATCTTCTCTGTGACCTTGAGTGAGTGATGTAAACTTTATGAACCCTGCCCAGAGAGCAGCACCTAGTAGATAGTAGCTACTCAGTAAATAGATGAAGAAACCCTGGCTGGACAACTTGTCAGAATTAAAAAGAGAATACGTGTAAATATGTATAAAGAGCTTAGAACAATCACATATATAACAAGTCCTTAATAAATGATAATTTGACATTATTGTGCTATTATTTATTTTTTACCTATAGTCCTTATCAATAACAAAGGAGTATTTACAGGAGCACCTGGGTGGCTCGGTTGGTTGAGTAACTGACTCTTGATCTCAGCTCCGATCTTCTTAGGGTTGTGAGTTCAGCCCCTATTTTGGGCTCCATGCTGGATGTGGAGTACACTTTTTAAAAAAAAAAAAAGAGTATTTACACTGAGTGATTCAGAATGTTGTTTTTGCTACCATTTAGAAATTTCATTAGTTTTACAAAAACCATTCCAATTGGAAAATGCACTTAGTTTATTAGAAAAAGCTACTGGGTGATCAGCTATGGCTGACATTTCTATGAAATCTCACAGGCCCTTAATTTCCAGAGGGGTAATTCTATCCCTAGCTTAGAGCTGATGGGGAATTTAAACTAGATGGGTAAACCTAAATATCACACACACACACACACACACACACACACACACACATAGCCAGATGTTACATGTTTCCTAATGAAAATACACACTACCACCAAAGAAATATTTTTGTCTAATAATTAAACCTAAATTCAAGTTTCCTCTGATCCAACAATCTCTTAACAGGAAATTCAGAAATGAGAGAACAAAGATGAAATCACCAAAGTTCAGTGCATGGGAAATTTTACAGGAAAAAATTTTAGGTTTGACAAAATGTAAATAAATGGCAAGGGGAAAAATAGAGAGAAATCTATGTACTAGAAGAGACTGTACAACTCCCATTTCCTGCTCCCTGCCCCTGTCTCTGACAACCACCATTCTACCTTGCTTCTATGTGTTTGACTATTCTACAAACTTTATATGAGTGGTATCATGCAGTATTTGTTCTTCTGTGATGGGTTTACTTCACTTAGCATAATGTCCTCAAGTTTTATCCATGTTGTTGCATAGTTATACAAGCTAAATAAGTTCTGCTGTGTACTGTAGTTAATAATATCTTATTATATACTTAGAATTTGTCAAGGGTATAGATCTCATGTTAAGTATTCTTACCACATTTAAAAAAGGAAAGAGAGACTATATAGCTGTATATATTTGGGGGGTACTATTTGAAATAACCAACTTTTAAAATTATGATACAATCAAAATATGAACACTGATAGATATTTTTAAATTGTAAGAAATTATTATTGATCTCTTTAAGTGTTATAATAGTATTGTGTTTAAGTTTTTTAAAGGATCTTTATCTTTTAAAATGTATACTAAAATTATTGAATGATAAATTAAGTCCATTATTTCATTGAGTTGATGATTGTGTTTGTTTCCGATTCTGATATTTATCTCACAAATGTTCAGGCTTGTTTGTAGGTTTATTGGAGTTGAAGTCCCTGAGCTAGGCAACCAGAATGGAAAGGGAAAGAGAAGGTCATCTAACTGGCCAGTTCCAAACATCCTCTTGTATCTGGGGTGGCAGCAGAATCATGGGGCTCATGACTGAATCATTCTCCAGTTACCAGATTGGTAACTGTGCTTTTTTCAGGGATTCATCAAATACTTGTTAAATTACTTATAAATTCAGCCACTTTCTGATGAATCATATTTCATCAGAAACACATATGTTCCCCAGTTTTAGAATGACCTAATAACTTGCAGTGCATTCCTTTCTTCCTCATCCCAGAGTCCTAGGCACCCTCAGTGCTTTGATACTATTGGGTTTACAATTCTCGCTGGGAAAAGTGGGTTGAACTCTTCATTGTATAGCTGTATTTGTGTACGTGATAATGTGACCTAACAAAGATAGCTGAAGTCAGATCACTACACCAATAATTTAGAAGGATCTTGACTTCAAAGAACTTTAGAATTAGGTACACTACTTAGTTCACAAGAACCATGTACCAATCTTCACATTTGGCAAGACTTGTTCCTTTCAATTTCCATGATTTTATGCTTTCTTTTTTTATTTGAGTCATATGAATGTATATTTACCCTTTCTTCTAATCTACCTCCAAACTCCCAGGTAAGTAGACAATACAAAGAATAAATAATTGTACTCTTGTCTAGCTTTGCAAACTTAATCAAGTCTCTGATCTTTGAGTCCCAGCTTCTCATTTTTAAGGATTTGGACTCCTATTTGTTGAATTCAGTAGTATCCATATTCACTCAGGCTCCTCTTTCTCTTCCATGGCTGACATTTCTAATCAATCACTGCAATCTCCCCACTGACTCTGAGTGCCATCTAACAACATTCAACTCAGGCAATCACCACTTATTTCGGGATGAAATTTACACCCTAGGTTGATGGAGCACCACCATCTGGAGCATTGGTGAAGGACATGGCAAATAAAAAGGACTTAAAGAATCATTAATTGGGTTTTAAATCTCTGCCCGGTGGGTACACTTTTCATTGTCCTTGGCAACTTACATAGCTACCTCTACTTTCTCATTATGAGGCTGGAAGGAGAGAGGGCAGGAAATATGAGACATGGCATTCTATTTATACAGGGCTTTGCATTCTGCAGACAATGTTTACATATATTCTTTCTTTCACTTTCCAAATTCCATAAAGTAAGTAATTGATATTATTATTGCTATTTTACAGAACAGCAACTTAAGCCTTGGTGATCTAGCTCATTATTAAAGACTAGTAAGTGATGGACCTGGATCCAAATCAAGTCCAACTTACTTCCACTTCCCATTTCTATTATCTCCAAATTCACTCTAGTGCTTTGGGAGAGTAACAGAGAATGAAATACATACATGAATTTAATAGAAAGACACAAAAGATAATAATAGAAGAATTTTGGATAATAACACTTATTTACATGTAGTGTGGTACAGAGATATTCTAAATCAATCATTGTTTATAATGTTTACATACTCGACAGGCAAGAATAGAAGTAAACACAGAGATGACATAGAAATCACTACAGAAAAGTATAAAAACATTATAAATAAACAATAAATGGAAAAAATAAACAATAAATTGTGTAGTTGAAAGAAAGTTGTATTAGTCAGGAAAAGCTACAGGTTACTCTTCAGTAACAAACAACACCAGAAATGTGCCTGGCCAGAGCAAAGATTGATTTCTCACTCACCTGCTCGCTGTACATCAGGAAACCTAAGTCCTAGCCCTGGTGTTATCAATAACCCATTTAGGAAAAGCCATATGTTCACAAAACATGTATAGATAGGCACAAGAATTGATATGAGGATAAAATTATATTAGGTCTTCAACTGTTTTGAAATAGAAAAAAGTACAGGGGCTATTTTTAAATGGCCAAGGTAAAGGATGAGAAGCTTGGAGCAGTATTGGTCATAGGTAAATGTAAGGCAGTGTGGAAAGGACTGGTATAGCCTCTTCTCTAATTTCACAAAACTAGTACATTTATTGAGCATTTATTGTATGCAAGACATCATAAGGCATATAAAGAGATAGAAGGTATAATTCCTGTTCTGAATGTGATAGTGACCCAGTCACAATATGATGTCAAGTTTAAAGTCTATCATGTTCTTATTTCCCATTAGTTTATTCAGAGCTTTACTTTAGTTGGTTTGTTCAGGTGAAGGACAAAACAAATGAGGTCATAGATATTAAAGCTGTAATATCTGAGTAGCACCCTCAGTGCCCAGGGGGCTCGCTTCACTGTGGGATAGGCAAGAGATAACCCTCTGTCAACTTTGAAATGTGCTGTAGAACTTGGGTATTTAAAAACAAACAAAACAAAACAAACCCAGACCAAAGGAAGAAGTCCTTCCATTCACAAAAATAGCAATTTGTTACTTTGGACTTCACAAGTCTATATGAGTGTACAAGAGCTTCAGGGTTGGGGAAGATTTACTACACTCAATTTCAAAGAAGCTGAAAGGCTGGGTTATAGTATAATATTCATTGAATGAATTCATTTATTCAGCAAAAATCTTTTCCAACACTTCTGGTATACCAGTCTTTGTGGCAAAAGTTGAATCTATGAGGTTTAGCTCTTGAATTATGTCTCCTTTCTGGGAGGTTCCTTGCTGTAGGGCAGCCCTGCAAGCATGAAGTGTCAACTTTCATAATTACGTCCCAAAATACAAGCACTCACTTGACTTTTGTTACCTTTGGATGAGGTTGAGCTCAGTTACATTGGGGAAACCAAAGAAGTATAGCAGACAGTGGCTCTCAAACACCAACAAGATCCTTAAGGCTTGGATTCTCTTTGTCCAGTAAATCTCTTGAGGATCTTCATGAGTTTCCAATAAAGAGATCTTAAGCTTTCCACCACATGTAGATTTAGCAGAGAAAATGGTACCCCATTTTCAACTCTTAAATTAACAGTATTAACAGAGATTCCATACAACAGCCCTAGCCATAGAATTAGTATATTAAAGAAACCAGTCCTGCACTGGCACACACACAAAACCCCCATAGCAACAGAGATGACAGCTTGGTAACAGCAGCTGCTGCTTAATTGAAAACATTAGAAAAATATTACATTATATCTGTAGTCCCTGTTTTTATGTTTATTTTCATGGCAAGTGAGAAAACAACCCAGGAAAAAATACAAAAGAAACATGAAACAAAGATTCAAGACTGGTAATAGCTAGTAATGGTAATGAATGAACTGTTGCTTGCAATTAATTTCCTGGGGACTTATCCTACTTTTCTTCTGAATGAGCATCTTTTTTGTGTGTTCCAAGGGCCAGAAATTCCTCCTATGGTGTTGAATTTAGTTCCTAGTCAATCCCTTAAATTTTATTAACTGGGAGGAGAAATGGCCTATGTGTGGGTCTTTGTGTCTGTGTGTATTTGTGTATTGGGGAAGCAGTGCTCACACTGTAAAGTGCTTCTACATATAGACAATTAGATATAAGATTCATAATCACACTAATGTGAAGCTGGAAGTGTATGCCAATGTTTGGGGCACAATTGAAAAAGGCTAGTTAGAAAAAAAGTATACATGTGGTTTTATGCAAGCAAATTACATTATAAAATAAAGTAAGTATGGAGGCATTCATAGATCAAAATATGAAGGAAGGAGCGAACCTAGAGTTCATCTGGTCTCCCTATTTACTCAGATCAAACGCTTAAAACTTTACATTACTGACTCAGAAAGCCAGATAAAAGGCAAGAGATGAGGTTTCTTTTTGGGCAAGGATTTTTTTTTCCTCTTAAATCATGCCAGAGGTAATAGTCCTAATGAATTTCATGGGCCCTAAACATTACTTGGCATGTAGTCAAGATCCATCTGGCCATTGGAAACCAGGAAGCCACATTTGCAAATGAGATTTTCAAATGCAAGGAATGCATTGAAGGTTCTCATTGCAAAATAAATACAGAATGTTGTTTGATAGCAGTAAACTCACAAAAGAACCATGTTGCAAACTCATAGGTGCAGAGACTCTACCTTACAATTATAGTTTCTGTTTCCTTCCAGTAGAATTCAAGTATTTTCAAGATTGACTACATCCTACAAAAGAAAAAATTGCTATTCTGTTAGCTCCTTGAGGTCAAGAACTCCATCATATTTATTCTTATGCCCACTCTGGCACATAGTGAAAAGCCTTTCATGTAGTAGCAAATAAACATGTCCATGAATCAGAAGTCAAAATGATATGGTCCTGAAAGATAAAATGAAATGGTAGTGAAGACATTTCTCAATTAAACAGGAATTCCAATGCATTCTTTCATTGATTAATTTATGTCTTTATTCAATTAATCTGTAATGAGCACCTACTCTGAGTCAACCAAGTGCTAGGCTTACACTGTGATTTTTCCACCTAATTTACATTGTTCTTTCAGGTGAAAGAGGCAGGGAAATCATTTTCCTATATTAGCGATATCAGTGCTCAGCTTACTTTTCAATAAACTAGTTATTATGTCAAAAGTTTTAGTAAAATTGATAAATGTTGGCAAACAGCAACTGAAAGGAAAAATGCATGTGTATGATACTCTTGAGGTTTTTTTTTCTTCCAGATGAACACTGACTTTACTCCTTGAGTCTGCAAAGAGAGTAGAGATAAAAAAACCTTTCTCTGCCAATCCATGAGCATGGAATGTTTTTCCATTTCTTTATGTCTTCCTCAATTTCTTTCATAAGTGTTCTATAGTTTTCAGACTGCAGGTCTCTTACCTCTTTGGTTAGGTTTATTTCTAGGTATTTTATGGTTTTTGGTGCAATTATAAATGTGATTGATTCCTTGATTTCTCTTTATTCTGCCTTATTGTTAGTAGATGGTGAGGGATGGGGTAATTGGGTGATGGGCATTGAGGAGGGCACTTGAAGTAATGAGCACTGGGTGTTGTATGCAACAGATGAATCATTAAATTCTACTTCTGAAATTAATAACACAGTATATGTTAAATTGAATTTAAATAAAAAATTAAAAAGAAAATAAAAGATCATTAGAAGAGAAAAAAGACCTTTCTCAATGTTAACTAGCTAGATTATTATTATCATAATAATCTCAATCTTTTAAATCAACTTAGAACCATAAATTCAGTGATGGTGTCAATATAATTAACGTGCAATAACTTGCTAAAAAGGCTATAACCCTTCCTACAATCATTAATGTCAGTTTAGCATATATATATATATATGTGTGTGTGTGTGTGTGTGTGTATATTTTTTTAATATTTTGCCATAGTTTTTAATGAGTGCCTTCTGAATTAAAAAAGAATCTGGTTTTAAATTGAAAGAAGTAATTTCCTCTTTCAAATTGAAGCAAAATGCCCAAATTTCAGAAAGTGGATTGAATACCTAACTTCCAAGAAAACTGAACAACAAAATTACGAAGTGATTAATTAAAACCCACTAATGAAGGCAACTAATAAGCAGGTGTTATTAGATTGATGGTAATTCAAGGGTATATTAAAGGAGTACCTGATACTTGCCTCATTGTTGGAAATTTGTCACTGAATTGACATATGCCCTTTCTATGATACAAAGATAATCATTAAGTAGCAAATCTCAGAATTAAATTGAAAGACACAAAAAGAAAGACAGAAAAAAAATCTCTTTAAGGTTTATTACTGATTTATCTTAAGGGAAGTTTATTCAACTTTCATTCAGCTGATTCAGTGATTCTGAGTCAGACGAAGATGGAATTCCCTGCTTTTCAGAAATTTGCATTATGTTACTTTGCCTTTATGAAAAACCTGCATTGGTACCTGTTTTTTCTGAAAGAAATCTGAAGAGGATGTTGCAAAAAGCAAAAACAGTGTTCAGCATTTGTTTTTCAGCAAGCTGTTCTAGAGACAGCACGCAACCCCTAGCAGGGAGGGTGACCCTGCCACACTGTCCCCGCTCCTTCTAGAAGAACTGCAGTCTGGCATCTCAGCCTGTGCCTGTGGGCATTTATTCTTGATTTGTTTTGTGCATCCATTAGCAAGATAAGCCCAAAGCTATCAAAAGTGCCTAAGTGAGGTTAATTTTAAGGACTGGGAATGCTCAAAAATTTTTTTCTATAAAAACTAATGGTAAAAAAAACCACTTAATTTTCACTTTGCACCATTTCAGCTTCAGGGAAGTTTCACAGGTCCCCTCTACTTTCAGATAGCAGGGGGAATCTGCAAATGGAAATAAAATATTTCCAGTGTCTAAATGTCTATTGAAAATCCAAGTCAGTAGCATAAGAAACCTCAAGTGAGTCCGCAGAAAATGGTTTAAAAAATACATAAATACAAGTTTTATTAAAGGATTAATGAAGGAGGGGCACCTGGCTGGCTCATTGGGTAGAACATGCAACTCTTGATCTCAGGCTCCTGAGTTCAACCCCCAAGTTGGGCATGGAGCCAAGAAAGAGGGCAAGAGAGAGAAAGGAAAGAAGGAAGGAAGGAAGGAAGGAAGGAAGGAAGGAAGGAAGGAAGGAAGGAAAGAAAGGAGAGAAGAAGAGGAGAGGAGAGGAGAGGAGAAAGAAAAAA
This sequence comes from Canis lupus baileyi, assembly GCF_048164855.1. NCBI lineage: Eukaryota > Metazoa > Chordata > Mammalia > Carnivora > Canidae > Canis > Canis lupus. Next base: position 44,440,808 of record NC_132839.1, on the reverse strand, counting down.
GAAAAGAAAGAAAAGAAAAGAAAAGAAAAGAAAAGAAAAGAGAAAAGAAAAGAAAAGAAAAGAAAAGAAAAAAAGAAAAGAAAAAAAGAAAAGAAAAGAAAAGAAAAGAAAGAAAAAAGAAAAGAAAAGAAAAGAAAAGAAAAGAGAAAAGAAAAGAGGGGAAGGGAAAGGAAGGGAAGGGAAGGGAAGGGAGGGGAAGGGAAGGGAAGGGAAGGGAAGGAAGGGAGACAGAAAAAAGAGAAAGAAAGAAAAAATAGATTAATAAAGTTGTAAGTAGAACTTTCTATAGACTTGAAATCTCAGAGCTGGAAAGATCTCAAGAGCTATCTAAATCTAAAATAGTCACCTCTTTCTCAGATCTTCCCTGGTATTCCTGATAAGTGGTCATATAACTTTTGATCATATATGTTTAAGAACAAGGAATAACTTTCAATAGGCCAGCTACAGCAACATTATAAAAATATTATGTTCATGACCTGCATCCTCAAGGCTGTAGCAAGGAAGTGTATCATAGAGCCCTCAAGGTCTCAAGAACAAAATCCTGAAGAGCTAAAAAAATACAGGATTAACCTGGGTAGTCTCTATACTGTATGATTATAACTATATGACATTTTAGAAAAGGCAAAACTATAGAGATAGTAAAATGATCAATGGCTGCCAGGGGTTAGGGGAAGGATGAATGAATAGGTGGAGCACAGAGAATGTTTAGGACAGTGAAAATACTTTGTATGATCTATAATGGCTAATACCTGTCATCGTATGTTTGTCCAAACACAAGAAGGAACCCTAATATAAGCTATAGATTTGGGGATGAGTATGACGTGTCAATGTAGATTCATCAGTGCAAAAAAAAATATAATGCTCTGGTGGGGGAGGTTGTACATGAGTGTGGGGAGAGGCCTATGGGAAATCTCAGTACTTTCCATTCCAAAACTATTCTAAAAAATAAAATATTTTTAAAAATTATATGAGCTTTAGAAAGCCTCCAACATGATCCAAACTAAAATATGTATATAGAAGATTTAGAATTGCTGGAGCTCTGGATTGTTGTACTATGCTGTTAGCATGGTAATAATGGCTAGTTATCTGAAAGAAAATGAAAAATGGGCTATGTTGAAAAATACAAAGACATAGCAGTGGTGATGAGGAGGACCAGGTCCCATGACCACAGCCAGCCAGCCATATGCACATTAGTCTTTGGAGGCAAGTTTCTTACATTCTCTGAAGTTGAGTTTAAACATCTGAAAAATGGGACTTATAGCACTTACTTTCCATGCAGAGTGATTATGAAGAATATATGAGATAAAATTTGTGACATTGCTTAGAATTGTCCAATGATTGACACATGATTGAGATGCCAAAATCTACCAATTGAATGTAACTGAGTAGCTGGGATCTCATTTTTGCTATCTTATATGGATAGAATTAGCAGAAAGGAAATTACCTGTTAATATGGAAATTTTAATTGAATATGATAAAATACCTCTATAAACAATGAGATATGTGAAAATTAATTAATATTTATGAACTTTTCTTTTCCATTGATGTTCATAATTTTTATCTGCAGAGCATGGTTAAATTATCTTTCTGAGATCAAATAAAAGACTCCTTAAGTTTCTATTACTTGCTCACTCTAAATTCATCATTGTTTAATATGTGTCCAAATATAATTAAAATATATCATAGCCCATAAAATAAATATGTAATCATATAGAATAAAAATTATAAAGCTTTAAAAAGAATACATTTTAAAATGCATATTGCAAGGCTTATATAAGCCTATATTAATTACATGCTAATCATATTATATAAATACTAAAATTCTTATGTAGCACATGAAAAGAATTCTGGTGGAAATCAAGCCAGCACAGCATATGCTTCATATTATTTTAGAATATTACAGGATACAATAGTTAGTATAGTACATAGTATAACATTACATTACATTATATTATATTGCATCAATCACAATGTTTTTGGCACGGCTTTGCATTGAAAATTGTAAATGGCAAGACACCACAGTTTGGTATACTGATCAAAACTGTACTTTTGTTTTTATAACGCAACTTTGCTATTCTCATATCATCTGGAGAGACAATTTATTCATTAAGCACTAGATTCAAAATAATTTTCAACTGAAAATAGATTGAAATACTGTAAACGTTTGCAGCAAAATAAGGTTGTTAAAGGTTTTGTATGCTAAATTATATTATTTACGGTTATTAAAAATCTACCAAGATTATGCTGAAAATTAGAATTTCTCTTAATCCTTCTGATTAAAATTTCTCCAATCCAAATATATAAAAATAATCCTACATTAAGATATTAAACCTCTTCCAGCTAAATTATGCATGGGAAATACGATCAGATACATTAGGAGCTGAGAATGTTTGATTATCCTGTAATCTCCACATATTCATTTCTAATAAAGGGTAATTCCATTTAATGTAGTGATCCTTTTCCAGGTGGAGATTTGAGTTTCATATCTCAGTGCTTACAGTAAAATCCCAACATTTATGTGCAAGCGCATTGATTCCTTAGTGCGGTGGCAGTGTTGGCTGCTGCAGGGGGCTCTTAGAGCAATCCTAAAAAAACAGGTTATGGAAATTGTAATAAATATTGTTCCTAACTTTGTCATTAAAACATGCTGTTCCATTTCAGTTGGAGGTTAGAGCCAAAGGGGCATTTAAAAAGACAATATCCATTCCGGTAAGCATATTAACATTCTGAGATCCCTCCTGGAGGTTTTAGGAGATTTTGTGTTAAGAGGAGGTTAAATTTCTTTGAAAAGCTTTGACAAACTTTTGGTTGTAATTCACTGTAATTTTGGCAAGTTGAATAGCAGTACTTTTGGAGTTACCATCCTAACACCTCTGACAAATTTGCTGTCTCGAGTATTTTAGAACTATGACTCAGGCCTTTCCCAGAGGAGCTGGGGAGGAGGGCAAGAAAGGGGGAAGGTCAAGGAGGGGTAGGATTGTGGGGGGGCGGGGCGGGAGAGGCACCAAGAGGAGGAAACCTCCCTTGCTAATCACATATCACAAGCAATGAAAGTCCTCAGGCTAGGAGCCCGCCAGGTGCATTTCAAAGAGAAGCATTGGGGTGGGGTGGGGGGAGTAAGTGTCACTCAAGGCAGATATTTATGAAAGATGACAGTTTGCAAATATCTCAATCTTGGACAAGCCCGCACTAGTGACACAGAGGAGTGCAGCAAAATTGGACGAGTCAGCAGCCAACATTTATTTCATCAGGACCTGTCCAATCTCCACTGATGGTTTGATCGTCTGGGGAGAACGAGCAACAGTGGGCCTCATTCCATGGGTTACTTTCAGTCTGTTTGCATGAAACAGTCCAAAATAGTCTAATAAATATGTAAAGAAGGATAAAAAGAAGAATGGAGAAAAGCTTTGTTTGCCGAGCTTGCACAAGACTGGATTTTTAGCTATGCCAAAGAGGCAGCGCGGTAATGACAGAAATATTGATTGCTGCTCCTTCGGGTTGACAGTGAGATAGCACAGTCTTGCCAGTGTGGAGACCTTAGTCGTGGTACAAACATCCTGTTGGTCCAGAGGATCCCGTTAGATGCCCTTCCCCATGACAGCTGCCCTGCCATCCCCGCTCTACTGAGCATAGGGAACTTCATTAGGAATAGAACTCTGTATTTTCCCCAAGGGATATAATACTAGACAATGGCCAGAACAAATGTTAAACTAAATACCAGGGGGGGCAGTTTCCATAGTATTTCTATCATGCTGGCAGACAGCATGGATGTCAGAAAGGCTGCTGGGGCAAGCCCATGAGTGTTGACATCATAGTGTATCAGAGGTTGCTACCTGGACAAGCACAGCCAGCAGGTATGTTTAATTTGGTATTCAAAATGCCCTTTAATGTACATAATTTAAATGCTAATATCAAAAATCAGGAGGTTTTATGCCAAATCTTAACTTCAGGCTTCCCTAGGGGGAGAAAAAAATCAGAATATTGGACAACCCTGGGTACAAAATACATTTGACCACAACCTAAAAGAGGTGAAAATAGCAACTACCTGTAGAAGATGCATTGTTTTCCACAATCTCTACTTTTCCTAAAAAAATCAATGCTGAGGATCAGCTACCTTTTCCATCAAATTTGTTCTTCTTGTCAGTTACACTCTTTTATTTCACTCATTCATATTACCTGTGTGGCTTCTTTAAGCATTTACGTTTTGACCTTAGAAAAGAAACAAGTTAGACTTGTCATTCGGGTAAGTTGAAATCACTCGGTTTTCCTGGTCCTTGAAATAAGATTAAGGCTGATCAATTCATATGGTTCTGGGTAAGGAGTAGGGATACTGAAATGAAAAGACTCAGGATAAATTTGGGCACATACCAAGCGTTGAATCAATGCAATCTTCTATTATTCGCACTAAAAGAATAAAAAAACTGCATCTCATTTAAAGGATAAGTGCAGATAAGCAGATATTTTATTTACATAGATGTGATATTTTGAAAGCTGTCCATTCTTTTTAGTGAGTGTCAGATTATCATAGTTTATTGTGTGTTTTTTTTTATTTTGTTTTGTTTTGTTTTCCCATTAAGCACTATGCTAGAGCACTGGTTCTCACACATTGAGTATGTATCAGAGTCACCTGGAGGACTCATTGCAATGCAGAAATATACCTAGAGTTTCTTATTAAGTAGATCTAAGGTGAGGCCTCAGAACGTGCACTTTTTTTTTTTTTTTTTTTTTTAAGATTTATTTACTTATTCATGAGAGAAAGAGAGAGGCAGAGACACAGGCAGAGGGAGAAGCAGGCTCCATGCAGGGAGCCTGACCTGGGACATGATCCCGGGTCTCCAGGATCAGGCCCTGGACTGAAGGTGGCGCTAAACCGCTGAGCCACCTAAGCTGCCCAAACGTGCACTTTTAATGAGTTTGATCTGCCCAATTGTCCTCTTTAGGCAAGAAAGTCCCTAAAGTTTATAAAATGAGATAATATGAACTAGATATATGTATAACTAGGAACAGCAACTGCCAGGGGCACAGATACCAAACCCTTTTGAGTTAAGAGCCTGATGGTCAACATTCTGGAGAACCAGCACAGTGAACAACACACAGTCTTAAATGTCAGAGGATGGGCTTCTCTTGTTAGTATTAGTACTGTTATTATTTTGATTGAGATGATCATTAGTTTCTGTCTGTAGGTAACTGTTTCTCTGCGATTGTTAGCATTAGCCATCTGAACTGTGTTTTTTCAGAGATTTCGGTATGATTAGTTATTCAGCTAAACACGGTGTCAAAGCAGCACATTGCTCCCATCTGACAGGCTATGGATGCCAGCCATCTCTGCCTATCACTCACAGCAAAGTCAGTTGCAAATAGAGGTGGGTTACCTTCGCAGAATACACAAAGCCCTGCTGTGACTTAGCTTTTCTGCAAGGCTATTGAAATAAATGTTGAATTCAATTAAGCACCATGTTCCTCATTTGTACTTTGCATTTCTCAGAATCCTGAAAAATTAAAAATAAATGTGCTGCAATGCAGCTCTTGTTTCAATTATATAAACTTCGGTTTCATTTTTCATCCTTTTTGAACAATTCGTGGGCATCTCTGAATGCATGCAATTAAGTAGGAAGTGGATTGTGAAGAGGTCTCCCAGGGGTTCTCAGACAGGAACACAGACCCAGACAGGTGCAAGAGCTCCACGGCCCTGCTTCTCTCCTCAAGCAATATAGAGTAAGCAGCAATCTCATCCACTCCCTTTTTAAAATATTTTGCTTTCCACTTGTCCACCCTCTCGCACAACCCTGCCCCCCATGAAATAAACATGGCTTTTGGACACCACCATGGTAAGGACAATAGTGAAATATGCATAAATCTGGCCATAGTACCAAAATAGAAATGTAATTACTTTGCTTTGTTTAATGAGGAGGGAAAAACATGAAATGCTCAAAGTCTAAAAAAGAACATTAAATCTTAACATTAATGGAACTAACAGACTTGATGAGTGTCTGTAGATAATATACTTTCTTTTCTTCTTCTCATAAATACAAGTTTAACCAAACTTCCCTTTTCCTGTAGACTCCACCATAACCCCCACCAAGACTTCAAAACCAATTACTTAGTACTTAAAATTTTTGGTATAATTAACTTTAAAGCCCTAAAACTCAGTTTTCTAACACATGAATGGGGTAATTCTAGATACCTACACTATGTCATTATCATAAGAAATCTCTGAAATAATGCAGGCCATATCTGACCCATAGTAACTAATGTTTGCATGTTATAATAATGGCTACATCAGTAGTGGTGATGATATTTATTATAATATTAATTGATCACAGTCATTCCTGAACTCTTAACTCCTCTTGCCTCCACCTCTTGCCTCCATTAAGCTATTATCACATCATGTAATAATGTATCTCATCCCACTGGACCATAAGCTTCTTGAAGTTGGAGCCATGTCTCAGCTCTCAAGCCCCATATCCTAGCATACGTCCTAGAATATGATAAATTCCCACTACATATTTTTTGAATCAACTAATGAATTCCTTTAAGTCCATTCTTGCCTATAAAATTTCAGAAACATCCCTTGGTTGGTCTCAGCTGTTACTCTACTCTTCCAACATTCTCCTACTTGGCTGATTTTTCATTTTCATACCTCATCTGGTGGCCATTGACACCTGGCATTTGAATTGTTTATTGGCTGCTGATAGGCCTTTAATTATCAGCCCAGTTCCATAATTAATATGGGTGGTTATTTTCAACTTTTCTCACTGAACGAGATGGAATTGTAACTAAAGTTTTCAGCTGATGTCTTGTTTTGGCCTTCTTTGGATATGGACATTATATCATATTGCCTCTTCAGATCCAGTAAATTCGACCTAGCATTAGGGAGTGCTACCCCATTGAATTAACTTATTTTACCAAGGCAATAAGGGGTAACAAAGAAAGGGAGAAAAGAGAGATGCCAGTGGAGATGGTAATTGCCTAGAGGTAAACTAGACTACATAATTTGTCATCCCAAATTGAGCTCTTGTTAGAGTGAAAGAGATACTGTTAATAATTATACAGGGAAAACAGGTTAACATGAGATTTTTCCTGGAACAACCAGTATATACAGTCCCCTATGTATAGGAAGGCAGAGGTAGGAAGAAACTGAAGTAAGAATTTGACCTGAGTTATTGGTGGTCAGGAACACTGTTCTTTGAATATGGAAGAGCATTCCCTCAGGAAACTCCAGGAGAAATGAGAATTAGGGCTAAGATCAACAAATGTAGAAAACACCTTATATAATCTCTTTCTCAGGATTCCCAATGTGTATCAATATAGACTCTGAGAAATCCATAGCAAAGGAATCTGAGATTCCCAACGAGTACACATTACTTATGTTTACACACATCACATCTATGAGTGGGTCTTGCTTACTTGATTAAATACTGGGAAGGGCAGAATTTTTCCAAAGAGGCAAAATAACTAAATAAAATATGTTACGAATAATGTTCTCCCTATCAACCATTCTATACACACCTCTATATTCCTTATTTTGTTAAGGGGGCTTCATTCCCTTTGTCACTTAGAGACAGGTCATTTTTCTGTATTAAAAGAAGATGGCATATTAATTTGGATGAAGCCAGGCTAATGGGAAAAAAGACAGCTAACACTAGTGCAGAACACTAAGAAAGTTTATCTTTGTCTCCCACATCATCCCTGGGTGGTATTACTCCTTCAACTCACCTTCCAATGGCAAATAGCATGGTTGATGGTTTCATTGACTACAGGGTAAACTCAGAAAGGTCAACAAACTGAAGAGCCATGCGCCTGGCCAGAATAGTATTTCAGTGGTAGAAAGGGAAATGAATTCTGTGGAGATCTGGCTGTCTCTTCTTCACAAATGGAGAAACAGTGACCTATTGATGATACCCAACTGAGATGGAAAAATGTTATAGAGATGATCCCAGTCTTGGCAGCAAATCTTGGGAACCCAAAGATTCCTTGACTCTTTAAGACAAATATTGGAAAAAGCAGCCCTCTAAGAGTTTTGATCTGAGGCAGTTTTTACTATTTCTACTTCCTCTCCTGACTTTTGATAATTCTTTCCATTCCTTTCTATTCTCACTGCCATCTGATTCTCTGAGGCCCAAATTCCTCAAGCATGGACTTTCCTAATGTTTGGTATCCCCAACACCACTTGTAATATTTCCAGCATACCACCAGGGTGTATAAAATGTGAAAAATAACATATCATTTTAAAGTCTTATTTTTATCATGTCTACATCTTACTCAAAATGCCCCAATGGACCAAAGTTTACAAAAAAAAAAAAAAAAAAAAAAAAAAAAGGACACAAGTTTACATCTCCACCTTTAAAGATAAGAATCTGAATTTATTGAACTTTTCAGGCTCATGCCTCATCATTCTAGAATATTAATACCACTTGGTAGCTATGTATCCTTGGAAAATTTATAACTTTTCTTGGCCTCATTCCCCCAACTGAGAAAGAAAGATAATGAAAGATAATGATAGTAACTATCTCATAAAATAGCTGTAGGGATCAGTTGATATGATACCTGAATCCTTGAAAATCAATCAACGTTCAATAAATTTGGCTATTGTCATATATTTTATGTATCACCCAAAACTGTCTCCTCATGTATAATTATATATACATTTAGGTTTGCTTGAGAAAGTAGCTTGTTCTTTTGTTTTTATCTTATTGTGTGAAATGAGATTTTAAACATTATTAATGAAAATGAGCTCAATACTAGGATATCCTCTACAATATCATCAAGTGGCTGCAAACACCATCCAGATGAGGATGACTCTTAAAAAAATTTATCTTTCCATTTTACAGTATCAGCAGGGAAGCATTTTTATGTTTAAGTTTGCCTTCCCAAGTTCTAATCCCTATCTTTGAAGTTACCCAGAAGAAATATGACATCGTTCCATATTGCAGTCATTGAGATCTTGAACCATGATCATGCTAATCTTTCATTGACTCGGGCTCAATCACCACTGTGATTGCACCCATTGGAGAGATACTCGTTCATTGTTATTTTCCAAAATATAATAGAATCCAACTTAATATTTCAAATGCACACAGATGTTTGCAAAATAGGAGTTGATGTTCTATTCCTGTGATGCTATTGTTTCTGGTTTTAAGTAATTTAAAACTTCATTAGTAAGTACAAGACTTCATTATATATACCTATATATGTGTGTGTGTGTGTGTGTGTATATATATATATATATATGAGTGTATGTGTATGTGTCAGTCTATAGTTAAAGCCAAAAAAAATCCCTAAGAAATAAAAAAATCACCCATATAAAACACATAATCATAGTGGTTAAGAGAGCAGTCTTTTTTCATACTTTTCTCAATAGTCATTTTAATACTTTAAGCTTCAAATTGCTCTTACATAAAATTAAATAATATTACCTACATCAAAACACTAATAAAATCCTTGAATATATATATGTGTATATATATGTATATATACATATATATGTGTATATATATGTATATATACATATATATATGTATGTATGTATTAGTAAAAGTTCCAGTACTTTTCAATATATCAACTCAGCTTCATTTTGTTCACAGCTTTTCCCAATTTTTTAAATTCTGATAAATACACATAAAATTTGGCATCTTAAACATTTTAAATGTACATATAGTTCAGTGCTATTTAACACATTCATAATGTTATGCAACCATCACCAACATCCATCTCCATAAATTCTTTCATCTTATAAAATGAAAATTCTATACCCATTAAACTATGATTCCCCATTCTCACTCCCACCTGCCACACATTTTCTGTCTCTGTTTTTAAGTTAACAAAATGTCCCCAGGATTCATCCATGTAGCATATGTCAGAATTTTCTTCCCTTTTAAGATTGAATAATGTTCCATTTAATATATACATATATATTCAATATATATATATATATATATATATATATATATCAATTTCCTTATCCATTCATCCAACAATGGATAATTGTGTTGCTTCCATATTTTGCTATTGTGAATAATGCTGCTTCTAGATCCTGCTTTTAATTCTTATAGGCATACATCCAGAAGTGGAAAATTTAGATCACATGGTAATTCTATGGATTCATGGAATCTGCCAGTGGTGCACAAGGATTTTGATGTCTCCATATCCTCGCACCAAGTATTACTTCTGGGTATTTCTTTTTTATAGTAATCATCCTCAGGACACCTGTGTGGCTCAGTGGTTGAGCATCTGCCTTCAGCTCAGGTTCTGATCCTGGAGTCCTAGGTTGGAGTCCCACATCAGGCTCCAAGCAAGGAGCCTGCTTCTCCATTAGCCTGTGTTTCTGCCTCTCTCTCTCTCTCTCTCTCTCTGTGTCTCTCATGAATAAATAAATAAGATCTTAAAAAATATAGTAATTTTGGTTTGCATTTCCCTAATGATTCATCATGTTGAATATCTTTTCATGTGCTTATTGGTCATTTGTATATCTTCTTTGGATATATTAAAGTCCTTTGCCCATCTTTTAACTGGGCTGTATGCTTTTCATTGTTGAGTTGTAGTAGGTTTTTTTATATATTCTAAATATTAACTCCTTATCAGATAAACTATTTACAAGTAGTCTCTTCCATTCTGGGGTTGTCTTTTTATTTTTGATAGTCTTTTATTGCAAGATCCTTTTTTTAATTTTCAGATACTCCAATTTATAGTTTTATTCCTTTGTTGCCTGTACTTTTAGTGTCATATACAAGAAATCATTGCCAAATCTGCTGTCCTAAAGCTTATGTCCTATGTTTTCTTCTAAGATTTTTATACATTAAGGTCTTATATTTAGGTCTTTGATCCATTTTGAGTTAATTTTTGTTTACAGTGCTTAAAGACCCAACTTAATTGTTAAGTGTGTGGTATCCAGTTTTCTCAGCACCATTTGCTGAAAAAAATGTCCCTTCCCCATTGCATGGTCTTGGCACCCTTGCCAAAAATAATCTGATCCTACATGCAAGGGTTTATTTCTGGGCTCTCTCTTCTGTTTGATTGGTTTACATGTCTGTCCTTATGTTAGTACCACACTTTTTTTATTACTATAGCTTTGTAATAACTTTTGAAATCAGGAAGTATTAATCCTCCAGGTTTGTTCCTTTTTTCAAGATTCAATTGGCTATTCTGGGATCATTAATATTCTATTTTAATTTTAAGAGAGGTTTTTCTATTTCTGAAAAATCATTGGAATTTTGACAGGGATTGATTTGAATCTGTAGATTTGTTGCTTTGGATATCTTTGTCATCCTTTTTTTAAAGATTTTATTTATTTATTTTTTTTTTTAAGATTTTTTATTTATTTATGATAGTCACAGAGAGAGAGAGAGAGAGAGAGGCAGAGACACAGGCAGAGGGAGAAACAGGCTCCATGCACCGGGAGCCTGACGTGGGATTCGATCCCGGGTCTCCAGGATCGCGCCCTGGGCCAAAGGCAGGTGCCAAACCGCTGCGCCACCCAGGGATCCCAAGATTTTATTTATTTATTCATGAGAGACACACCACACCTACTATAACTCAACAATGAAAAGCATACAGCCGGGATCCCTGGGTGGCGCAGCGGTTTGGCGCCTGCCTTTGGCCCAGGGCGATCCCGGAGACCCGGGATCGAATCCCACGTCGGGCTCCCGGTGCATGGAGCCTGCTTCTCCCTCTGCCTGTGTCTCTGCCTCTCTCTCTCTCTCTCTCTCTCTCTGTGACTATCATAAATAAATGAAAAAAAAAATCAAAGCCTCATAGGTCTCATCACCTGTTACCTCATTAAATAAAAAAAAAAAGAAAAAGAAAGAAAAGCATACAGCCCAGTTAAAAAATGGGCAAAGGACTTTAATAGACATTTATCCAAGAAGATATGCAAATGAGCAATAAGCACATGAAATGATATTCAACACCATAAGTCATTAGGGAAATGCAAACCAAAATCACATGAAATATCATCTCAAACCCATGAGGATGATTACTATATTTTTTTTAAAAAGATCTTATTTATTTATTCATGAGAGACACAGAAAGAGAGGCAGAGACACAGGCAGAGGGAGAAGCGGGCTCCATGCAGGAAGCCTGAGGTGGGACTCAATCCTAGGACTCTAGGATCATGTCCTGAGCTGAAGGCAGGAGTTCGACTGCTGAGCCACTCAGGTATCCCTAGCATCAGCATCTTAACAATAGTAAATTTTCCAGTCCATGAACGTGGGATAGGTTTCCTTTCATTGATGTTGTCTGTTTTTTGTTTTTGTTTTTTTTCAGAAAAGTTTTATAGTTTTATAGTTATATAGTCACTGTACAAGTGTTTCACCACTTTGGTTAATTCCTAAGTATTTTATTGTCTTTTTATTTTTTCTTTTCAACTTTATTATTTCGAAAATATTTTAAATTTATAGAAAAATCGCAAAAGTAATAGTTTGTGTGTGACCTATATCTAGCTTCCCCTAATATTGACATCTTACACAACCACCATACAATTGTGGAAGTGGGAACTCAGAAAATAACACTGATACACTAAAATTAACTATACTACACATATTCAAAAGATATTTTCTTTTTAATGCTACTCTCATTCATAATTTCCATTTCAGGTTGTTAAATGTCAGTGTATAGAAATGCAGCTAAATTTTATATGTTGAATTTATATCCTGCTACTTTGAATTTATTTATTAGTTCTAACAGGGTTGGAGGAGGAGGATATCTTTAGAGTGTTCTCCATATAATATAATATCATCTGTGGACAGAAATAATTTTATTTTTTCCATTCCAATTTAGATGACTTTATTTCTTTTTCTTGTCTTTTTCAGTATTGTGTTGGATAGGTGAGGTGAAAACAAATATCCTTGCCTTTTACTTGATCTTACAGGAAGAGCTAACAGTTTTTTTACTATTGAATATAATGCTCCTGTGGATTTTTCGTACGTTTCTTTTATTATGTTGAGGTTGATTCTTTCTATTACTAATATTACTATTACCTGTTGAGTTATTTTAATCATAAAAGAATGTTGAATTTTGTCAAATACTCTTTCTGCCTCAATTGAGACGATCATTTGGTTTTGCTATTTTTTTTTTTTCTTAACTCTAGTAACCAATTTTTATATGTTGGGCTATTCTTACATTCCAGAAATAAATCCCACACGGTCATAGTATACAATCTCTTTAATATTCTATTAGGTTCTGTTTGCTAGGATTTTGGTGAGGATTTCTACATCAAGGTTCATAAAAGAAATTGGACTATAGTCACTTTTTCTTGTAATATCCATGTCTGGTTTTGGTATTAAGATAACACTGGCCTCATAGAAGGAGTTAGGAAGTGTCCACCTCTCTTCAAGTTCTGAAAAACTTTGAGAAGGATTGATCTAAGTTCTAAGAATTCACTAGTGAAACCTTCAGGACCAGAGCATTTTTTTGTTGTTGGGAGATTTTTCATTACTCTTTAGTTTCCTTATTGGTGATAAGTCTGATCACATTTTCTCTTAACTTCATGACTTAATCTTGGTCAGTTTTGTGTTTTAGGAATTTATCCATTTTATCTAGACTCTTCAATCTGTTGACATACAACATACTTTTTTTTAATACTCTTATTTTTTTTAATTCTATAGAGTTAGAAGTAATGATGCCACTCTCATTTCTGATTTTAGTAATTTGAATCTTTTCTTTTTGTTTTTCTTAGCCCATCTAGTTAGTTTGTCAATTTTGTTGATCTTTTCAAAGAAGCAGCTTAAGATTTCATTGATTTTCTCTATTATTTTTCTATTTTATATTTCAAATATTCTGCCGTGATAGTTATTATTTCCTTTCTTATGCTAGCTTTAGGTTTAGTTTGCTCTTCTTTTTCTAATTCCTTAAGTTGTAAAGTTAGATTGTTGACATGAGATCTTTTCTTCTGTTTTAATGCAAGAATTTACAGCTACAAATTTCCCCCTTAACTGCATTCATCTTACTTGGAGGTTTTTCAATCAATTTAAAAAACAATAAATGTCAGATTTTGTTAAATATTTTTTAATCAAGGGAGATGTTTATCATATTAGTTTATTAATAAACTAATAAGTTTATTTGAGTTTATAATAAACTCATAAGTTTATGAGTTTTGAAAATTAAACCAAACTTGCATGCCTGAGATAAACTCCAATTATCATAATATATTATCCTTTTTATTTGATGCACACAAACTAATTTGTTAATGTTTTGAGTTGAATTTTTGTATCCATGTTTCTGTGACATTTTCCCCCTAATTCTCATTCTGGGTTTTAGTTAGTTAGTTAGCTTATTATTTATAATGTTTTGTGTAGATTTGACTCATTAGACAAGTTGCTAATTGTTCCCTCTTTCATATTCTAGAGGAATATGTGTAGAATTGGTATTATTTCTCATCTAAAAGTTTGTTACATTTTGCCAAATTTTTGAAGTCACCTACAGTTATTTTTTTGTTGAGAAAGTGTTTTTTTTTTTCGTTTATTTTTTTTATTTTTTTTACTACTGAATCAATTTACTTAACAGATATCAGGAGATTCAGATTAAGCATTTCTGTCTGAATAAGCATTGGGGTTTTTGTGTGTATTTCAAAAATTGTCCATTTTATCAAGTCTTTATTGACATATGTTATTCATAACATTCTGTTATTCTTTTTTTTTATCTGTAAACTCCATGGTATCTGTCACCTCTCTCATTTCTAATAATGCTATTTGTGTCTTCTTGCTATTTTCTTGATAAATCTAGGTAGAGATTAATTGAACCAGCTTTTGATTAGATTTATTTTTTTCCCTGTTGATTTCTACTCTGTTTCATTGGTTTCTATTCTGATCCATATTATTTTCTTTTTTTCTGCTTCTTTGTGTTCCATTTGATCTTTTTCTAGTTTTTTCTGTTTTGGTTTTTTGTTTGTTTGTTTTTAGAGAGAGGGAGAAAGAGCAAGATGAAGGGAGAGGCAAAGGAAGAGGGAGAGAGAAAATTTTAAGCAGACTTCATGCTCAGCATGGACCCCAACGCAGGGCTCAATCTCAGGACCCTGAGATCATGACCTGAGCCAAATCAAGTCTGACACTTAACTGACTAAGCCACCCAGGCACCCCTATTTTTCTAGTTTCTTAAGGTTAAAGCTGATGTTGTTGATTTGAGATCATTGTCTTTTTTTATAATAAATGTGTTTAGGGCTATAAATTTTTTTCTAAGTATACTTTTAGCACCACCCACAAATATTTATATTTGCTATTTTTATTTTCATTCTGATAATATTTTCTAATTTATTTTTTAACTTTTTTAAAAGTGTACTATTTAGCTTCTAAAAATTTGAGGGTTTTTTTAAATTTATCTTTCTGTTATCTTTTATCTTGAGTTCTCATTTAATTCAGTTGTGTTCAGAAAACCTACATGATATGATATGAATCCTTTTAAATATGAGATTTGTTTTACAGTCCAGAATAGGATCTATCTTATGAATTCTTCCATGTGTAGTCAAAAAAATGTGCATTCTTCTGCTGTTGTGTAGAGTACTCCATAAATATTAATTAGTTTTATTTAGTTGATTTTGTTGTTCAGATCTTTAATATTTTTACTAATGCTTTATCGACTTGTATGAGTTATTGAAAGTAGGGCCTGAAATCTCTGACAATAATTGTAAAATTGTGTACTTATCTAGTTCTAACAGTTTTTCTTCACTTACTTTGAAGCTCTGTTATTAAAGATTTGTTTAGTGATATTATGTCCTCTTCATTAATTGACAGCTTTATCATTATGAAATCACTCTTCTTTATGCTTAGCAATATTATTTAGACTGAAACCCACTTTTCCTCATATTAATATAACCACTCTAGCTTTATTTTTAATCACATAGCACATTTTTAAAAAATACAGCTTTATTGAGATATTATATATTATGTATATATAATATATATATTATGTATATGTTATATACATAACTTACCATTTTATAGAGTGAAATTCAATGGTTTAACTCATACTTGTGCAACCCTGGCCACATCTGACTTTAGACCATTTTTATCAACCGAAAAGAAACCCCATATTCATTAACAGTCACTCCCTCTCCCTCCTCCCTCTGGACCCTAGTAACCACTAATCTCTCTATGGAAGTATTGGACATTATTCACTCTAATCCTTCTAGTTGTTCTTTCCCCATCCTTGGACACCTTATTCACATGTAGGTGCTAATCAGTACCCAACTGAATGCTCAAAGAGGAGCCTCTGTGACCATGCAGGAAAAGATGTACTTCTACCTATGGTGGGACTAGATGACACAGTTTGTAACCACCCATTAAGTGATGACACAAGTGGAATATCCTATTCCTGCTGCACAAATCCTGCCCTTTTCAACCATCAAGAATTGACAAGTGTCACTTCTTCAAAACTATTCAGATCATTAAAAAAAAAAAAACTATTCAGATCATGATTTCAAAACAAACAACAACAAAACCCAGTCCAGATAATATAAAAAAATAATTAATATGTTGCAAGCGAAACAAAAAAATAAGAACAACTGTTTCCAACAGAGGTGATTTCAAGAACTTGTTAAATATTTTGATTCAAATAATCAGTACTTGCTCAAACACAGAGGGATCCCTAGGACATCCAGTTTTCAGATCTGTTTGTTGTCACCACCCCCATTTTGACTATGTTTAGATCTACAAAGGGATTTGTTGCTGGCACATTTGTGGTTCTTTACCTCATTCTTACTTTGTTCCTCTTTTCTGGTGATGATGAATCTATCCCTTAAAAGATCAGAGTTAAAGTCAGATTTACTAAAAGTGGTAGCCCCACTTAATTTCAGTTATAGGTTTTCACTTCAAATTTTTTAACCTCTTTTTGAACTATCTTGAGATATATATATATACACATATATACAGATTATTAAAATGTATTAATATATATCACATGCATATATATCTACAAGGCTTCATTAATTCTTTGGCATTAATAACATTAATAACCTGGGCGGTATCCTCTTATTTCATCTTGCAATCCCATTGAAACATATACCCCGAGTCTCTAGATTGAAATATCCTGGGTGACAAGCAATGGTTGGCATCCCTTACCTATCTCCACTTAATAAATCTCTAAGCAATTTTCTGTGCTAGGACAAGTAATGCATTGATCAGGAATTCAACAAAATCCTAGACTTTTGTTGGAGTGAAGGCACTCTCTCTTTCAATTTAAGCTACACTAGCCCATAATCAGAGACTTTACATTGGAACATCTAGTCTCTCTATAAGTTATACCCATATAGTAAGACCATGAAGGTTACATGGACTATCTCAGCATTGTATTTTCAATCCATTTGCATTTTTAGCTCTCAACCCCTTCCAAGGTACTCTTTTTAAAATGCCTCATTTGAACATTGAGTTGAAGAAAGCACTTGTCTTTATGTATAAAATATACTGAATTAATCATTCCCATGTATGTGATACTGTAGCACTCTTAAGTAGTTGATTATTTTACATTGTATAAATAATATTACCTGGTTGGTATATGTAAGAGAACTGAAATGCTGATTGGTATCCAAGCAATCACTTCAGATCTATTTTCTGCTCTTCTTCTCCTGTGTTAATGAGGTTTAAATGCTCTTTTTGTGTGTAAGAGATAAAGTATCGGA
Source organism: Canis lupus baileyi (assembly GCF_048164855.1). Classification (NCBI taxonomy): domain Eukaryota; kingdom Metazoa; phylum Chordata; class Mammalia; order Carnivora; family Canidae; genus Canis; species Canis lupus. The sequence goes on along the minus strand of NC_132839.1, from coordinate 44,423,203 downwards.
GATGCATGCAAACATTGGTGCCATTTTTATTGTATTGATATGTCACAAAACCCTTAAAAATAAATAACTTTCCACTTAGTCACTTGTAATCTATGTTTTTGAGATAGAGGAGAATTTAGCTGTGTTATTAAATGTTTGTACTTTGCAAAAGGGATACGAGAAGTTGATAAAAGAGGTCCCAGGATATTGATTAACTTACCCAAAAGCACAAAGGCAGTTCATTTGCGTTCAAGGAATTTAAATGTAAGAATATACATATTCAGTGTATATTTCAGTATAATTTCATCCAGTTATTTGAAAGCACTCATAAATGGGTACACAAGACAAAGACTGAAACGTTTAAGTGTTCATTGATATGTTAAACTACTTTAAAAGGAAAATAAGTATCTGTATATGACGAGATGCATTTCCCTCAAAATAATATATCATTTTAAAGTTGACGCAATTGGTTTCCTAAAAATGAGTCAAACTTCAGAAAGAGAGGGTCATCCATCAAGCAAAAGCCTGGAAACTACAACAACTTACCACCCCTGAGTCAATTGTTGAAACAGCTGTATAGTCTTCCTAGAGCAAAAAAAAAAAAAAAAAAAAAAAGACATGCTCTCAAAGACAGCATATTCTGCAAAATTGTTCTAATTATCAGAAAACTAAATAATGCAAAAGAAATGTCACAATTGTAATAAACGTAACATTTTGCACACTACTTCTTTTACTTAGCATTTTTACCTGATTAGCCACAGACACATTTGTTTTGTTGAGTGGGGTCAGCAAGTTTAGAAACTGAGCCAAGTATCTTGGACAACAGAGGAAGCTTAACATGGCAACCTATCAAAATACTCTGCCTATGAAAGAAACTGCAACTAAACTTACAAGCTTAATATGTACATATAAGCATTAATACTTGAGAGGGTGATGGAAAGTTAGTTTATTTAGTTATTGCTTAAATGGGATGCTACTACACTCTTATCTCTGAAACATGTTTTATTTTGAGATATGCTTTGGTTTTTGTTTACATTAAAAATGTCCATATCTCCCTCATACTTCCAGACTGCTACAGAGAATTCTATGATTCTGATGTATCATTAGTTATTAAGAATTCTTGTTCTTATTAAGAATTCTGCTACTGATTGCTCCTTAGACCATTTGTAAATTCTATTACCAAAAAAAAAAAAAAAAAAAAAAAAAAAAACAGCATGGACATATTCATCTAGGACAATTTCTTTGAAGTAGAATTACTTAGTCCAAGAGTACATAAATTGATAAATTGGATAATGGGAAATTGTCCCCCCAAAAAATAGTTGTAATCCAACCACAGTTTTACTACAATATGGCCAACTCTTATGAGAATTACTTCTTATTCCCTTTCTTGCCAGTATTTTGTGTGTGTGTGTGTGTGTGTGTTTGCATATATGTCTTTTTCTAATTTATTGGTGGGAAACAGACTATGTTATCAAATTAATAGATGTCAAATGTGTTTCCCCATTTGTTGCTTGATTTTGAAGTATCTTTTTCATAGTTCTTCAGTGTATTTAGTCAAAGCTGGATGTCTCGTATGGGAGGAGGATTCTAGGTTTTATGTCCTACTTCAACCTTTCTTTAAATTAATATATATGGGGTACCTGGGTGGCTCAGTGGTTGAGCATCTGCCTTTGGTTCAGGGTGTGGTCCTGCAGTCCTGGTATTGAGTCCCACCATCAGGCTCCCCTAGAGGAGCCTGCATTTCCCTCTATGTCTTTGCCTCCCTTTTTTTTGTCTCTCATGAATATCTAAATAAAATCTTTAAAATTAATTAATTAATTAATATATAGAACTATTTTATTCTAACTCTTTAATTTTTCAGGTTTAGCTCCTTGATCTACATGGAATTTTTTTTGCATGCAATTTGTGACGTGAGTCTAATGTTACTTACTTTATAGAAACAGAAACCGTCACAATATCATTTTGTGAATGCATCTTCCCTTACTTGTTTGAAACCACACCATACACTAAATCTCCTAAACTCTCCCATTGAGAAATTTATTTTTTTATACCCCAATAAAACCTGTTTATTTATAACTAATATATAATTAATTATATTATAATATATTAATATACATAATACATTATAATATATAATTATTATATATCCAAATATATTATTAAATCTAAATTTTAATACATAATTATTACTTTGCATTAGTGTTCATTTTGTTTCACAATACTCCTATATTTGTGTAGTTTTTATTTAAGATAAATTATAGAGTCAGAATTCTGTAAAATATTCTACTGGGAGCTGAATTAAAAAGCATAAACGTTACAGGTGAATGATTTACATAACACTAGTTTCTCTCTCTTTCTCAATTTTCATATATAAAGTGTTAAAATTAATGGTACCAGCCTCCTGTAAATATTATGAGAAAAAAATGAGTTATATGTCAGCACTTCATAATGCCTTATACTTAGTTTTATTATTTTTATTAGTTTCTTTATCCCAAAACATGGAATATATATCCATTTTTAACTATTTAGTAAATTCTTAACATTATTTTCACACATAGGTCTTGAACATTTTTTTAGTTTTATTTATAGATACCTTATTGCTTTTATTATTAATCTGGATAAAATTGTTCTCTACATTTCCTTACTTACCATTGTCACTATATAGAGCAGTTATTGGTGTGTTTAATGTATACAGACCTACCATACCCTCTTCTATTTTTTTTTTCAAGAAAAAATGGTTCATTTACATTTACATTTTTAGAGCAGTTTTAGGTTCACAGTAAAATTGAGACAAAGGTACAGAGATTTCTTATACAACCCATGTCCCAAAATATGCATGGCCTTCCCCACTATCAATAACCCCCACCACACTGGTACATTTGCTACAATTGCTGAACCTACTTTTACATGTCATAATCACCCATAGTCTGTAATGTACATTAAGATTTAGTCTTGGTGTACATTCCTTTTGGTTTGGACAAATGTATAATGATTTTTTTTCTTTTTATTTCTGTTATTGTATTAAATATGATTTCATTTTCTAAGTAAACATCAGATAATTTGCAAAGATTCTCTTCTCTCTTCTTAGTATATAAATATCTTCTTTCTTTTGCTTTTCTTGTTTTACTGTCTAGGGTATCCATAAGACTGTTAAATAAGACTGGAGGAAACAGATGTGCTTCTCTCATCTCTGATTCTAGGAGCTAACTTCATATATACATTAGGTCTTTCCAAAATATGTTTTGCATACCTATCACTGATACATACATGGCAGTGTCTTATTGCACTTCCCCAAAATGAGGATTTTTATTGCCAACTTAATAGGTGCACTAATTCTATTTTTATTCATATTTCTTTATTCTAAGATTGAATACTTAATTATAGTATTTGTTACCAATATGCATTTACTAATATGTGTTCATGTTCTTTGGCTAGTTAATAGGCTTTAAAGATGTTCGTATTGATTAAGTGATTTGAAGACAAAATACATTAACCTTTTATATAATTGGCAGAAGTTTATTTTTCCCATTTTTTTTTTTTTACTTACCCATTGAAACAGGATCACGTTTGAATGTTAGGAAAAGCTTCTCTTTGACTGCTTTTAAACTTCATTAGTTTGCCCACATAAAGATGTTTACTCCTATGTAATTTGAAATTGGGAAAAATATACATGGTATATCAAAGATTAGTGCATTACCATGCATGCTATGATAGGATATATTTATTGACTCTAAATAGTCAAAATATTTTAAGAAGGTTGAGAAAATATATGAAATCCCATATTTGTTTAAAAACATGCTTTTATGTATTATACACACACACACACACATATAGAGAGAGAGAGAATGTAAAGTAGATGTAAAAATTGTTATTTTTGATGTTGGAGGCATAAATTATATTTATTTTTAAAGTTTTTTCTATTTTTAAAAATTTTATTTATTTATTCATGAGAGACACACAGAGAGAGGCAGAGACATAGCCAGAGGGAGAACCAAGCCATGGAGAGCCTGATGTGGGGCTTAATCCCAGAACTCCCAGATCATATCCTGAGCTGAAGGTAGATGGCTCAATCACTGAGCCATCCAGGCTCCCTAGGATTTTTTCTATTTTCATATGTAATGAATATAAATTATTTTTTATAAAGCATAAAAAGTTTTTTAAAATCCTTCCAGATGACTCTGCTTTCATTATATATCAGAATAAGTTCCTGGCAGACCAATGCTCCCATAGTTAAAAGGTAAAGTCTGGGGAAAGCGCCACGAGGTGATACTGGAGAGTCAAAAAAGATCAGGCATATTTTGGAAGGGATTTAAAACCTGGAAGAAGGGGGGCACCTCGTGGCTCAGTCCATTAAGCAGCCAACTCTTGATTTCGGCTCAGTTTCTGCTCAGGTCATGATCTTGGGGTCCTGAGATGAAGCCTCACATTGGACTCTGCATTAAGTAGTACATTTGCTGGAAGACTGTCTTTCTTCTTCTGCCCCTACCCTGGCTCATATACTCCCACTCTCTCTCTCTCTCTCTCAAGATAAATAAATAAACCTTTTTTAAAAAAGTGAAAACCTGCAAGGAGAAACAGCACAGGCTGAGTTTCCCATCCTTAGGTCTTTTGCCTTCATGAAGACCATTGTCACAGTGTGATGCATGGCAACAGAGCTCTGATAAAGCACCTACCATATCTCAGACCTGAAAAAGACAGAGACCCCAGCACCATAACTGCTGTGAGATGAGCGGGGTATCTGTAAAGTGGAAAGGCTAAGAAAGAGGGCCCCAGGTTATGTGTGTGTGAACTCTGCCCAGACCTCAGGAGGACCAAAGAACAATAAATGTGTGGGACAGATTCCAAACAACTCAGCTAGGGCTAAGTAATTGAGCAGAGGTCTGAGCTGCTAGCAACTGCAGATGAGGAAGCAATCTAATTGCATGCTAAAACAAAAGCAATGAAACTCTGGTAAGGAATATGTGTGTGTGTGTGTGTGTGTGTGTGTGTGTGTGTGTGTGTGTATTTTTTATTTTATATGTATATATAAATCTCCAGAAAAGGATATTCGCAGTGTCCAGAAGACAATAAAAATTTATTTGACAGTTGAAGTATTAGGAATATATGATCCAATTTCAATGAAAAAGACCAAAACCAGGCCAATCCTGATATGATCTGAATGTTGGGGTTGTCAAACAAAGAATTTAGAACAGTTCTTATTTATCATGCTCAATGAGATAAAGGAAAATACACTCAAAATAATAAAAAGTTAAGAAACTCAGCAGAGAGAAACAAAAAATATAAAGAAGATCCACAGTAATATTGGAGGCCAGAAAGATGCAATATCTAAAGTGTAAAAAATCACTGAATGGGCTTAATAGCAGAATGGGGATAATGGAGAAGAAAATCAATCAACCTAAAGATAAATCAATAGAAATGATATGATCTGAAGAAAGAGAAAAAAGCTCTAAAGTAATAAACTGAGCCTCAGACACATATAGATCAAGATTAATTTTATCTAAAATGCATGCAACATGAGTTGAAGAAGGAAAGATGAGGGAGAAAGGGGACAGGAGAAGGATATTTAAAGAAATAATTGCCAAAGTTGCTCAATTTGGGGACTGGTATAAATTTACAGACTCAAGAATCTCAGTAAATAAATTCCAAAGATGACAAATATGGTGAAAAGAATATCAAGGCATATCAGTATCAAATGGCTGAAAAACAAAAACAAAGATAACATCTTGAAAGCAGGCAGAGAAAAATGATGCTTTATGGCAGGTGCACAGTAATTTCAGTGACGTGGACTTCCTCAGAAATAACGAATTTGAAAACAACAAAACCAAAGATAAGATGCCAAAAGGAAAGACAAAACAAACAAACAAACAGAAAAACCCTTAACCCAGAATTCTGTATACAATGAAAATATCCTTCTAAAAACATTTTTTAATAAAACAAGATTAAAGGAACTTCTAAGAAACACACCCCATTACAACAAATGGTAGATAAATTTCTTTAGGTTCAAGAGAAATGATACCAGAGTTAAACTCAGATCTTCAGAAGAAATGATAAGAATCACAAATAGTAAATATCTGAATAAATATAAATGCCTTAATATTTTTCTCTTTACATCTGTAAAATGCATGATTTTAATGCAATATATATTGCATATCATATAATAAGTGTAATGCTTAAGATATATATTTTTTCTCACAAGGGGTATGTAATTCTGTTGACATACTTCACATGAAGTCTAATTGCTAGGGTTGATAAATTAACAAAAGCAAAAATTAGTTCTTTGAGGGTCAAACTGATAAACCTTTAACTAGACTGATCAAGGAAAAGAAGAAAACATATGACCAATAGGAGGAGTGAAGGAAAAGTTATTAATAAGGAATTAACAGACATTAGAAGTACAATAAAATAACGACCACATCATCAAAACGAACTTTAGAATTTACATGAAGTGGACAAATTCATTTGAAGGTACAAGGGCAACAAAGAAAGATACAACAAGAAAAATGACACAAGATGAAGCTAAAAACCTGAATAGTGAGATACCTATTAAATAAAATAAATTGTTAATAAAACTTTCCCACCAAGAAAACTTTTGTTCCATATGTTTGAGTGGTGAATTCCATCAAACAATTGAGGTAAATATAACTAATATTAATTACACAAAAGCTTTTAGAAAACAAATGAAGAGGGAACACTTTCCAGCACCACCCTGACACTAAAATCTGACAAGTGCTTTATCAAAATGGATAAAATCACTCATCATCATAGATGCAAAAACTGTAACTACTAGCAACTGAATCCAAAATTACATATAAAATGGATAATCACAGGGTTTACCCAGGTCTGCAAGATTGTTTTCACTATCAAATATTAATTAATGTAATAACACAACATTGGTTAATTTCAATTGGTCTTGGATCGACCACAGCTTTATCTCCAGAGCTACTGAGTCTGAGCCAAAGCTATGAAATCTATTAATTAAAGATCAATAATGTTCTGTAACTATCTGTACCTGCGGTGTTTCAGAGAAGACTTTCTCGCTTTGCCAACATTGTTTATTAATAATTAGATTTATAAATCGCACCCAGTTTCAGTGAAGCCTAGCTGGATTGGGGGAAAATGTAAGTGCTCAAAAATTTAAGCTGGTCACATAGCTGGAATAGATGTGACCACAAGCAGTATTTGGAGATTCCTATTACAGAAGTGCTTCAAATAATGCCAGTAGTGGTTCAAGGCCTAGAGGCAAAGTGCTTCGGTGCAACATAGAAGTGTGAGAGCAAAGAGCCTATGCCTGAAATTCCTGGACCCCTATCAACATGTATCTTTCTTATTTTACTACTGTGTTTTATCCTTTACATATAAAAAGCTCGTCTATCAGAATACAGTGTTTGAGCCTCTAATAAATGTCAAATTTATCATAATTACAGAATATAAAAGAAAAAAGTGATAATTTTAGTATATATATATGTATATGTATATTTATAATTTCACAGAATTCAACACAAATTAACAATTAAAAAATTCATAAATTTTTTATATAAAGCATGTTCCTCAATCTAATAAACATCATCTACAAATGACTTACAATAATGTCATGTTTAAAGCTGGAACATTTTGGAACATTTAACATTTTAATATTGTGGGAAGAATAAAATAAGCATTCCCACATTGGCCATTTTTGTTAAGCCTTATACTAAAGATTCTAACTATTGTAAAAAGACAAAAAGAAGAAATAAAAAGTATAAAGCCAAGAAAGGGAGAAACAAAACTCTCTCTGTTTAAAAATGCATGATTGTTTACATTTTAAAAATTCTAAGAAATTTACAAAACAACTATTAGAACTAAAAAAGTGAACTTAAAAGGTCTCAGATTCATGGTAAATACACAAAAATCAAATACATTTTTGTATACTAAAACCAAACAGAAACTGAAATAAACCAGTTACAGTAGCATAAAAATACAAAATGAAAATTCACAAATATATGGAGATTAAACAACATGCTACTGAACAAGAAACCAAAAGAGAAATCCAAAAATACCTTCAGACAAGTGAAAATAGAAACGCTACATACCAAAATTTATGGGATGTAGCAAAAGCAGTTCTAAGAAGAAAGTTCATAGCAATAAATGTCTACCTCAAGAAACAACAGAAGTCTCAAATAAACAACCTAACTTTACTCTTTAAGGAACTAGGAAAAGAACAAGTGAAGAATAAAATTAGTAGACGGAAGAAAATAATGAAGATTAGAGCAGGAAAATAAGTGAAATAGAGACTAATGGACTTTGGCTGATAAAGACAGGTACAATGATTATAACAAATATACCTCTCTACTGAAGGATATTGGTGTGGAAGACACTATGTACCTATGGGGCAAGGGGTATTTGGAAACAGTATATTCTGCTAGTTTTGCTATGAACCTAAAACTGCTGTAAAAAATAAAGTCTACTTTAAAAAGCAAAAGAAGGGCACCTGGGTGGCTCAGTGGTTGAGCGATTGCCTTTGGCTCAGGTTGTGACCGCAGGGTCTTGGGACTGAGTCCCACATTGGGTTCCCCAAAGGGAGCCTGCTTCTCCCTCTGCCTCTCTCTCTCTCTGTCTCTCATTAATAAATAAATAAATAAAATATTTTTAAAAAATAAAATAAAAAGGGATCCCTGGGTGGCTCAGTGGTTTAGCACCTCCCTTCGGCCCAGGGCATGATCCTGGAGTCCTGAGATAGAGTCCCATATCAGGCTCCCTGCATGGAGCCTGCTTCTCTCTCTGCCTGTGTCTCTGCCCCTCTCTCTCTCTCTCTCTCTTTCTCTCTCTCTCTATCTCTCTCTCTGTGTCTCTCATGAATAAATAAAATAAAATCTTAAAAAAATAAAATAATAAAATAAAAAGCAAAACAAAAAAACAATAGAAAAGATTAACAAAACTAAAAGCTGCTTCTTGAAAAGAGATAAACAAAATTGACCAACTAGCTAGATTCACGAAGAAAAAAAAAAAGACAACACTCAAATGAATAAAATCAGATATGAAAGAGAAGAGATTACAACTGATACCACAGATATACAAAGGATCATAAAATACTAGTGCAGATAGTTGCACATTAACAAGTTGGATAACCTAGAAGAAATGGATAAATGCCTAGAAAAATACAATCTACCAAGACTGAATTATGATAAAAAAGAATACCTGAACAAACCAGTTGCTAGTAAGGAGATTGACTCAGCAATCAAAACACTCTCATCAAACAAAAGAACATGACCACTTTTTACTGGTGAATTCTATCAAACATTCAACGAAAAATTAATATCAACCCTTCTCAAACTCTTAAAAAATAGAAGAGGAGGGACTACTTCCAAACTCACTTTACAAGGCCAGCATTAACCTAATACCAAAGCTAGACAATGATGCCACAAAAAAGAGCCAATATCCCTGATGAAAATAAATACAAAAATCCTCAACAAAATATTAGCAAACCAAATTCAACAAAACATTATAAGAATCATAATCATGATCAAGTGGAATTTATTCCAAGAATGCAATGATGTTTCAACATCCACAAATCAGTTAACATGATACACATTAACAAAATGAAGGATAAAAAGCATATAATCATATGAATAGATGCAGAAAAAGCATTTGAAAAAATTCAACATCCATTTATGATAAGAACTCTCAACAAATTGAATATAGAAGGGACATACCTCAATGTAATAAAAGTCGTATATGAAAAGCTCATGGCTAACATCATACCCAATAGTGAGAAGCTGAAAGGTTTTCCTCTAATATCAGAAAAAGACAAGGATATCTACTTTCACCACTTTTATTCAACACAGTATTGGAAGATCTAGCTGCAGCAATTAGGCAAGAAAAAGAAAAGGCATCCAAATTAAAAAAGGAAGAAGTAAAACTCACTATTTGCAGATTTTACACACACACACACACACACACATATATATATACACACACGTATTTATATATATAAATTATATATTATATATCAAATTATATATTATATAATTATGTATAAATAAATATAAATTATATATACTTTATATGTGCATATATATATTTTTATATATATGTGTATCCCTAAAGACCCCCCCAAAAACTGTTGGAATAAACAAATTAAGTATACATTATCCTATAATTTGTATCCTATAATTTGTGCATACAAAATCAATGCACAAAAATCTGCTGCATTTCTAAACACTATTAATTATCAGAAAGAGTAATTAAGAAAACAATCCCCTTTACAAATGCATCAATAAAATACGTAGGAGTTAATTTAACCAAGGAGAAGACTCATATATTGAGATCTTTAAAGCATTAATGAAAAAAATTGAAAAAGACACCAAAAGTGGATGTTCATAGATTGGAAGAATTAATTTTTAAGATGTTCATACCACCCAAAGCAATATGCAGATTCCATGCAATCCTTGTCAAAATTCAAATGGCAGTTTTTACAGAAAAAGAACAAAAATCCTAAAATTTATGTAAAAACAGCCAAAACATTCTTGAAAAAGAACAAAGCTGAAGTCATCACAATCTTTGATTTCAAATTCTATTACAAAGCTATAGTAATTAAAACAGTATGATATTGGCATAAAAACAGACACATAGGTTAATAAAACAAAATAGAAAGTCCAGAAATAAACCCACACATATATGGTCAATTAATTTACGACAAAATATCTACAAATATAAAATGTGGAAAGGACACTGTTTTCAATAAATGGTGTCAGGAAAATTGGACAACAGCCTGGAAAAAAAAGAAACTGGATCATTACATAATATTATAAAAAAAAATTAACTCAAAATAGATTCAAAACTTGAATGTAATACCTGAAACCATAAAACTCCTAGAGCACAAACATGTTAAATTCATGGACATAGGTCTTGGTGATGATTTTTGAATCTGACACCAAAAGCAAAAGCAAGAAAAGTAGAAACAAACAAATAAGATCACATCAAACTAAAAAGATTTTGCACAGCAAAGGAAACCATCAACAAAATTAAAAGGCAACCTACTGAATAAAAGAAAATATTAGCAAATCATATATCTAATAAGGGGCTAATATCCAAGATATATAAAAACCTCATACAATTGAACAGCCAAAAAACAATCCAATGAAAAAAAATGAGCAGAACTGAATAGACATTTTTCTAAAGAAGGAATACAGATGGCCAATGCAGGCACATGAAAAGATGCTCTACTTCATTAATAATCATGGAATGCAAATCAAATTTACAATGAGATATCACCTCACATCTGTTAGAATGGCTATTATCAAAAAGACTAGCTATGTCCAGTGTTGGCAAAGATGTGGAGAAAAAGCAATCTCATGCACTGTTTCTGGAAATATAAATTGTAGTGTCTGTATAGAAAACAGCATGGAATTCCCTCAAGAAAACTACAAATAAAACTACCATCTAATCCAGCAATTCCACTACTGAGTATTTAGCCAAAGAAAATGAAGACACTAATCTGAAAAGATATCTGTACTCCCATGTCTATTGTAGTGTTTTTTACAATAGCCAAATTATGCAAACAACCTAAGTGTTCACTGATGGATGAATAAAGAAAATGTGATATATATATATTTGTGTATCTGTGTATGTAGGGTGTGCATTTAGATATGTGTATGTGGTTAAATATTTGCATATTTGTGTGTAAATATATACACAGGTATTTATATGTGTATAACACAATATATAATTTATACATATAGAAACACACACATACATCTACAATGGAATTTCTTATGGTAAAAAAAAAAACAAACAACTGTATTTAAATTTAGCCAGATAGACTCATTTTAGATGATCCCAATTTTGTTGGCAATATCCAAAGCACCATAGTCAAGAGCCAGTCAAATATATTCCTTCTTCTGTCCATCAGGCCTGATCAGGTTGTTGACTTTGGTCACATCAATGCCATAGAGCTTCTTCATGGCCTGTTGCATCTGGTACTTACTGGTCTTGACATCCACAATGAAACAAATCTGTTGTTGCCTTCGTCTTCTTCATGGCTGACTCGGTAGTCAGGGGAAACTTGATGATGGCATAGTGGTCAAGCTTGTTTCCCTGGGGGTGCTTTTTTGAGAATATTTGGGCTGTGTTCAGAGAGGCAGTGTCTTGGGCCGTGGGAAGGTAGGTGATATGCAGATCTTTTTGTGTGCGTGCCTGTGGCTACCTCTACCTTTCAACACTACTTTCTTGGCCTTCAAAGTCTTTGTTTTGGCTTCCATTTTGGGAGGGGCAGGGGCTTCCTTCTTCACTTTCAGCATCATCTTCATGAAGGGCCATGCAATGGAATATTTATACAGTCATAAAAAGAAATAAAATCTTACCATTCATGACAACATGTATAAATCTCAAAGATTTTATGCTAAGTGAAATAAGTCAGATAGAGAAAGACAACTAACATATGATCTGTCTTATATGTGGAATCCGAAAACAAATTGATGGTTGCCAGAGGTGGGCAGTAGGGGTGAAAGAAATTGGTGAACTGGGTTTGTTTTTAGTATAAATAAATTGATCTTAAAAAATAAAATAATTTTTAAATAATTTTTAAATATTTTATTTATTTATTTTTATGAGAGAGAGAGGGAGAGCACAAGCAGGGGTGGGAAGGGGCAGAGGGAGAAGCAGACTCCCTTCTGAGCAGGAAGCCTGATGTAGGACTCCATTCCAGGATCCTGGATCATGACCCAAAGGCAGATGCTTAACCAACTGAGCCACCCAGACACTCTAAAAAAAAAATAATTTTAAAAAGGTATGTAAGTTATTTACCCTGAAAACTATAAGGCTGATAAATATTAAAAAGGACCTAAAGGAATACAGATATATATATATATTATTTTCCTTAATTAAAAAACTCAATGTGTTCCTCCAAAGTGATCTAAATATTCAATCTAATCTAATTCTAATTCTACCAGATTTTCATTTCTTTGAAAAAAAGTTCAAACTTTGATGTGCTGGTTCTAACATTTATATAGAAGCTCAAATCAACTAAAAGAGTTGTATTTTAAAAAGAAGAATCAAGATGTAAAATTTATACTACCAAATTTCAAGACCATGTGTTATTGGTGAAAAATAATCAGATAAATAGAACAGGATAAAGAGTTTAGAAAAAGACACACATATGTGGCCAATTGATACTTGACAATGGAGAATAAGAATTCTTTACAACAAATCACACTGAAACAACTGGGCAACTCTATGGAGGAAGGAAACTGACCCTCACCCTTATATCACACAGCAAAGCATTTACTGAAAATGGACCACAGATATACTGCCAAAGGTAAAGGAATAAAAGGGAGGGGAACCATTGCAACTTTGGGGTAGGCAAAGGTCTCTAAACAGAAAAACCATTAAACATGATAAATATGACTATTTTGAAATAAAAAGTATTTGTGTTTCTTTAAGAAAATAAAAAGACACAGAATGATAGAAAATGTTTGTAATACATATATCTGATGGAAGAACTTTTACCCAGAATATACAAAGAATTCATGTAGTTCAATAATATTAAAAAAGACACAATTTTTTAAAAGGAAAAAATTTGAACAGACTCTTCGCAAAAGTAGATACATCACCACAAAATAGCAATATATATCCATTATAAAAGTCCAAATTAAAAAGACTGCTAGCACTAAGTGTTGATGAAGATATGGAACAGTGGGACTCTAGTGGAATTTAAAAGGGTCTAGTTACTTTGGAATATTCTTTGCAGTTTCTTAAAAAAATCAACATGCATTCATTTCTAACTATTTATCTATGAAAATACTTATACTCCTAAATATTTATCTAATAAAAATGAAAGCATATGTCTATACAAACACTTACATAGAAACATGCAGAGCAGTTTTATTTTGAAGAACCAAGGAGATTAGAAGTAACGCAAATATCCATCAACAGGTGAATGCATAAAGAAAATACAGCTTATGCATAGTATGAAATTCTACTTAAAATATAAAAGAACAAACTACTGCCACACATTATGAATCTTAAAACAATTAAGCTGAGTAAAAGCAATGAGATATTAAAGAGTGAATACGGTATGTTTCCTTTTACATTAAATTATAAAAAACGCAATCTACATTGACAAAAAAAAAAAAAAAAAAGCACCTCACCGGTTTCCCAGGGACAGAGGAAGGAATCAACTGCAAAGGTGCAATAGGAAACTGCTTATGTTGGAGATTATTGGCATCATTATGGTAGTGGTGGTTTTCACAGTTTGATGTTTTTTGACAAAATGCAGCACATTGTCAGTTTAAACAGATGAATTTTATTGCAGATAAATTGTATCTCAAAAATCAGAAAAAAAATTTCTTCTGCAGGGGAAACATGTTTTACCACATATTGAAATATTATAAATGATCTGTAAAGGAAATAGTGTTTTTGGTACATGCATAAATTAACAAATGAATAAAATAAAATATAAAATGCAGAAATAGTCCACATGGAAATCTGGCATATATAAAAGTGACAACTCAAAAATCAGTTGGGAAAAAGTAGATTTTTTAATAAGTAATGTTAAGATCATGGATCACCACATGGAATACGATAAAATTCTATCTGTTTTCATACATTACAGTCCGATACAGTCCAAATGGATCAGAGATTTTTCAAAAAAAAAGTGGACGAATTCTTCTATAATCTCAGAAGGGGAAAATTTTCTAACTACCACTCAAAATCAGTACACAATAATGGAAAGAACTGTAAAATTGACTCTAATAAAGAACATTTAATGGGCAGCTCTGGTGGCCCAGCGGTTTAGCGCCACCTTCAGCCTGGAGTGTGATCCTGGAGACTGGGGATCAAGTCCCACAACAGGCTCCCTGCATGGAGCCTGCCTCTCCCTCTGCCTGTGTCTCTGCCTGTCTCTGTGTCTGTCATGAATAAATAAATAAAATTTTTTTAAAAAAGAACATTTAACGTAATAAAGGAAAAACAACAAGTGTCAAATAAAAAGACAAATGTCATACTTGGGGAAATATTTGCAATTTATACCACCAATGAAAGATTTACATCCTTAATATATATAGCCCTGTTGAAATAAAGACAAAAAATACTAAGAACTTGAATGAAATATGGGCATGAGATATGAATTGCCAGTTCAGGGAAATAGAAAACCAAGTGACTCTCAAATGTAAAAAACATACCAAATTCACTCCTAAAATAAGAAATGTAAATTCAAACTACCTTGAAATACAATTTCACACATCTTAGACTGGCAAAAATCCTAGTTTGGCAACCTGCTTTGGTAAGGAGGCTGTACAAAACAGGCACTTCCATAATGGCTGATGAGACATACAATTAAAACAAAGTAAAAAAAAAGTAAGCTAGTATAGCCATTTTTGGAAGACAACTTGGCCATTTCTTATAAAGCTACACATAGGCTTACCACACAGTTCAGCAACCATTCTCCTAGGTATTTATTTTTAAGATTTATTTATTTATTTGAGAAAGAGAGACAGGACACACATGAGCTAGGGGAAGGGGAGAGGGAGAGAATCCTCAAGCAGACTCCTCACTGAGCATGGAGCCCAATGTGGGGCTTTGATCTCATGACCCTAAGACGATGGCCTGATCCAAAACCAAGACTCGGACTCTCAACTGGCTGAGCCACCCAGATATTTCTCCAAATGAGAAAGTTTGAGGTATTTTCTCAATTGAGTTGAAAACTCCTATCCCTTAGAAAACCTGCTCATGAAAAAAAAGAAAAGAAAAGAAAAGAAAAGGGCAGCCCCGGTGGTGCAGCGGTTTAGCGCCGCCTGCAGCCCGGGGTGGGATCCTGGAGATCCGGGATCGAGTCCCACGTCGGCTCCCTGCATGGAGCCTGCTTCTCCCTCTGCCTGTGTCTCTGCCTCTCTCTCTCTGAATAAATAAATAATAAATAAATAAATAAATAAATAAATAAATAAATAAATAAATAAATAAATCTTTAAAAAAAAAAGATTGAAAAGAAAAGAAAAGAAAAGAAAAGAAAACCTGCTCATGAATGTTCATAGAAATTGATTCATAACTGCCAAAACTTGAAAGCAACCAAGTTACCCTTCAGTGAATGGTTAAACAGTGGTACATCCCGACAACAAAATATTATTCAGTAATAAAAAGAAATGAGCTATCAAGTCACTAAAAGACATGGAAGAACCTTAAATGCGTAGTGAAAGAATCCAATCAGCAAAGGCTACCTACCGTCTGAATTCCAGCTATATGGCATTCTGGGAAAAGACAGTAGTAGTAAGATCAGTGGTCGCCTGGAGTTTGACATAAGGGAGGGATGGACGAAAAGGTAGAGCAAAGGGAATTTTTAGGGCACTGAGACCATTCTGGATGATACTGCAGTGATATATATATATATATATATATATGTGTGTGTGTGTGTCGTGATACATTTCTCAAAACCCATAGAACTGTAGGACATAGAGTCAATCCTAATGTAAACTATGGGCATTAGTTAATAATAATGTATCAATATCGACTCATCAATCATAACAAATATACCACACTAATGCAAGATGTTACTATTAGGGAAAGTGAGGCAGGGAAAAAAGCTATATGGGAACTCTATTATCCGTACGGTTTTATATTAAAAATGCTTTAAAAATAACATATTTAAGTAAATTAGGCTAAACAATGATAAATGCTTTGGGATGAACAAAGGGCGAAGTGGGGAATGGGAGGCAGAGTATTGTGGTGGTGGTAAGGAGGCAGGAAGGCAGTGTGGGGTATTAGCATGGTCAAGGAAGGCCAGACTTGAGCCGGGCTTGAGGGTGGTGTGGTGGTGCATTTCAGAGGCAAGAGCAGGAGAGAGAGGAGTAGCTGAAGGCAAGGATCCAGAACAAGAATGAGGAGGCCAGGGTCATGGGAGCATCCCATTGCATAGATCTAGAAGAAAAAAATGACTTGTCTGAATCACACAACTCACTTCTTTCAGCTTGGTCAGAGACAAACAGGAGAGTTCTTATGCTGAGCAGTCCTGTGCCTGGAAGCGAGGCTCTCAGTGTACACCATGCGATGGGACAACCGAGACACCAAGCAGCAGGATGGGTGGAGCCCTGCTTCGTCCTGCACAAGTCTTCCTCCCATATCAACAGGAGTATTTGGCCTCTTCCTCCAACCTATAGGCCACGTGGTTTCACTCTACTTCTTCCCAAACTCAGAGCTGCAACCCCCAACTCCCTGTGATTAAACTAATGGAGATAAATTGGTTTAACCAGAAACCCCTGGTTAAGGAAAAAGGAGTAAAAATTTTAGCTCTCGGCTGGATCTCAGCGGGGAAAAAGAACCGTTTTCATTTACAAGGTGGCTAGAGACACCAACAGGGTATAGAATATGACAGAATTAGGAGAACAAATATGGTGCTTTTCGGTGTTTCACTTAAATGTCTCCAGAATATTCCAGATGATGAATGTCAGAGCTGTTACCTGGTAACAGCAGGGCAGGTGTACTTTGGAAGGCACTTGAATTGGCAAATGCCATGGTGTGGTCCAAACTTTTAAAATACAAAACACTGGGGCACCTGGGTGGCTCAGTGGGTTAAGTGTCTGCCTTTGACTCAGGTTATGATCCCAGGATGCTGGGATCAAGCCCTACATTGGGACTCCCTGCTCAATGGGGAGCCTGCTGCTCCCTCTGCTCATTCTCTCTCTCTCTCTCTCTCTCTCTCTCTCTTCTCTCTGCAACAAATAAATAAAATCTTTTTAAAAAATAAAATAAAATACAAAACCCCAGAAGAGGTCTGCCTGCTTAAAAATGGGATCAGCCCAATGGCTGTGTATACTCAAGCCCCACTACTTTAGTGAAATAACTTAGGAGAGTCATCTGATTTCTCTTCCATCCTAGAAAATAATAATTGTTTCCTAGTAGGAGTGGGGGGAATATTTGGTAAGTCAATGCATGTAAAATGTTTAACATAGTACCTGGCATGGAATAAGTGCTTACTGAATGTTAGCCTAAAAGTGAGTCTGTAGATAACAATCTGGACACCTGCTTTTCTTTACTATCACCAGTGAAGTAATAATGGAACATGGAGAAATACTTCTACAGAGCCAAGAGAAGCTTTATAGCACTTTTAAAAGAGTGATTCCCAAATCGCTGTCCTTTTAACTATAGTGTCCCATGAAATGTTCATAGCTGTTTAATGGCCAAATATACTTGAGCAAATATAGCTAAAAACAAATTGGAGAAAACAACAACAACAACAACAACAACCCTGGCTTCTTGTGGTGAGCATACCATGATGTATGGACTTGTTCAATCATTGCATTGCATGCCTGAAACTAATATAACTTTGTGTATCAGCTATACTTCAATAAAAAAATAGAGTTCTTACTTTTTTGAATATTTAAGTGCCTTAGCATTGAAGATATAATATGGACTGACATGGCTTGGCCTGAATTTCAGAAGGATGACTCTGGCAGCATTAGGACAGATAGCCTGAAGGTCAAGAGACTAGACACAGAGATGAGAAATGATGTAGGCTGTGTGGATGGGCACAATGTCAGGGCATTAGTGACACTAGAAAGGTAGAATAGTCAGTTGTTGGTGCCCAATGAAATGTCAGGTGTGCAAGCAAGGGAGAAATCATCAGAGAGTTTCCATTTTCTTTGGAGTATGGTGGTAAAACCTAAGATAAAGAAAGGTAAGAAAGGGAAAAGATAATGAAAAAGAAGAAAGAGAAGAGATTGATCCATTGCCTTGAGTTTCTATTATATAACAGAGATGATGAGATGCCTATTTTATTTTGTCCTTACATTTCCAAAAGGTAGATAGATATTTATCATCTCCACCCTCCAGAAGAGAAAACTAAACCTCACAAAAATTAATAACTGGCCTTTCTTCCTGGAGCCGGGGAAGACCAGATGGCTCTCAAATCCATGCCCTTCTTTCTACTACAACCCTCTGCTCATGAGTTGGCTCATAATGTGGCAGCTTCATGTTGGAACTATCAGAAAAACTATGAAAAAGTCCATCCTTTTTATTGAACCACGTTAACTTCAGAGAACCAACCTGAAATTTTGCTCTGATTGCTGCCAAATGCTTTGAGAGTGGTTGACTGCTTGGGACGGCAGAGACCCAGCTCTGCTTTGGAGTAGAAGTTATCCCCCTGAACTGGCATGAGCACAGAAAAGGCACTCTACCCTATGGATCCCTGTGAACACCCCTGAGAGTGTGTCATGTAGTCCCAGAGGGCTCAGGAGTACCCAAGAAAATAGCCAGGTCAGACCACTGCTCTGTGATGATCAAGTTTGTAAAATAACAACACATTTGAAAATTGGACACATTTTGTTAGACCAAAGGCCAATTGGGAGTTTCTGGTCCAGATGGCCTGCTCGGCCTGAACCCTCCTAATGACCCTCTAGGACAGAGTGGGAATGCTTCTCACCCACCGTGTGAGATATTTGTGAGGACTGGTTAACTCAAATATTAGTGAAGATCCAGCTGTACAGTATTTGCAAATACCCCTCCCCTCACCAAACAACCCTACACAAACGGACCCTTTGCTTCTCAAATGCATTCCCATAATCCTAGAGTGGGGAGGTAAGCACAAACGTGTAAGGGACTCACTTTCAGGCTCGCACCCACTCTCTTAAGGTGATGATCTTGCGTGGCTCTGCTGCACAAAGGTGAGTACCACTTTTCCCTTTTGGTGAAATGGGAATCACAGGACCAGTTCATAGAGTTGCTGTAGAAATGAATGCAAATCGCCTAAAGGATGGAACAAACACGAGTTAACCCTCAACACGAACTGAAATTACCGCGGTGGATGGAAAGGAGGCTGCTCACTCCTGAGGGAGACAGATAATGCTCCTGGCTTCAACAGGAATAAGACTGGTAGGACCCAATCAAACAAACCATCCGAAGGGTCTTGCCACACCTACCACTACGCTTCTTCCCGTAAACACCATGGGGTGGGGGGTGGGGGCGAGACGATTAAAACCTAATGTCAAAACACGTTTGGCTGTGTCCTAACCCCCCGTGTAATCGGACACGATGCAAATCTAAATTACAGTGTGCTCCAGCGGAGAAGAGCCGAGGCTCGGGGGCAGCGCCGGGTAATCAGCCGCTAACGCAATCCAAGCAAGCGCACGGACGCTCTACCTTCGTCAGCATCTAGGCCCACTCGGAGCGCAGCCCCTTTATGTAAATACAAAGGGATAACGACGGCAGGAAGAAAACAATAGAGTGGGTATTGTCTATCGCAGGGATGAGGCGGGTTTGGAAGGCACCAAGCAGGCGGGCGGCAGCGCGCAGCGGCTTCAAAGAGGGGGCGGGGGAGGAGCCAGAAAAGCCCAGCCCCTCCGAAGCCCCTCGGCGCCCGGCCGGACGCGCCGGCAGCCAATGGGCGCACGCAGCGACCAAAGTGCCCGAGTTTGTTAGAGCCGCTTTCCCTCTTCTTTCAACGTAAACGAAAGCGAAATGACCGTACCGATTGGCTTCATCCGCAGCATACAAGTGGAATTAACGGTGCCTGGTGGCAGGCGTTCAGTCGCTGGGCCACAGCTGGGCGCGGAGGCTGCGCTTGCTGGAGTCGCCTTTGCAGCCCAGCCGCACGCAGCTCCGCGAGTCCCCCGGGACCGCCTGGAGGAACGCGGGGCGGCGGGGGCGGTGGCTGCGGGGGCAGGCTGGCAAACTGAAGACCGGGGAGTACTTTGCAAACACCATTACATGGCACGTGAAAAGTGTAACGTGGCAGGAAACAGGCAGCACCTGGTGTGTCAGCAGCTAATTGTGTTGTTCGGTGGCACGTTAGCCCCGCGCCGCTGCAAACCCGGCCGCTCACCGGCCGTGCGGGCGCCACAGATTCCTCCTACGCGGGACCCACCGGTCAGGTGGCAGCGTCCCCGAGGTCTCCCATTGCATTTAAATCAACGCGGGCACCAATGACACGCCTGTATCTTACCCTTGCGGGGCTGGGACGGAAGTCGTTTTCAGCCACTTTACACAGAGATGTCTGGGAAAAAGAGGAAAAGTGAATTCAAGAAGTGCATTGGAGTTTAATACGTTTTGGGGGAAATTAAAAAAAAAAAGAAGAAGAAGAAGAAGAAGAAGAAGAAGAAGAAGAAGAAGAAGAAGAAGAAGAAGAAGAAGAAGAAGAAGAAGAAGAAGAAGAAGAAGAAGAAGAAGAAGAAGAAGAAGAAGAAGAAGAAGAAGAAGAAGAAGAAGAAGAAGAAGAAGAAGAAGAAGAAGAAGAAGAAGAAGAAGAAGAAGAAGAAGAAGAAGAAGAAGAAGAAGAAGAAGAAGAAGAAGAAGAAGAAGAAGAAGAAGAAGAAGAAGAAGAAGAAGAAGAAGAAGAAGAAGAAGAAGAAGAAGAAGAAGAAGAAGAAAGGAGGGAGGAAAGGATGGAGGGAAGAGGAAGGAAGGAATGAAAAGGGAAAAGGAGAAAAAAGGGGTGCCTGGGGACCTCAATATGAAGAGCATGCAACTCTTGATCTCAGGGTCCTGAGTTCGAGCCCCACACGGGGTGTAAAGATTATTTAAGTAACTAAAACTCTTAAAAGGGAGGGGGTCGGTCGGGGCACCTGGATGGGTCAGTGGTTGAACATCTGCATTAGGTTCAGGTCGTGATCCCGGGGTCCTGGGATCTAGTCCTACATGGCCCGAGGGAGCTTGCTTCTCCCTCTGCCTATGTCTCTGCCTCTCTATGTGTGTCTTATGAGTAAATAAATAAAATCTTTAAAAAACTAAAAAATAAAAGGGGAATGAAGCAAGAAAATAATTGAATAAAAGAATGACTTTTGTATACAAGAACACTTTTTGCTTTTATTTCTTAATTAGAGCCAGTTTCCTGCAAGAGGTAGCAATATCCATAAATGCCCCTCTTCCATGGTTGCTATTTTTACACACAGGCAAGGGAAATAAAGACAAAATTTCCTAGTAGAATTCGATCATATTTTCAGGGGACATTAGTCTTTGAGGTCCTAATATTCCATTTATTCCAAACCTTAATCTAATATGCATGTGACCTGTGTATTCAGGGTTCCTTTATTAGGACATTAGGGTTCGGTCCAAACTTTATATTTACAGAGAAAATGGTCATATTTAGAAGGAAAGTGGATGAAACTAGGTGTTTCATGTGGTCTTTAATTAGTATCAGCTCATCGTTTGTGGCATACTATAATAAACAAAAGTCACAAGAATTTTTTAAAGGATCGAATCTTGCATGAAGAACTGACATAATATATTTTGGCTGGTCCCAGTTTTCTAATAACTAGTGTCTTACAAATGTTTTTGAAAAGCCTATAAATTCTGGTGAGTTTATTTTGATGCTTAAGTGGAAGATACATAGTTAAATCTAAAGCAGTTTCAATGGATATGGCAAACTGTATAACTCAAGGATGAGGGGATTTGAAAGTGAGACAGTTCAAATCTGCAGTCCCACTCACAATAACTTACAAGCTGTGTGACTATAAGCATGTAACTTAACCTCTCTGAGATTCAATGACTTCATCTGTGAACTATGAAAAGTTATGCCTATCTTGTAAGGTTGGCTGAGGATCAGAGAAAAAAAATGTATGAAGAGCTGACCACAGTGCCTTGCATACAATCAATATTCAATTGTTTGCTTTTTATGTTAGAGGTAGTATGAGCTTTTAGGAGGAAACTGGTGGATATCTTCTACTTTTTAATTAGACATATTAAAAAAAAAACACAAAAGTACCAAATGCATTAATATATTCTTCTAAGCTTCAAGCAGCAAGTATAAATGACAGACAATATCTCTCCTTTGCCTCAAGATGTAAATTCTGGAAGCAGACATGAGACTTACCCCAGAGTGGATCTGTATCGAGTGCTTATCCCCAGGGATATACTGTATACATAACTCGTAACTCGATGCGTCTGTTACTGTTGTAATTGGGAAGCAGGAAAGCCATCCTCATGTAGAAAGAGAGCCAAGGCTCTCTGCAATGTCAATGAGGTAGGATCAGAATGACATTTTCAGCATAATGTTAGCCAATTAGATGTTGGAAAAATGTATGCACTGCTCCAATCCACCTGTCATATGCCTAGGATTCCTAATAGGGAACAGGAGGAGGTCACCAAAAAAGAAAGCAAAAATCAGGGAGGAAAAATTTGACTGTAAAGGCAAGATTGGCTGAAAACAGCAGCACTCAGGAAGAAAGTTCCAAACAAAGTGGAAAGTGGCCGTTGAATAATTTTGACAGCGAATTGCAATGATTGCCAATGTTCTGCATCAGGGTCCTCTATTTTGGAGAAAATTTTATGGATGCCTTACTGGCAGCCTAATGAAAGGACTGCTACAAATCATCTCAGAGTCAACAAGAAAGAGGTCCTAAAACTAAAACTAGCCTCTTCCTAGGCTGCCACCAAAAAAAAAAAAAAAAAAAGCCTACATTCTCCCAATGAGGTTTTTCAAAAATGAATTACGCCATTAAGTGCCAAGAAGAAAATTAGCTATGAGCTTTTAAATTTAAAATGATCCCCTTTTTAATTGTAAAACAGTGGCACTTAACTGCTATTGATCCTGCTGAGACACATTAGGGAACAGGGTCACCATAACTGTTAATATTCACTGCTTAGTGAAAGAGCATCAAAGGACATTTTAATGTCACAGACTTTCTCGGGGAGTTTTTAAAGAAGGTTTGAATCAGCCAGCCTATGAATGAAAAGGACATGAGGTAGACAAATGTAGAAACAAATGTGATAGCAATTTTCTGCTAATCAAATCATAACTCAAGATTGATTTTTTGGCAAAAGTTTATGTCATATAGATTTCCAAGGCTGGTCGACATTTAAAAGTCAGAGTATATATTTTCTATAGAGTGGGACTTTTCAGATGATCATCCAATGGGGAATTTTTGTTTATTTTTTAACACAGAAATGTAAGAGAGAGCCTCCCTTCTGGGGAAGACCACTCCACTTTTGCATACTTCAGAAGGAAGTACTGTGAAATGTCCATGACATTTTATTCCAAACTCAGTCCATCCGACTTTTTTTGAAGCTTTTATTGGATAAGACAATGAATGTTTGGTTTCTTAAAGGAAGAAATTACATTTTTCGAGCACATTCAAAAGAGAGTTTCTCCTTTCACCCAGATCCTATACTGAATTTGAAAATATTGACTTTGTGGCATTGTCCACTTCTAGAATGCTGAACTTTGCCAAAATCCGGAGCTGAACAAAGTGCTTGCTGTTAAAAGTAAGACCTCTTATTCCAAAGCCCTAAGAGAAATGTTAAAAAGGTAAATACAATGTGGTATTGAACTTAAAAAAAAAAAAAAAAAAAGCTCGTGTTCATCTTTCTAACCAGATCATCTTTACTTCTTCACAGTGCATATTTCTCAATATGCCAGTGGACTCTTGCTAAAATAGTATTATCATTTTTTTGGTCCCAAGTGTTCAAAAATACAACTTAAATGTCTATTAAAACATTTTTTAGGGTGTTACATTTTGGCAAATAAAACCTTACAGGGATTACCACCTTGAAAGGGAAATAACAGAAGGAAATAAATGGTGTCTTTGGGGGATTTACATTCTTATTGTTTTAAAGAAGGTATTTCATTCTTTATGGCATCATTGAGATGTCCTGGGGGACATCTGGGGACAAGTAGAACACGAGTGGCCTCTAGAATGTATTCATTCTTAGATCCACGTACCACGTATTTACCCAATGCACGTTCCCTGGGATTTCACATTGGAAACTAAGGAAACTCCACTAGCATTAATGTATTTAAATGCATTATATACATATATAAAGAATTTATATATAAATGTGTATATACTATAGGAATACATTTTATAAAATGCACTTAAATAAATATAAATGTATTTTATAATGTGGAATAAAAAAGGATTCATATTAATAAAGATAAACAACTTATTCATAGAAGAAAGTTTTAATAATAGTCTTTAATATTTCAATTTTGTTTCCTATGTAATAAACACAGTTTAAAATAATTATCATTATTTTTAATAATAAGATTTACTGAATGATTTTTCGATTGATCCCATTTATTTCAAATGGGATCATTCAGGAAAACATTCAGGAAAATTTCTGCAACTAAGCTGCTAAATTTCTATAACTAGCCAATAATTCTAGCCAGAACAAGTTAAAAATTATGATTCTCTAATCCTGGTGATGATAATCTTTTTAGAAGAGATAGAATGTAAATATATCATGATTTATTCAAAAACTATTACTAAAAATTGATCAGAGTGCTGTCTGGGTGGCTCAATTGGTTAAGCATTTGCTTTCAGCTCAGGTCATGATCTTAGGGCCTTGGTGTAGGGCTCCCTGCTCAGTGGGGAATCTGTTTCTCCCCCTCTCTCTGCCCCTCCAACCATTTGTGCTCTCTCTCTTGCTCTCTCTCTCTCAAATAAATAAAATCTTTAAGAAAAAAAAACTAAAAATTGATCAGAAATAGATTTATGATAAATCAAAATAAATTTTAAAGGAACTAAAGGAACTCAATTTAGAGACTGATAATTATTGTTCTGGAATAAGAATAATTTACTTAAGAGAATTTTTAGTTTAGATTTTACATAATAGTTTATATAGAATCGATGTTAAATATTCATAAAGTAGGACATAACTTTACATATTTTTGCATATCAAAGATTGGTACTCTATTCTCTATTTAATAAAGGCTCAGAGTATTCTAGCCTTTGCAATAAGTACAATAAAGGGAGTAGAAGAAAATATTTATTTTGCCTATTTTTATACAAAACTCTATGCCTGCCTTACTTCTGGATGTCTCTTACAGAAAAAGTAATTTTGGTACACATGCATGCAGATTAAATCATTGTGGGATCCCTGGGTGGCGCAGCGGGGATCCCTGGGTGGCGCAGCGGTTTAGCGCCTGCCTTTGGCCCAGGGCGCGATCCTGGAGACCCGGGATCGAATCCCACGTCGGGCTCCCGGTGCATGGAGCCTGCTTCTCCCTCTGCCTATGTCTCTGCCTCTCTCTCTCTCTCACTGTGTGCCTATCATAAATAAATAAAATTAAAAAAAAATCATTGTAGTTGGGATGGTTAAAAAATGTGTCAGGAAGGGAGAGGGTATGAACAGTGCAGAGTGGAGCAAGAAGATTTGGAATGATCTCTTCAGACAGATATAGAGGTAGGTTCTAAATAAATCCCAGTCTTGGAGCTGCTGTCCCAGGTGGATCACTAGACATGGTCTGATGGTTGTGGGGCAGACAGATGAACCAGGTGAGGAATTTTTTCCACCATGTCCTGGAGCCATGAACCCAAATCTACACATTACCTGTCCTTGCCCCCACAGTCAGGAGAAGGTACAGTTCAGACTTTGTGGAGTTTGAAGCACATACATTTTGAGGGACCCTCTTAAAAAACAAGAAAAGAAATTATAAATATGACATTAGTTATGAATGGAAATATTTGGTTAGAATAAGAAAAGAAATCACAACATTTTTGAGACTTGGAAATTCAGTCCATTTTTCTGTGGCAGCTTAAGGTAATTTGCTTGAAATGTATACAGAACAATAGTTCCAAAGGCAAGTTAGTCTGTCCCTCACTGGAAAGGCCTTCACTTCTGGCACCTCCCAGCACTCATAGGTACATAGAGCCCCCTGAAGCTAAAGCTTTCTTCATCAGCTTTGTAAGAATCCGTCTCCGGTACAGCGAAGCCATGATGAGTCTTTGGCTGGTTATCTTTTATGGCTCCACATTTGGTTCATCCCACATTACATGCCAAGGCAATATTCCATGAGAAAGACAATATCTGCACCTTTGAAATTCCAGTCTCCCAGTGAAGGAAAAAGTGTTACTATGGAATGGGCTGTGGGCCATGATTCTTCCCTCCAACCTGCCCACCTCTGTCACGGTCCCTGTGGAGAGAAGTCTTCAGCCTTTCCACTCCATAGCTACACGGTTGCAGAGCTCATGTGTATGGTAGGGAAGGTATGTTCCCAGAGACTCACAATTTTGTCTCATGCTGCCAATATCATAGACTAAGAGTTCCCAAATCCAGCCAGTTTGGCACAGTTCAGCAGTCATAGGTGGCAGCTTCAGGCCCAGTCATGACATTTCAGGTACGAAGATAGGAGTTGATTGGCTTAAAACTACAACTTGTAAGAGTTCGGAAGTCACAACACCTTTCTGTCTGTTCTGACAGGTCAATAAGACTGAATTTGCACCTCAGAAGTGGAACACTATTTAAAAAATAATCAAGTTGCTTCAGAAGCTGACAGCCAAGAGAGTTGAAGAATGTGATAAGAGTGTGAACTGTCCATTCCAGCCTCCCAGTTGGGAAGAATGAAATGCATTGGGAATTGGGAGGTTCAGAAAGCCTCACCATACAGTTAGGCCAGACAGAAGGTGGTGATGGGATGCACAGCATCAGAATCCAGAGTCAGGTGGAAATATGGCTGTCAGATAAAATATAGGACATTCAATTTCTAAATTCAGATATACATGAGTAAATTTTTCAATATATGTACATTCCCAAAATTGCATGGGATTTATTCATACTAAAAAGTTATTTTTTATATATGAATTTACACTTAAGTTGGAGTCCTATATTTTTTTATTTGCCTAGTCTGGTAATGCTAGGTAGAAAGTCATGTGAAAGGGAAACCCTAAATTAGCCAGGACCATTCAGTTCTAAGAAGTAGAAAAGGATGACAAACTACTTAAAACAAAAATAAAAATAAATGTGCAAATATATGGTCAACTGAATTTTTTCCTAGGTCTAACATTCTTTTTTTTCTCACTACTTTAAGCATCTTTATTTTTTTGTCATTTTTTTTTCATCATGGTAAGCGTACTCTTTTCATCTCCATCTCCTATTTCTCCCATCTCCCCCACCCACCTGCCTCGGGTAACTATCAACTTGTTCTCTATGATTGAGAGTCTGTTTCATCGATTGTCTCTCTCTCATTTTTTTACCTTTGCTCATTTGTTTTGTTTCTTAAATTCCGCATATGAATGACATCACATAGTATTTGTCTTTCTCCGACTGACCTTTTGCTTAGCAATAGATGCTCTAGCTGTATCCACGTTGTTGTAACTGGCAAGATTTCATTATTTTTTATGGCTGAATAACATTGCATTGTATGTATGTGCTACTTATTTATCCATTCATCTATCAATGGACAGTTGGGCTGCTTCTACAGTTTGGCTAGGGGTACAGGTATCCCTTTGAATTAATGTTTTTATATTTTGGGTGTGGTTACTGAATAAAGTGGTTCTATTTTTAATTTTTTGAGGAAATTCTATCATGTTTTCTATGATGATTGCACCAAATGGCATTCCCATCAATAAGGTAAGAGGGTTCCTTTTTCTCCACATCCTCACCAACATTTGTTGTTTTGTATGTTTTTGATTTTAGCCATTCTGGCAGGTGTGAGGTGATATCTTATTGTAGTTTTGATTTGCATTTCCCTGAAATTGAGTGATGTTGAGCATCTTTTCATGTGTCTGTTGGCCATCTGGACAACTTCAGAGAAATTTGTATTCACATCTTCTGCCCACTTTTTAATGGATTATTTGATTTCAGGTTGTTAAGTTGTATCAGTTCTTTTTATATTTTGGATACTAGCTCTTTATTGGATATATATGTCACTTGCAAATACCTTCTACCATTCAGTAGGTTGATTTTTACTTTTAATGATTTTGTCTTCTGCTGTGCAGAAACTTTTTATTTTGATATATTCCCAATAGTTTATTTTGATGTAGTCCCAATAATTCATTGATGCTTTTGTTTTCCTTACCTCAAGAGACATATCTAGAAAACTCTTGCTATGGCCAATGTCAGATAAAGCAGCCTATGCTCTCTCCAAGGATTTTTAGGTCTTGCATTTAGATCTTTAATCCATTTTCAGTTTATTTCTTTTTGTTTATGGTGAAAGAAAACCATGACAAACTACTTAAAGCAAAACTAAAAATAAGTGTTGTGCAAGCATATGTTCAATTAATTTTTTTATAACAGTAAAAATACTATTCATGTGGACAAGAAAAGGGTGCTGAAATGCCTGGATATTTCTGTGAGAAAAAAATAAAACTCAACCCTTATTTTGTATTATACAAAAAATTAATTTAAAATGGATCATATACCTAAAGTAAATGCTAAAACTATAAGGCAACTAAAGACAAATATAGAAGAATACCTGTACAGCATGAGGTAGGCAGAGATTTCTTAGGATACAAAGGAGGAACTAAGCATAAAAGAAAAATTGCTAAATTGGTGTCTTGGATTGAATGTCCTAAAGGTGGAGCCTGAGGTGGGCTCTTGTGTGAGTCATTTATTGAGTGAATGCCTGTAAGGGACACCTGTTAGGAAGTAAGAGAAGCAGGATAGGACAAAAGAAGAAGCATAGCAAAGAAGTGGGGTCAGCTGGAATCCAGGCCCTGTCTGAAGCCATAGGGAGGCATGGACACAAATGACACTTCAGTTCTATCCCATATGGAAATCAGAGTTAAAGCCTTGTATACACCATAACAACCAGCCATTTGTATAGGTCATTCCAGAAAAGAAAAAAAAAATGGTGCTCCAGTTATTTCTAGGTAAAATGACCCCCACTGGCTGACAATTCTTCTGAGAAGGCTCTCCCTGTAAGCCTTTTGCAGCCAACATTTATAATAACTGGGAATGGATCTATTACCATTGAACATCATCAAAGTTAAAACATTCAATGATCAAAAGGTGTTATTTTAAAAATGATTAGTTGGGATGCCTGGGGGGCTCAGTGGTTAAGCATCTGCCTTTGGCTCAGCGTGATCCTGGAGTCCTGGGATCGAGTCCCACATCGGGATCCCTGCATGGAGCTTGCTTCTCTCTCTGCCTGTGTCTTTGCTTCTCTCTCTGTCTCTTGTGAATAAATAAATACAATCTTAAAAAATAAATAAATAAAAATGATTAGTCAAGTCACATATTGAAAGAAAGTATTTATTTCAATTTGCATCTTACAAAAGACTCATATCCAGAATAGATAAATAATTTTAGAAAACCCAAACAAACAATCCATGTGTTAAAAAGGGGCAAAGATCTTATATGCAGAAAACCCTAAGGATTCAACAAACATGCTATTATAATTAACAAATGACTTCAGCAAAGTACCAAAATACAAAATCAACACACAAAAATTAGCTGCATTTCTATACACTAACAATGAAAAATCTGAAAAGGGAGTTACAATTCCATTTTCAATAGCACAAAAAGAATAAAATACTTAAGAATTAACTAAAGAGGTGAAAGACTTGTATAACAAAAAGCACAAAACATTGCTGAAAGAAATGGAGTATAGGAATACATAGGAACACATTCTATGTTCATGGATTCAAAGACTCAATATTGTTAAGATGCCTATACCAACCAAAGCAACCTACAAATTGAATACAACTCCTACCAAAATCCCAATGATATTTTTGCAAACATAGAAAAACCCACCTTAAATTCATATAGGATCTCAAAAGAACTCACAGTCAAAACAATCTTGAAAAAAAGAGCAGAGCTGGTGGACTCACACTTTTTCACACTTTCTCATTTGAATATTTACTTTAAAACTACTGTAATCAAAATTGTTTGGTACCGACATAAAAACAGACATATAGATCAACAGTATAGAATAGAGATCCCAAAAATAAACCCCTGCATATATTGTCAAGTGATTTTTGACAGGGGTGCCAAGACTATTCAGAATGGGAAAGACAGTCTTTTCAACAAATGGTGCTAAGAAAACTGAATATCCACATAGAAAATGAAAAAAAAGAAGAAAAAGAAAAAGAAAGAATTTGGACCTTTACCTTACACCATATACAAAAATTAACTCAAAATTAATCAAAGATTTAGCTGTAAAACCTAAAATTCTTAGAAATAAATAGAGTATAATCATTACAACATGAAGCTGTCAATGATTTATTGGATTTGACACCAAAGGCAGAGGCAACAACAACAACAAAACAAATAAATTAGACTCCATAAAAATTAAAGAACTTTGTGTATCAGAATACAGTATCAACAGAGCAGAAAGGCAACCCACAGAATGGGAGAAAATATTTGCAAGTCACATATCTGATAAAAGGTTAATATCTAGAACATATAGAAAACTTGTACAACTCAACAACAAAAAACATACAATCCAGGTCAAAAATGGGCAACTTTAATAGATATTTGTTCAAAGAAGATTTACAAATGGCCAATAAGTACATGAGAATGTACTCAATATCACTGATTATTAGGGAAATGCAAATCAAAACCACAATAAGATACCACTTCATATCCATTAGGATGGCTACTATTTAAAAAAAAAAAAAAAAACAGACGGTAATAAGTATGTGGAGAAATTGGAACCCTTGTGTATTGTTGGAGGGAATATAAAATGTGGAAAACAGTAGGAAAGTACCTCAGAAAATTTTAAAAATTACCAATCTATCCAGCAATTCCATTTCTGGATATACACAAAGCAGAGCTTCAAAGAGGCACTTGTACCTCCATGTTCATAGCAGTATTATTTGCAGTTGCTAAAACATGGAAGCAAAACAATGTCTATTGTCAGATGAATGGATAAGCTAAATGTGCTTTATACATTGACTGGAATATTATTCAGCCTTAGAAAAGAAAGAAATTCTGCAATATGCTACAACATGGATAAATTTTGAGGACATTATTCCAAGTAAAATAAGTCACAAAAAGAGAAATACTGTATGATTCCACCTATATGAGGTACTTAGGGTAGTAAAATTGATAGAAAGAGAAAGCAGAATAGTGGTTCTCAAGAGCTGAGGGAAGTGGAGAATGGGAAGTTGCTGTTCAATGGGTATAGAATTTCAGTTTTACAAGATGAAATAGATGGTGGTGATAGTTGCACAATATTATGATTGAATACCACTAAACCATACAATTTAAAAGGTTAAGGTGATAACTTTTATTTTCTGTGTATTTTATTACAATACAAAATATGAGGGAGGAAGGCAAAGGGCTTTTATAGACAGAATGGCTAAAATTAAAATGACTGAGAAAACCAAATATTAACAAGCATTTAGATCACATGGACACAAATGCATTGCTAGTAGGAGTGTAAAATTTTACAACCCCTTTGAAAACTGGCAGTTTCTGATAAATCTAACTCCGTACTTAACCCAAGAAATAGTAATTATACTACCTTCTCCACATGTGAAAATAGATGTCCACCAAAAAAAAATTGTACAAAAATGTTACAATATCCACATTAGCTTTGTTCACTATAGCCAAAATCCAGAATTAACCCAATGTAAATCAACAAGTGAATGGGTAAATAATTTGCAGCATATTCATGCAATAAATTGAAACTCAGCTGTAAGACGAGCTCCCATTACATGCAACAACATAGATGTACCTCAAAACCATGTTGAATGAAAGAAGAGAAACACAAAAGAGTACCCATTCAATGATTCCACTATACAAAGTTCAAGAATAGTCAAAACTAATCTATAGAGATAGAAATCAGAACAATGGCAGTTTCTAGGGTAAAGCATGGGAACTGATATGAAGAGGTCATGAAGAATTTTATAGGGTGATGCAAATCTTTTACCTCTT